>NC_089812.1:38716471-39053971 GCF_029633855.1 Hoplias malabaricus | reverse complement strand
CAGTCACCTGGAGGAAACCCACGCAGACACGGGGAGAACACACCACACTCCTCACAGACAGTCACCCGGAGGAAACTCACGCAGACACAGGGAGAACACACCACACTCCTCACAGACAGTCACCCGGAGGAAACCCAAGCAGACACAGAGAGAACACACCACATTCCTCACAGACAGTCACCCGGAGGAAACCCAAGCAGACACAGAGAGAACACACCACTCTCCTCACAGACAGTCACCCGGAGGAAACTCACGCAGACACAGGGAGAACACACCACACTCCTCACAGACAGTCACCCGGAGGAAACCCAAGCAGACACAGAGAGAACACACCACACTCCTCACAGACAGTCACCTGGAGCAGGAATCGAACTCACAACCTCCAGGCCCCTGGAGCTATGTGACTGCGACACTACTTGCTGCTCCACCGTGCCGCCCTAAAATGTGGGTTTTTATCTAAAATTCTGTTTAATCAGCAGCGGTCCGCCCAGAAAACGCTGTGTAAAACACTAGTGGACCTCCAACTGTGCCCTCAGTGGGTCGACAGTGGTCCGCCGTCTCTTTGCTCTCAGGGGAGTAACAGAGGGTAACTGGACTGATGTAAGAACTGGTTGAAAATGAGGGTTTACTGAAGAAAGTTGTGGTAGACAGACAAGAAAGCTGCTAAAAAATTAAAGACATTTAAAAATATCTAGAAAATTTGATGTAAACCTCACAAACAAAATTAACAATAGTTCCAGAAGATGTTTGATTTGGTGCTCACCTCTAATTGATTCCAGTGTTATAAAGCTTTACATTAATAAGCCATTTCCAAGAAAGACTCGTTTTTTTGCCTTCCCTCCGCAGCTGAGCAGCTCTTACATGTGCACGGACCTAAAGATATTTCTGAATGACAAGAAAAACAGAGATTTTGAAAGTGTATCTAACACATGTCCTGACTAACTGTGAGAGTACGGCCACTGGACTCCTGTCATCAAAAACAAAAAAATCAACAGAATAACAAATGTAACAGTTCCAGTGACTGTACAGACCAGCTTCATACTCCGTAAATAAACTACATTCACTGTGGGTGGAAGCATTCTTAATTCATCTGTATTGAACTTAATGTTGTAATAAAAACAAAAAAATAAATATACAATTTACAAGAATACAAAAAAAAAACAGGTAAAACAAAAATGTAATGACATGGTGTTTATATAAAACTTATAACAAGGATTTTCAGTAATAATCAACCAAAATAAATCAATTTATTAAGTTTACTGACAAATATGGAAGCCTGTTTCCGCCACCAAAAATAATATAAAAAAAGGCACCAGTTGGTATTTTTCATTAATATACCAGTTGCTATCTCAATATTTAGAGATACTATCTCATTATTTTGAGATACTAACTCATTATTTTAGATAATAAGTCAGTATATTGAGATGGTATACAATCTCAATATATTGACTTAGTATCTCAAAATAATGAGTTAGTATCTGGAAATACTGAGACAGCAAATTGCATATTAATGAAAAATAACAACTGGTGTCTTTTTTGTATTATTTTTGGTGGCGGAAACAGGCTTCCATAGAAAAAAGGGTCAGTATAAAAAAAATCACACCTTGTCGGCAGGTGGCGCTATTACATCAAATTTAAATATTCTGAACCGGGACCACACATGCTAAGCACACACTATCAAATGGAGAGCGGGAATTTGAAAGCCCCGTGGAGTTTAGAGCTTGAGATAGTATTTTTTTTCTTTTTAATTAAATAATTTAAGTGTTTATTAAACCCCTTTCAATGAAAGTCAAGGGTTTAATATTCTTAAACACCTACACACCAGAATGTGTATAATTTTTAATTTAATTTTTAATTTCTAATGTGGAACGGTTGGTTTGAGTAAGAAGTCCTGAGCCATTTCCTTCCCTTTATATTTTTCCCCATTTACAGAGCCACTGCTGCGTACAAACACCAGAGCTTTTTCCAGTGTGCGAAAACACTGTAGAGCTAGCAAATAGTGAGGACACGTTTTCTGAATATTATGACCATCGTGACCATTGCCTTTCAGAGAGGGCAGGCCTAAGCAGTAACGATTAACCCTTTCCATAGCAATAAAGATTAATGACAGAACAGAGGTGGAACGTCATGTGTTTGATTTTCCGAGGGTGATGTCCCGGAGACAGTCAGATGTAATCTGGGTTCGTGGGTGTGTCATGGTGCCGTTCAGACGTTCCTGGTTAATGCCCCCCATCTACCTGTTAAGATGGAGATAAGATGAGCAGGACTACACAGTGACCAGCAACTTTGCATTTTGGGACACATTTACATAGCGAGATTAAATCATCTGCTGATATATCTTTTCTTTATTTTTCAGCAGAGCCTTCTAACATGTCACACAAAAGCCCACCAATCACTGGGTGGACCTGGATCATGTGGGTAACCCATGGGTGAGTGGTATAGGCTCCAGATGATCTCATCAGGGCACCTGTCAGGAAGAGAAGAATGAACACAGCTTTTGCATTTTACATAACCACAGCGTTGTAGAGCAGAGCAGCCCAGACTACTCCAGCAGTATTGTCATCTGTTTGGAGACAAAGCACTTAGGAAGAAGTACTTGATAGTGCTTCACCTCACTTAATATCATTTGATTAGACAAACATGGAGCACTCTTAGTCTACGGTAATTGCAGACTGTGATGTTAAACAGAGGAGATAATTGCATTCAGGGCTTAATAACTCATTTGATTTATGATGATGTGAACAGGGTCATGTGACGTAGGATTCACTCTGCAACCTATGATTATTTACCACGGACAAACATTGCTTTAAAATTGTTTCTCTTTAGATCTATGACCTCGTAAAACAATGCGCAGGCTTCAATTATTCTCTGGACTGTGAAAATGAAGGAGAGTGGGTTGTATGTGGTTTGATGTTGGATTTAAAAAAAATACGTATATCTGCAGGGTGGGCCGTTTATGTGGATACACCTTAATAAAGCGGGAATGGTTGGTGATATTAACTTCCTGTTTGTGGCACATTAGTATATGGAGGGGGACTTTTCAAGATGGTGGTGACCATGGTGGCCATTTTGGATCCAACTTTTGTTTTTTCAAAGGGAAGAGGGTCATGTGACACATCAAACTCATTGGGAATTTCACAAGAAAAACAATGGTGTACTACGGATACTGGAAGCCTGTGCTAGCATTTCTCCTGCGGTGTTGCTATCAGTGTGTGAAGAGTGGGAGAAGAGGACTGCATTGACAATCAACACAATGGGCAGCACTTTGAACACATTTTATAAGTGCTCAGAAACTTGTAAATAACTCACGAAAGAATAAAGTTACGTTAAAATCAAGCACAACATTGTTTTTCTTGTGAAATTAACAATAAGTCTGATGTGTCACATGACCCTCTTCCCATTGAAAAAACAAAAGTTGGATCCAAAATGGCCGCCATGGTCACCACCCATCTTGAAAAGTTTCCCCCTCCCATATACTAATGTGCCACAAACAGGAAGTTAATATCAACAAACATTCCCAATTTATTAAGTTGTATTCATATAAACGGCCCACCCTGCAGATTTTAAAAATAGCACTTAAAGGGTTTTTCTGCTGTTAGAAGCATGATACTGTAACAAAAGTCCATGTAAAAAATGCAATTTCAACGGAAGTCTATGTAAAAAGATTTTAATTTGAGTCATTTTGGATCATTTCTATTGGTCCATTCATCAGAAGATATTTACACAGTGAAAACGTACAGAGAAACATCACAAGCTGGATGTTGCATTGTTGAATTTATTAATTTTTCTACAGATGTTCCCAGTGCAGCGTAATTTCACATTCACGGTCATCTACAGATTTTATTGTTTTTAAGGGAGCTCAAGTTTCAGTGATGCTCTTCACGGTGGTCTCACTGCTGCAGTGTGTTCTCTGTGTGTGTTCTCAATGTGTGTGGGTCATCAATGTCATTTGCAAAACATCTAAGTTGGTATTAATCTTGGGGCCACCCACTGCTTTGAACATCTCCTCGGGTCTCGATAATGTCAGGCCGTGCCGATGACCTGCTTCATAATCATCTCGCATCTGGCCCGAGGCCTATGGAGTCCTACCATATGGTTAGAAATCTGCACATGACCTACAGCAGGAAGGGACAGCAGGGGATGAAACAAATATTCATTGGCTGTATCTCTTCCCA
The DNA here is from genome assembly GCF_029633855.1 of Hoplias malabaricus. Lineage (NCBI taxonomy): Eukaryota > Metazoa > Chordata > Actinopteri > Characiformes > Erythrinidae > Hoplias > Hoplias malabaricus. The sequence goes on along the minus strand of NC_089812.1, from coordinate 39,049,796 downwards.
TCTATGATACCTTTGGCTGCAGCTCAATGGAATTAATATTCAACAGATTCCCAAAGCCCAGCCAATGGTTTATAAATAATGTTTCAGTGATGTGAACCGTTAAAAGGGTTCAGAGCTCTCCAGGCAACAGCTATTCAACACTGATGGATGGCTAAACGCTTTCTCTGTATTCATATTAGTGCAACATGCTGCGGCCAATCAGGAGACAGGCGGAATTACAGTCCGAATGCAGCCAGAGAGTGGTCATACCAATGGTCAGCGTTGAGGTAAAGCCAACGGCAAACACACACACACACACACAGCGCTGCAGCAGAAAGTTCACCAGACTAGAAATAATGCAACATTTAGGTTTTGGCTGAGCAAAGCCACAGGACCCAAGGCGGTGTGCGCACACACACACACACACACAATCATCAAGCTGTCCTTGTCAGCTAGATTTGGGAGGGGATGTGTTTATTTTTTTATTATTAAATCATTGTAGAATCAGCTTCTTTTGATTGAAATCTCCGATGTTTCCAGCACATTTCTCTTCGATTTGAAGCATTAAGTTGTTGCTGAAACATCGAGTTGTTCACACTTTTCATGTTTAAAGTTTGTTACTATTCCTATTAACAGTGTGTGTGTGTGTGTGTATCATTGCAGCTGCAGTTCTTTTCTATTTTAACATCCACCTTTTCATTTCCTATAATTATGCAGGCTGTTTTTTTCTTACAGTCCTTTTTAAGGCCGACGTTCTTCCGAGCAGTTCTCGTATAATGTGCTTTGCTCAAAGAGCAACTCAAACATCACTGAACCTCCTTTAGTTGTGCCCTGAGGCAACAAAGCTTAAGTAGCTAAGTAATTGAAGCCTAACAATTTGTCCTCCTCATTTAGCATCACACACACACACACACACACACACACACACAGCTGAAACTTTCAGAGTAAACTTTTACAAATGGTGCAGGCCACTGCATGAACGAACAGGAATCAATAAAACCCACACAGCTAACACCAGTGAGTACTTCTCTACTTTAACAGATGATCAAACATAACAAGACATCAGTTAGAGGCCAGTGAAAAGACGATACACACTGTGATATTTTCGGAATTTCATTTTTATTAATTGAAAAACAAAAAAAAGGCAAATAAAAAAAAAAAGAGAAAAAAAAACAAACAAACAGCCAGAACATTAAGTATATTTAGGAAAGAGAGTGTGAGACATTTAAATACGAAGGTTTGGTTCCATGAAGACACTGGTGCAGATGAGTGTGTTGGGTGTGTGTGGGGTTGCTGTTTGGAGGCAGGAGTCGAGACGTGATCTCTTGCTGCGGTATAGACAGAGCCTGCAGGCCGGAGACACTGACACACCAGAGAAAAGGCACTAATCCAGAGAGAACAAATCAACACAATGCAACTCAACTACAGGTCAAACATTAAACAGAAAATATAAAGGAATCAAAATGGCTGACAGATCAAGTGCTCAAAAGACAGAGGGAGTGGGGGGCGGGAGAGGAGTAAAGCTATTTCTACTGTTCACTTACAAGACTTGGTTTCTCATCCTGGTTTTTACCGGCGCCAGTTACGGACCGGGACCGGATCAGAACCTGAGGATCTCAAATCCTCTGGTTAAAACGTGGATACGTGGAACACTGAATAGTATCTGCTTTGACACTCTAAACAGACCTGCCTCTCGCTACGCCGTGGTGTGGTTCAGAACTCCGAACGGACTTTCCTCGTGTTCGTTTCCATGGACTAAACTCAGCTACATTCACGGCCCTAGAAGTAAAAGTGGCTGCAATAAATACCGGTGCCTGGCCTCTAATGATTTCACATTGAACAAACTCCTGAAGGAAAAATGGCTCTCACCTGTGTGTCACTGAAAGGTAGCGTCCTGATGAAGAAATAAAAGTACGCAGCTCTAACACATGACGATTTAAATATGTGGCTTTGTCTGAGCAATCTCAGACGTAATTAATAAACATTATACTGACGATTCAGCATGTCCCAGAGCTACTCTGTTTCATCCAAAAATAACTGAACATAATTTACACAAAGTGGGGAAAAAGGGGGAAAGAAAAAAAAAAAAAAAAAAAAAATGTGGAAAGGTAAAACAGACAAACACATACAAATATATAATATATATTCTTAAAAAATGGATTCTCTCTATAGGTGTTGTTTTATTTTTATTTTTAATATATTTTTCTATTTTTTATTTATTTTATTATCATTATTTTTTGTTTTTTTTTAAACACAGCCCAAAGTTGATGTACGACACTTGTTTGGAAACTTCGGTTAAACGTCGGTTTTCTTTTTGTTTTTTTAAAAGTTGAATCTTATATATTGTTAGATCTTTTATTTATAAAACTTAAACAGCATTTGAATTTTCTCTTACGCAGTGATTAAAAACATGCAGCCGCAAATTAATGGCAAGGGAAAAATGCACTACAAAGGAGAGGGTGGTGAGGGAAGGAGCTGTAAGAAAAAGAAAAAGCAGAAGCAGCAGGGTGAATCTAAACACAATCATGTTTTGGTTTCATTCGGGCGGTTGTTGCTTTATGCTTTAGACTCATCTCTTGGTCCTCGCGGCGTGCACAGGCCCTGGCTGCAAGCGTTCGTTCGTTCGTGGTGAAGCAAATATTCTCAGGAATCAGCGCTCATTTCGCTCAGTTGTCACTGGAGGGACAGGACATCCATTCTCCACGTATTTTTCCTTCTTCAAGGGTTTCCGTTTCTCCTTTTCACTCTGCAAAAATCTCAGTGTGTTAGGGGTTTGGAGCTTGCCGTTGGGAGTCGGGGTGGGTCTAGGGTTCTCTGTGAGTGTGTAGGAAGTAAGGGGCTTTCTTTTCTTTTCGTTTTTTACATGTTCCGACTAACAGGCGTGACGTAGTTGCGTGGAAACATGCCCGTTTGGCCGTGGCACGCTCCCTTCCACCAATTGGGGTCAGAGTTATCCAGGACCTGGATGAAATCCCCGCGCCTGAAACCCAGCTCACCGTCTTCTTGAGGGTCAAAGTCAAACAGGGCCTGCACGTACGTCGGGTGCTGCAGGTACGAGACCACAAACATGGATTAGAACGTTTAAGAACCCGTAAAGTTGTGTAATGAACACGAGATTCATTAAAAAAAATCCCTACGTAGAAAGACTTTTTAAAACAAAACACTACACAAGAGATTTCTTGTTTTCCCATTGGGGAAAAGCCTGATTTTGGTGGTGATACAGGTTTCAAAATGGCTGCACTTTGATGTTAACTTCCACCACATGCATAAAATCAGTCTCCTTTGATACAGTCATGTTGTCTGTGTTCTAAAATGCCAAGCCGAACATCTTCAAACACCACAAAGGACAAATGTAAAACACAAATAGCCGTGTAGGTATTAGGCTAATATACGTAATAGGCTTGTGTGTGTGTGTGTGTGTGTGTGTGTGTGAGTGGTGACTGACCTGAGGCACCTGCTCTATATCTCGTAGAAAGATCTGTTGGTTCCGAGAGACAGAAGTAGAGCGATGGTAATCGACCAGCTCATTGAGTGAATTAAACTTTACCACCCAAAGGAAGTATTTCCCTGCTCCATCACGCAACACTTTAAAGTGCTGCACATCATTTCCAAACCTGCAGAAACATAGAGAACATGAAAGAGTGTGTCTTATATACGATTCATAGTAGAAAGTCATGAACTAACGGGGCCTGTGGTGTTAACAGTCAAGTTTTTAACACACTCATTTACTTCGTGGATGACACAGTCCTAACACACGAAGCCTAACTGAGAGACTCCGATATCAATGCTGTATTCTGACGGTAAAATGTTCTGAAACGTCCTGATGTCTATCAGAACTCTCACACACACAAACCCGACTGGAACAGGACACAGACGCAGTGTCTGTCAGTGAGGGAACAGAGATGTGGCGCTGGGAGAAAATGAGTAATTACGAAGATGACAATCAGGAGATGTTTTAAATATGGAACTGCACATGAAAAACCAGAACGGCCTCATGACTCACAGGCAGACAGCAGGAGGAAATATTAAGACCCACACGGTGCTTTTTCACTTTTTGACCTCGTACCTGGTTTGTTTGCCCACTACCACAGCTCCCCATGCTTTATTCGTTTCCAATTAGAGACAAATACAAGAAGCATTTGAACCTCTTCAAAGATCACCGCATATTATTATGAGCTGCCGTTGTGAACTGGATAAAGACCAGTGTTGTCTCTACTACAGTTTTGGAGACTGAGAAGTCTCTCCAGCCAATCAGCACTCTGCAAGCTTTTACGCATCACAGTTTAGTTCGTCCTGGGCTCAACGGGGACCACGAACACGAAAACACTAAAGAACACAAAAGCCTAGTGATTAAGTAGAGAAATAGAGAGTAGAGAAATGTAGGGTCCATGCAGTGAACTTTATGGTCATTCAGACTGTGCAGGAGTGCGTTCGCCCGTGCTCAGATGTGCAAGGTGCTAAAATAAGGAATAAATGCTGGAGAGGAGACCTAGAGTGAGCTTGAGGCCTGGAGAAACTTGAACACAAAATGGACCTGTAAGTCCTGAATGTCCAAACATGTCTGTATCCATTTACAGGATTCTTTGTAAGTCAACTTCATAAAAGAGGTATTAATGAGGTGTTTGTTCATCCGTCTAGAGTTCGCTCCAGATTCAAGTTCAGCGTCCTGAGTCCGGTCCGCCATCCGGTCCATGTGTTCTGTCTGTCACCGTTTCCTCTACGTACGTCATCTCGGAGGGAATCATAAATACCTCTGTGTGTACGCTGCTAGAGCCGTGTTTGTGCTGTGCTTCGGTGATTTCGTTGTGTATTGAATTCTGTGTTTTTTCCTGGTTTTGACTTTGTGACAGTCCTACTTCGACTAGGAGTTTGTTTTTGCCACTTTTTGGTTACTGACGTTAGATCTGTCGTTTGTAAAGTATTCTAAATACTGTGTATATACAGGGGTTGGACAGTGAAAGTGAAACACCTGTCATTGTAGTGTGGGAGGTTTCATGGCTAAATTGGAGCAGCCTGGTGGACAATCTTCATTAACTCCACACTGCACCAGTAAGACCATGTGCATCCAATGGTTCAAACACTGTGTCCTGAAGGCGGTGCCGTGTATCAGGACGACAATGCACCAATACACACAGCGAGACTGGTGAAAGACTGGTTTGATGAACATGAAAGTGAAGTTGAACATCTCCCATGGCCTGCACAGTCACCAGATCTAAATATTATTGAGACACTTTGGGGTGTTTTGGAGGAGCGAGTCAGGAAACGTTTTCCTCCACCAGCATCACGTAGAGACCTGGCCACTATCCTGCAAGAAGAATGGCTTCAAATCCCTCTGACCACTGTGCAGGACTTGTGTATGTCATTCCCAAGACCAACTGACGCTGTATCGGCCGCAAAAGGAGGCCCTACACCAGACTAATAAATTACTGTGGTCTAAAACCAGGTGTTTCACCAGAGTAGAGTCAGCTGCCGTTTGTTTTGGGAGTGGGTTTTGTGTGTTTTTGTGTATATTTAGGGAGTGAGGTAAGACATTGTCTTTTGTTTTCCCTTAGGTAAGTTAGAGCTGTCTGTGGGTCAGTTGGACGGGGCGTTTGTTTGTTATTTTTGTCGGCATAAGGCCGTCCTGAAGTTCATTGGTGTTTGTGTCATTGTAAATATCACATCTACAACATATATTCTATTCATTATCCATTTTGTGTTTCCGTTTGTGTCCTTTTCGTCCAAATTTTCATCCACATTCACATCTCTCTTACAGTTATTCCTCTCCCATACACTAATCCCAACACACATCTCATTCTGTTACGGCTCAACCCTAGACCAGGTCATAACAGCAACGTCATTCATGGGTGTCATGTGGAAGAAACACTTTCTAAACGGACTACACAGCATTACGTATATGATATGTATTCACTGTTTCTCAGAACTACACGTTATGATACAGGTATAACCCCTGTTTGTAACGCAGTGAGCAGCATGTGACTGGTGCTGGCTCTGCAAGACTGAGGTGAACGAGATAAAATCTGTATCAATAAACAGACATTGCTTAACATGACGAGAGATCAGCAACGAAGATTAAGTGCCAGAGGAATAGAATGAAACAGTGAAAGTCAGAAGAACAGAGGTGTGGTCACTCACTTGACGGACAGAGAGAAATCTCCAGGTGCACTCTCACTCTCTCTGATGAGGAAAGCTCCATCATGCCTCTGTTTGTTCAGCAACTCTTCAGCTCTGGCTCGAGGAATCCTCCCGAAGAACCACCTGCTCACGCACACACACACACACACACTTACTTTAATTAGCACACTGGCACTAAATAAGAACATTAGCACAGCAGTGAAATAAACCTGCAAAGACTAGAAGGAATCAGGGAATGGTTTACATTTTTCTTCCACTGTTATTCAGGTGGAAATTGATCCTCATTATATTTTTCCACATATGCAGTGATAAACTATACATGATTAATGAATAAATCATATGACCCCATTCCTACTGAGCACTGCTCTAAGCTAAAATGCCTTTTAAACCTGACATAACCGATTATATGAATTCTTTTCACTGCCTTCTCACCAAAGAGAACTTTCCATAGTTTATTTTATCATCACCTTTAAAGAAACAATAAGAGACATAGGCACGGTGGCGCAGCAGGTTAGTGTCGCAGTCACACAGCTCCAGGGACCTGTAGGTTGTGAGTTCGATTCCCGCTCCGAGTGACTGTCTGTGAGGAGTGTGGTGTGTTCTCCCTGTGTCTGTGTGGGTTTCCTCCGGGTGACTGTCTGTGAGGAGTGTGGTGTGTCCTCCCTGTGTCTGTGTGGGTTTCCTCCGGGTGACTGTCTGTGAGGAGTGTGGTGTGTTCTCCCTGTGTCTGTGTGGGTTTCCTCCGTGTGACTGTCTGTGAGGAGTGTGGTGTGTCCTCCCTGTGTCTGTGTGGGTTTCCTCCGGGTGACTGTCTGTGAGGAGTGTGGTGTGTTCTCCCTGTGTCTGTGTGGGTTTCCTCCGGGTGACTGTCTGTGAGGAGTGAGGAGTGTGGTGTGTTCTCCCTGTGTCTGTGTGGGTTTCCTCCGGGTGACTGTCTGTGAGGAGTGAGGAGTGTGGTGTGTTCTCCCTGTGTCTGTGTGGGTTTCCTCTGGGTGACTGTCTGTGAGGAGTGAGGAGTGTGGTGTGTTCTCCCTGTGTCTGCGTGGGTTTCCTCCCACAGTCCAAAAACACACGTTGGTAGGTTGATTGGCGACTCAAAGGTGACCGTAGGTGTGAGTGTGTGAGTGAATGTGTGTGTGTGTGTCTGTCTGTGTTGCCCTGTGAAGGACTGGCGCCCCCTCCAGGGTGTGTTCCCGCCTTGCGCCCAATGATTCCAGGTAGGCTCTGGACCCACCGTGACCCTGAATTGGATAAGGGTTACAGATAATGAATGGATCGAATAAGAGACATAGAAAGCACACACGGATATAATCTTTGCCTTTTAATGATGTTAAACGGTCAGAACGACTCATCTTAAGTGAAAGAACGAGCGGTGTTTGTGCAGAGGTTATCCAGCACTAATCACAGACTCAAAACGCTGGGGAAGTCTAGTTTAAATTTACTGTATTTAGCAGGCGCTCTTACGCTGAACGACTTACAAAAGACTTGCTTTGTGTTCTGCTGTGGAGTCTACAACCTTCTGTTTTATACTTTCTGCTACGAAATACCTCAGTTCGTGAACAGTTCACGGTGTTATTTTGAGATTAGAGGTAAACTGAGGTTTACAGCACGGCAGCCAGGAAGAAAATCCTCTGCATCGGGGTGAGAGATAGAGATCTGTGAGAAGAGCAAACATCTGCAGAGCACAGAGAACGTTCCAGAAAAAAAACGATGTTCAAGAAACTACACAAAAAACATTAATAGAGAAATGAATTAAGTTCAAGTGAAGACAGGACGGAGTGCAGTGGGAAGTTAATAATTAAGCAGCTGACAAAGCTGGCAATCTGGCTGCATCGCATGTACGGTTAGATGAATAATGACGAGGAGGAGGCACTACGTTCCCAGCACTAATGCTGTCCTGTAGTGGAGAAACGCAGCATCGCCAGAGGACACTTTAGTCCTCTCTCTGATAAAAAGGGTCTGTCAAGCAATTAAGATCAGCATAGTACAGCGAGGGATGATGGGTTTGACCTGCGTCATCCCACACATGGACACACACGCACAAGCACAGTGTGGAAATGTTGCTTACAGGCATGAAGGGAGAGGCGAACAAAAAAACACTGTCACCTTAGGAAAACATTAATCAGAAAAGAGAACCATGTTTTTTTCCTTTCCCCTCCCATACACTTATGCATTTACATGCCAGCCAACAAACAAGTCAGGACTACAGCTGCATGCAAATCTGACAGTGACATGACCGTTTATCATTCCCTCAAGACTAGAAATACATTTCACAATCACATAATTACATTTCAGAGACGATGAATACTTTAGTACCAGAGCTGTCTCTTTAGGGGATTACTGGAAGTGTACTGATTCAGTAACCAACAATATCTGATTTATATTCATCAATATTCATAAAATGAAGCCACTTCAGGCATAACATAGCAGTCCTGATTACAACCGCTCTACTCTTCCAATGTGCAATAAACTGGTCAACATTTCTTTAAAGGAAATATCTGCACGTCATTACTTCGATATCACTGCACCTTCCGCCTTCTCCAAACAGGATTTGTCGGCTCTGATCCCGATTCAGCTTTAATATCCGAATACCTACTTGCTTTATACATTTTCCATGTTTAATGTGTGGATATTGTGTGATTCTCTGTTCACAGATCAACACTAATCTCCAAAACAACCTTTAAAGGCTAAGCAGCAGCTCTATGAAAGTGTCAAACAAATAAATACAGTGGAATTTGAGTTCCTGTGTTTATTGAGAGTCAGAAAACATGTTATTTCTTACTAATTGAAGGAATAAGGTTTAAAAGACCGTTGGTCCCCCCCCCAGCGGTGTTGGGAAACTCTAATAGGCGTCTTGCCTGTGACGTAGATGGTGGACAACAACTCTAGAAGCTGCACTTAATTTAATGTACAATGAGGAAAAGGTGTGTTGTTTTTGGCTGCAATCATTCAATGTACAGTGGGACATCTGTGAACAAATGACCCAAAGATCCCAAAATATCCAGAAAATGGACTAAATTTGTCAACTTTAAACGGGCACTTTGGAAAGGACCATCCGCTCACTCCGTTATCTGTAGCTCATTTCACTGGCGCTTTTCCAACAATATGGGCATGTAAGGACACCAACGAAAGGTGTTCAAGAGCCTCTGTAACATGGAGGTAAACAGGGTAAGGACACTCACTTCGCCTGTTTTAGTTGGTGTTAGTTAACGTTAGCTTGACTCGCTAAACTTGGTGTCTCAGATTATACTCCGCTACGTAGCTGCATTACGGAGGTTTATAGCGTCGGATGAATTCGAGTTCGACTTCGATCACATTTACAAGAATAACGGTACCTCTACATTTGAGTTTAGCTTATTGCTAGGCTATTGTCATGAATAATGTTGGTTATTTATTGACGTCACGGTTGCGTTCAAGAATTTCCGTAGAGACCTCGGGTTTTTCTGTCAGTTTAATAAAATTGTCAGTTTTAAAGCAAATTAAGCTGCTATTTTCATTTTAATTCATACTTATGTCTGTCAGTAACTACAATAATGTGGAATATTCATGGAGGTCCATTACGTGGTGCTTAGCCTTTAACTAACCTTTGAACTGGGTCTGTGTCGGCTGGAGGTGTAACAATGCATGCCACTGATATCTAAGAGAAACTGATAATGTGCGCTGGGCATTCTTGATTTGTAGTTATAATATATTTTGAACACTGAACACGGTCTCAATTTGTTGGCTGAAATTTTCCTTACACCCTCACAGTCATGACACCACCACCACTTCTTTTGGAATAACAGTCCAAGGCTTTAATAAACAGTTGGCCATTACACTCTGATGAACATAAGAAAATGGCAGATGCTCTTTCCTGTCCATCTATAGCACAGATGCACAAGAGCATGTAATGAGGAAGTGCCCATCAGGACATCCCCGACAACCACCGCTCTGTATGATTACACACATTTACATCCCAGGGCCTGATAAAAGACGCCCCCCTTCCCCTGATGGCTATGGTAACTCTGTAGAGCCTCCCACAAGGCCCAGCTGTTCTTTAATGCACATTTCTTCCTCTCTGCTGACACAAAGGTCGCCTGTTATACAACCACACAAACGTCTGGCTGGAAGAAGAATGACCCCAACTCCTCTTACTCAGGCTTCTAGTCAAGATCTGTGACCACGCTGAGAATAAATAATCAATTAAGTGCTAGAATCTGTATTTTGGAGCTTGTTTAGTATTTATTCGTCTATGAAATCTCAGGATGTCTCTTAAGAATAAATGTTAATTACTTCACTAAACATCTGTCAGTCTGTCATTAGCTTTCCTATCTTCTAAAGCTAATCAGTGCTGAATCGTTTGTAACTGACTTCAAACCTTGACAAAAGGCCTTAAGATATAAAAGTGTGCCATCTACACTTCTGGTCCCTGTCATTACATAATATTTCACACGGTGAGCCACAGGAGTAGTTTCTCCTGCAAATACACGTCTTCATAGATCTGTGAGATGTATCTGTCTACTATAAGACACTTGTGAAAATCTCAGTCTAACATCTGCCTAAAAGTAAAAAGAAGGCAAAGAACAGAGACAATGAGGCTTTCACTTTAAGAAAAAGTGGGCCAAATTCAGTTTAGTTTTGTGACAATATTCAGTGGCAAGTGATCAAGTTAATATCATTAAAAATGAAATAACTTTAACTAATAACTGCAACTTTTGGTGCGATACGTTGAAATTCTAACACCATACACAGTGGGATTTCCTTTAATTTCAATTTAATATTTGCATTTATAATTCAGACACGTTCATGCAAGTACACAGCTTCCCAAAGCTTATTTCCAAAACAAGCAGTTCTTCATTGTCCATTTTCGTTTGGAAACAGTGCATACAAAACAGTCCATGAAAAGCCCACAGCAATGAGCACCATTTGCAGTGTCCTGTAGTAGTTTAGAAAAAGGATAAAAAATCCTAGAGACCTTTACAATAGTGTGGTTAGTCAGATGATGCTCCATTTCAGAAAACATTAGATAACTTTTGATTATCTCATCACACTGCCGGCTTAGAAAGGTCAAACTCTATCCTGGGTCTAATTCCCAGTGTTGCCACAGAGATATTCATATCCTAAAGAAAACACTTGTATAAACACTGAGCAGATGGAGAGTTAGTTCCTCTTGGTAAATTTAGAACAGATAACGGCCAACTATCCACTTCTATTCAACTGTCTAATAATGACTGAGAAAAATGGGGGGGAAACTGACAACAGCCAACAAATGTCACAGAGGAAACCTGAAATATCTAGAGTTGGGCGTCATACCATAGAGATATCGAGATAACAAGAGGTAACTGAGGTTAATGATGTTAATGTCCTTGCACCTAAACTGCACTGCTCTTTTGCAACATTTCCAAAGCCTTTTATTACTTTCATTTTTAAAAAGTGAGTTTTTATTTCACTGAAAAGTAAGGTGAATTTGAAAACGCTCTCCAACGTGGAAATGTTTAAAAACACTGTTCTCGTGTCGGATGAAAGAAAACGATATTTTCGGGAACGCTGATGTCTCACAGCGCGCCTGTCTCTGGCTGAAATGCAAACAGCTCCTCATTCCCTATGTAGTCAAGTACATAAGTCTTAACTAAAAAGCACACGCAGCTAGCGCTAGTTTTCATATTCCCACATATGAATGAAAATAAACCCGACACATTTAAAAGTCTTCTAATCTGCAAGGAAAAACAAAAATAGCTAACCAAAATAGAGAACTAAATAACTAGACAGTGCACTGTGGTCTAGTGCGTCCTCTGCTACCGATAAAGAACTAAGCTTTACAGTTTAAAGTGACCAAATGACCAGGTTCTGAACTTTACTAAATTACTCTTCAGTACTGTGTTCCGTGATAACAGAAATCAAGCAGACAATGGCACGGACCACTCTTTTACAACATGAGCTGTGATTTAGCTCAGGGGGCTTTGCTGATGTGATTACAGCAGTTCGATGCTAATGCTAAGAGCTGGGCTAGAGAGTCTCACTCTACATTACCGCAATGTAGAAATGGTGCATTCTACGAGCTGTTCTCACAGATCATGAGATTATACGTCAATGAAAATGTGTTTAATGATTTTAAGATCCTCACACTTAACTCACAAGGAACGGTTAGAAAACCTAAAATACCCAAGCTCATGTGAGAATGTACGCAGATGGACTACAGTGAAGGAGAAGAAGTGGCTGTACTTACGGGTGTGCTTTCATTTCTATATAATTCTTTGGGATGAAACCGTCTTTGCCGTTTAGCTCTGCCTTATACCAGTTCTGGTCACATTCTTCATTTAATACCTGCAATTAAAGAAACAGGAACAATCATTAACAGTTTTTCCAATGACTGGAGAGGGTACGGTGTGCTTGGGGCTTAGTAATGGATACGGTGAATTAAAACAACAGAATAAAGTGAAAGAAGAGAGTCACTGCTGATTTAAATAAGAGGCAACGTTTATACAGCATTATTTCTACATTCTACAAATAACCAGTTATAGAATACTGCTATAATAATTTATTAAACAGAACATGCAAAGGGCTTCTCACAGATGATCACTCAAGCCGGCCCACTTATTTTTTTTTTTTTTTAGCATATGTACTTGTGAAATTCAGGCATGTGCATATTGAAACACTGTCACAGATGTGTCATGTTCCTCTGAGTGGTTCAGTTTCTATACAACTGTGCTTTACTCACACGTTTCTTAAGAAAAATTCCATACCACCAACACCAGAACTCCTCTATTTGAATTTAGTATAGGTTTAGAAAGTGTTCTGGATACAGTAGGTGGTACAGTACTTTCTCTATTACAGCAACACCAAATGATAAAGGCTAAACTCAATGTCCTTCAAAATAACGGCCTATAGCAGCATTTCAGCCGACCAAACCTAACTCGAGGAAACGCTCTGAATCGGTTGTTCTTCCCTAGCCAGAATCTACACGTCTTTTTGGCAGCACTGACTAGCTTTATACATGAAAATGACAGAACGTTTAGCTCCTGTTGCGCCAGAACTCTGATGCTGATGGTTTGAGGCTGTTTGGGATTTGTATTTGTTGGACATAAATCCTACTTCAGGAAACAATGCGCAATCGTTCCAAGTAATGACAAAGTGTGAACCTGGTATTTCAACTGTCTCACGCTAAATGTCATTTTGTTCCATTCAGATGGTATTGTTTTTCAAAGCCCACCATTTTAGACAACTTTGTAAATTGTATTCTGTCTGTTTCAAGGTGATTCTATCTAATCCCAGTTAAAACAGCCAGCCATTAAAGCTCTCACACACTTTCAGAATCAGACTAAACGGGCTGTAATTTAAATATTTTAAATCATATTTCTAATAGGTCAATTTCCTGCCAGAAACATTTGGCTGAAGTGTCATGCAAACGAAGAGCACAGGTTAAAAATGCTTCCCCATTAACCAGAGAGTTTCACCAGAAGTAAACTGACAATTTATCAATGACATCACTGACGATCACAAATAACCCCAGAGAAAAAGAAACCGGTTCAATGACATGTAGCCTTCCTTCATGGTTAACACCTCAGCACTGAACCAAATGTGGTTGAGAAGTGAAGGTATGACTAGATAGAGCCAAGGGAGATCAAAGTATAGAGTAACAAAGGCTTGTTCAATCAAGAGCAAGTCTGACATGCGTTTCTTCCTTGCGAACAAAGCTGATTTATCTGGCATATTCATTTAATTATTTAATGTAGGTGGGGCGCTTGAGTCGTGTGGGAGGATTTTTGATGAGCGTTTCGGTAATGTGTGTGTGACACTAGTTTTCTCCAGCTAGAGGGAATATTGATTGCTTAGGTATACAACTGTTAAGGAGGCATCTCCCTAATGCCTTCTTTAGAGCATAATGAAGCATAAACAGCTCTCTGTAGTTCTCTGAAGAACAGAAAGGAAAGCAATTAGAGATTGAAACGATCCTCTCAGTGTATAGCTGCAGATGCACGGCAAATTATTCCATGAGAAAATGAGTAGTGATGAGGGCTGGCTCAGGGGACAGACGCTGAGAAATTATTGCTTCAGTGAAGCAAAGCTAATGAGGAAAGACCCACCCTGTGATACAAAAACAAGAAAATTGATTTTTGCCAAAATCCTGAATTCAGCCGAGCGTAAAGAGAGAAAAGTAAAGAGTACACACAAAATACATCAAAACACACATACAATAACAATCCTCATGGGAGGAAAAAAAGAAGCATCATCTTGTTACTCAGAAGCCATCCCGCCTGTTGGTGGGTAGTTTGGTTTCAACATGACTATACACCCACCTGACTACAGGAAACCAGCCCCAAAATCCCCCCGATGTAAAATTGGGTTTGGGGGGGGGGAGTTTGAGCCTATTCCAATAACAGTAGTAAAGTATATATTATTATTAATTTTGGTGGCACAGTTAAGTAGCTAAGCGCTTTTTTAAAACGGGTAAGGTTGAAGGTGAAGGAAAGAGTTACAGGCCTATACTTCTACATCAAATCTCACCACAGGACTACCACAGGCAGCAGCTGTTCAACGTGTAAAACGAAACGAACGAACAAAAAGAGAACATATTTACTGAAAAGCCGGCTCACTGAACAAAAAATCTAAATAAATTGATAGGGAACTCATCTGTATGCTTCCGAGATCAGTAGTGAAAAGCCAATACAAGTAACAGACTATATTATACAAGCCCTGGTCCAATAATATTCACACAGCTGTGTATCTGATTAATGCAATACAGTGGTGAAGAATACAGACATGGACGTGGAACACACTTCATTCTCAAAATACCAAGCCTAATTGATTTATGCACGCAACAACTCAAATATATTGAACAAGAAGAAAGCAATATCTGACTTGTACAATACAATAGAATACAATACTGCTTACAGAGTACTGCATTTCTCTACTACAGAGCCCACGACGCGCCCCCGCAAACCTACATTCATTCCAACCCAGGGAACAATGAAACAAGTGCCTCCCTCTCATCAATTTTTGGTCTTTTGATTTCGCCAACCTACAATGGTTTCTATTTCTGTGCATGAGTCCTGAAGCATACACGGCTGTTGGAAACTCCTGCTCCAATAAGCTGCATTGACCATAAAATATAAATAAAACTAATAATATATTATAAATATAGCCACCAGGCACTGTTATGCCTCACATCATGACTTCTGTAACCAAAGGATAATTAGTCTGACGTGGGTTATATTGTAGAATGCCACCTGATTCAAATCAGATTTGAAACAAAAATTACAAAAAATAGCAGCACACAGATCCTCTAGACAGAGATTTTCTTCTTGGAACTATACCAAAGAATTCTCATGTAATATAAACCAGAGTTATTCAGACTTGAATATTTTTCACAGTATAATATCGAAACATGAATTCATTAAAATTAATATTCAAAACAATTCCTACATTTGTCAACATTTCCAAAACAGACTGCTACATGTCTATAGAACATGAAAAAGACAACACACGTTAAAAGAGAAAATATAATAGATATTTAAATTTAAAAATCCATTAAAGTAAGGAGGTAAGGCTGTGTTATCTGTGCAACTACTCTAGCTAATGACAACTCGAGGGGAAAAAAAAACCTCATGTGCCATTTTAACTGAGCAAACTCCTCTTAAGGTCCTTTTAAAGCATCCTATGAGGCAGCATTACCACTTTGGAAAAGCAAAAAATGTATAATAGACAGGAGAGATCCTTGTTCTACTTGTAGTTATTGACGTGTGTAGGGCAACGTCTGGCAACTTTGTGACTAAAATAAATATTAAAGTATACCGCTGTCTGACACTACAGTGGCTCAGTGATAAGCGTCATACAGTCGGTATACAAGCATTCAAACTCGCAATCCAGCTGAAGGAGGTTACAGATGTAACAAACGATGCCCATTTGAAGTGCAATGTGAGATATATTGATTGCCCTTTCTTCAAATCATCTAAAGGAAGAGGTACTGGAGCTGATTCTTTTTTATTGAAGTCCAGATCAAGGCCACAAGCTGATAACAGGCCTCTGCATTCTGCCATCCGTTTCCACACACACCTCTCTATTCTGAGATTAACCACAAGCTTTCAAAACTTACTGAGAATAAGAATGTCAGAGTATTTAAAAAACAGTGACACACAACACCCTCCAAATGGCAGACATAAATTTGGACAAAGCAATACTTCTCTCAGGATCTGTCTGTTATAAAACAGTGATAATAAAGATGTCAATAAAGCATTATTAGTTTTCAGACCGTCATGGTAACGGACAACAGACTCAGCTAATACAGTTAAAACAGCAACACTCAATCTGACAGTTTACCGTGTAACCAATTCACTAGAGACAACAAGACAGACATGAGAGAGAACACAGCACGAGCACTTTAATACATTCTTCCTGCGGCCAGATCTAAAGCAGGGTCTTACATTTGCTGAAAAAATGTCATTCATCAAAAGCAGCAAAGTGAAACCCCAGGAAGAGACAAAGCACAAACACTGAGGTTTGGACAAATAGGAGAAAAGTGTCCCTCTGGACCTTAAACGGACCTTTGATTTATATGAAATACCCTGCTCTACACATTAAAGGCTAAGCAGCAGCTCTATGAAAGTGTTAAACAGATAAATACAGTGGAATTTGAGTTCCTAACTTGTGTTTATTGAGAGTCAGAAAACATTTACAAATTAGGTTTAAAAGAATGTTGCCCCCCCCCCCCAGCGGTGTTGGGAAACTCTAATAGGCGTCTTGCCTGTGACGTAGATGGTGGACAACAACTCTAGAAGCTGCACTTAATTTAATGCAAAATGAGGAAAAGGTGTGTTGTTTTTGGCTGCAATCATTCAATGTACAGTGGGACATCTGTGCACAAATGGCCCAAAGATCCCACAATATCCAGAAAATGGACTAAATTTGTCCACTTTAAACGGACACTTTGGAAAGGACCATCCGCTCACTCCGTTATCTGTAGCTCATTTCACTGGCGCTTTTCCAACAATATGGGCATGTAAGGACACCAACGAAAGGTGTTCAAGAGCCTCTGTAACATGGAGGTAAACAGGGTGAGGACACTCACTTCGCCTGTTTTAGTTGGTGTTAGTTAACGTTAGCTTGACTCGCTAAACTCGGTGTCTCAGATTATACTCGGCTACGTAGCTGCATTACGGAGGTTTATAGTGTCGGATGAATTCGAGTTCGACTTCGATCACATTTACAAGAATAACGGTACCTCTACATTTGAGTTTAGCTTATTGCTAGGCTATTGTCATGAATAATGTTGGTTATTTAGCTACCTATTTATATATAAAAATGCACATCACCACATTCATGTCAAAAAAAAAAAAAAAGAATTAATTTAACTGGGTTTGTAACCCTCTACAAATACGGTTTATAATATATTCTTTATATTTTCACAAATTCATAAATACACAGAACAGTTGTGTATAAAAATTCCAGCAACATTGCAAGGTCAACATGGCAATACATGACTCAACAAAAGGCTGCCTCAACACCATAATGAACAGTGAAGCTCACTAAACAAGGCTGACTTTCTTTCACACAACTCCTTTCACTATTCTGCAACTGTGCATGTTAGTACCAGCCTCGCTGTACCTCAGCTCCTTGCAAATGGAAGTACAGACTGTAGAGGGAACAGAGAGCATCATGCAAGCTAAGGTTAATCAAGGAACCAATTATACATAACTGGTACACAGCCAAAACAACATGGCATGTGTTCACAACCACCACAGCTGGTGTAGACAAAATTATTTAAGGCTTAGTAATAACAACCTACATATTTGTCAATAATCTAAAGGCAAATGACAAACTCAAATGTTGTTATCTGGGCATACATTCATTCATTCATTCATTCATTCATTCTCTGTAACCCTTATCCAGTTCAGGGTCGCTGTGGGTCCAGAGCCTACCTGGAATCATTGGGCGCAAGGCGGGAATACACCCTGGAGGGGGCGCCAGTCCTTCACAGGGAGAACACATTCACACCTACGGACACTTTTTTGAGTTGTCAATCCACCTACCAATGTGTGTTTTTGAACTGTGGGAGGAAATCGGAGCACCCGGAGAAAACCCACGCAGACACAGGGAGAACACACCACACTCTTCACAGTCACCCAGAGGAAACCCACACAGACACAGGGAGAACACACCAAACTCATCACAGACAGTCACCCGGAGGAAACCCACGCAGAAACAGGGAGAACACACCACACTCTTCACAGACAGTCACCCAGAGGAAACCCACACAGACACAGAGAGAACACACCACACTCCTCACAGACAGTCACCCGGAGGAAACCCACACAGACACAGAGAGAACACACCACACTCCTCACAGACAGTCACCCGGAGGAAACCCACACAGACACAGAGAGAACACACCACACTCCTCACAGACAGTCACCCGGAGGAAACCCACACAGACACAGAGAGAACACACCACACTCCTCACAGACAGTCACCCGGAGGAAACCCACACAGACACAGGGAGAACACACCACACTCCTCACAGACAGTCACCCAGAGGAAACCCACACAGACACAGGGAGAACACACCACACTCCTCACAGACAGTCGCCCAGAGGAAACCCACACAGACACAGAGAGAACACACCACACTCCTCACAGTCAGTCATATGGCGCAAGATTCGAAACTACAACCTCCAGGCCCCTGTAGCTGTGTTATCTGGACATACAGACATGACTATTTATAAAAAAAAATATTAATGAAAAAAATAAATAAATAAAATTAAAATAAAGATATATATTTAAAAAACTTTCAGAATCCTGAAATGCACTCGTGAACAGATTAAAGTGACTAAGGAATCACTTCTCTTTTTTTCCCCCCTGCAATCAACACAGGGCTTAGAAGCCATGCCACGTGGATCTCCCCCTTACACGAGACCATCTGCCTTAAGTCCCTCGCATCAAGATAAATATCACAACATCAACTTCTGTAACCATTCGAGGCAACATTGACAATGACAGTCAAATCTGTAGCACTGCTGATATACATTACTAAACATTTAATGCCATGGCCATATTATGATCATTTAAAATCTGGAAACCACACTCACTATGTGAAGCCTAGACATACCACAACACTTCAAAACCCCAAATAACTGAAGCCCTATAGACCCAGGAATATGATTTGAACCATTATCTCACTCTCGCAGTGCAATAACGAAAGAAAAAGAAAAGTTCAATGGATGGGACTACGGTAACTTAAATTGGGATCAAGCTGACAGAATAAAGACAGCAAATCTCACTTCATAAACGAGATGTCGATTTAGACAACGTTAATGGAAGTAGAGTGCCCAGGAGACCTCTCCACAATAATTGCACTTTGTGCTCATCCTCCATCTTGAACATTCGTCAGCTCTAAGAAGAGCATACTTAATTACTCCAACATCCCTGTGGAGGAGCAGGAAAAGGGCATGGTGAAACGTACAGCAAATCGCTGCAATTAACCAGACATTGTTTTGATTAGAGCTTAACGGCAATCTCACACTTCAACATGCAAATAATCAGCATCTCTTTTGACTACACGGCCATCAAAGACAAAACATTTTAGAAAACTATGAAGAAAACAAAAATCAGCGTAATCCAAACCACCAGTCATTGGTTACAAAAAAACAACAACAACAACAAAACAACACAAACATATTGTAGATAATTTAACAACATATTCTTTCAGGGTGTTCAGAGAAAGTATAACTGTTCAATTACGGCGCACAATTCTCATACAATCACTCATTTAAAACAACAATAAAGAGTACTTCATTCCCTGGAGGCCATGTAAAGATCAACAAAAGGAAATAAAGGGGAACTGCAGCCTTTGATAAAGGAACGTCAGGGGGGATAAATGAAAAGCTGTTAGCAAGGGAACATTGCATAAGTCTATTTTAGATACAACATCGCTAGTGTAATATAAACACACAGCCATTTCCCAAAAAAAGGCAAGAAGGATTTGTAGGAAAACAGCAAAAAACACAAGACTCCTGGATAAAAACAGAGGTCTCTCCCACCCAGAAAGAATGCTCATCTACACTTCTTTTTTTATATTTCTATTTGATAATAATAATTTAAAAAGCTCAACAATTTTCCATGTTCTTGTAACTTTCCAAAAAGTTGATTATCAGCTCTAAGCACCCGATGCGTCTCGGGACAACAGTGCTAATCCAGCTGAACCGATTTCAGGGGAGGACTTGATTTATTTTAGCCTTTAAATGCTCCCACCGTAGACAAAACTCTGAGTTAAACAGGCTATTTCTAATGGCCCTGAGGTAGTCTAAAATAACGTATGGTATTAAAGAAGCCTTGGGTCAGACAGGATGCATCCATCAAGAAGCCCTTTAACAAAAACAAACAGCCAACGCATGCAGGATTACTGTATCAGCAAACACGTTCCAGGCCTGCTCTCGCATGCTTCAGTTTACTCTTTCCTCATTCAGACACATCTTGGAGCATACATTCAATTTGTTCTATGCTTCATACCAATCATAATGATTCATTCATTGCTGAAACCTGGGGCTAAGGGACTGCGAGTGACTGAAGCCCATCACTGCAGGCCACTACAGCCCAGTGAACACGGCACAAGGGACAGCTGCTTTCAAACTAATTGTATACACAGGAAAGGAGCATCCGTCATTGTAAAGTGTTGTTTGGAACCTTTGCCTACAGTAAATACCCTGAGGGAGGAGGGACATTCATTCATTCATTCATTCATTCATTATCTGTAAACCTTATCCAGTTCAGGGTCGCGGTGGGTCCATACACCCTGGAGGAGGCGCCAGTCCTTCACAGGGCAACTTACACACTCACACACACACACACACACACACACACACACACACACACACACCTACGGACACTTTTGAGTCGCCAATCCACCTACCAACGTGTGTTTTTGGACTGTGGGAGGAAATCGGAGCACCCGGAGGAAACCCACGCGGACACAGGGAGAACACACCACACTCCTCACAGACAGTCACCCGGAGGAAACCCACGCGGACACAGGGAGAACACACCACACTCCTCACAGACAGTCACCCGGAGGAAACCCACGCGGACACAGGGAGAACACACCACACTCCTCACAGACAGTCACCCGGAGCTGGAATTGAACCCACAACATCCGGGCCCCTGGAGCTGTGTGACTGCGGCACATCGATATTTTGATCGATATTTTATAGTCAGAATTAACAATAAAATACATCATCCTTTAATAATCAAGCCTGTTTGTCTGTGTATGTACCCCATCTACACTGAGTTATACACTTTCTGACTTAGTAAAATTAGGCTTTTGAGAAATATCCATTACCGAATGTACAAGTATCACATTTTTATTTAATAATTTTATTAATTTAAAATATTTTGTTAATTATTTACTAAAAAAAAAAACCCAGGAAACTTTTTAAATATAAAATCAACTTGATAAAGAAAATGATTGCAGTTGATGGGTATGACAATCAAACCTTTAGTAACCGGTCTCACTTCCTCCCCGGAGTGTTATAAACTGGCTAAGAAACTAAATAAAACGAATCAAGCTGCTTTTCTCATTGCCATTTCCTCTGTGTTATGACAGTAATATAATAAAGTAATAGTACATATATTTTATTTATGTCCTGTGATATTGTGAGTACAAGCTGCAATGGATCTACACAGGTGTCTGGTACAAACAACTCACTCAATATCACGACCGACCTCGTTGTTTGGTGTTTGGCACTGGCAGAGAGAGAGAAAGGGTTTGGCAAATTTTTCATGGGCTCAACCCACACACTCAGCTCTACTACTCCTCCCACAAATGCATGTTCCTTATAAATGTGGCACCACTTAAAAGGGAAATTAACAGGGGGTTTCCAACGGTATAAGATTTATTGCCAAGAAACAACAACAAAGAAATAATCTACCAAACACAAATTTCCTTACTTATTGTGCTATGTTCAGCTGTTGTCCACCAGTGACGTCACGGATGCGTTCAAGAATTTCCGTAGCGAGCTCGGGTTTTTCCGTCAATTTAATAAAATTGTCAGTTTTAAAGCAAATTAAGCTGCTATTTTCATTTTAATTCATACTTATATCTGTCAGTAACTACAATAATGTGGAATATTCAGGGAGGTCCATTAAGTGGTGCTTAGCCTTTAATATCCACATGCCATTAGCACAATGTGCTGAAGCTCTGTGTACTGTATTTAATAGTATTCCAACTAATTATAGTATTTACAAACTACACAATATAAAATGTCAAATTCATTTTGTCACCAAGCATCATTATTAGTACAGAAAAATATAAAATGGCCCCTACTGCGCTGATCAAATTTAACAAATCCTAGAGAAACAAAAACTTAAACACAAATTAGCTGACCCATCGCTTTTGCTTTGTTGGTGGCTGACAACATGGTTCTAACAAGCACAAATCAATACAATCACACACACCCACCCACCCCACCCCACACACACACACTGATCCCCAAGTCAAATACACAGAAGCTAAAAAGTTTCAACCTCAAAACTCAGAGCCATGCGACCCGTCACTGAGTCACTGTTTCCTTCAGGAGGTTTTGTCCGCAGCACTGAGTCATAAATGCCAAGACGGTGCCTGATCATAGCTACTGTGCTGCTGTTAATGATCCGGACGAGGACCGCAGCCTCAAACTGGGTTACTCAGCACAGAGAGCAACTAACTATAACGCTGTCATTTTTAAAGATTCACTGAGACATCATACGCTGCACATTTGTGTTTTGCCAAATACATTACACACAGTCTTGAATAACCCAAATGCTCAGAAGGCATGCAAATTTAATGAAATCTACAATCTAAGATTGGGAACCACCGCCCCAGAATACATTTGTGCCCATTTGTTTTTACATATTAGACCTGCACAATATATGAGCCCTTAAACAGAACCACAACCCATTCTTACATAACTAAAAAACACTTTTGTACAAATAACATTAACTATTAATCAATACAAACGGAATATATCGTTTCTTGTCCATGTTGTGTAAATACAATCTATAAACCTATTTATAGTTACAGATCCTCATTCCATAAAAGCATCGTTCCTTTAAAGCGATAAGAAAATGGTGACAGGATTTGCAGTAACTGCTGTCACAGTGGAATTCATCGACGCAGGCTGAAACATTCATTCTGAACAGTTTGCATCAGAAGGGGATATATAAGTGAAATTGACCATGTTTTGTTCTCTTTGAGGGAGGATTTACAGGACTTTTATTACAAAACGCATGTGCACACCACGTGGCAGTGCTTCCTGATCTGCTGCGGGATGAGAACAGCGTAGGAAAGCACTGCATATAGAGATAAATATATCAATTTATCAGATCAACTGACAAACCGTCAACATTATCCAATTTCACTGGCGCTGTATTTAAAGCACAAAAATAAAACACAGCACACCCAGCTGACGGAACAGGTTCACCTAGCTTTACTGGCAATGGTAAGCAATGCCATCCTCTTTGAGTGTTTCTATGCTCTTCCGCCTGTTGCAGGAAGGACTATGAGGAACACGCTTAGCACTTTTCAGTTTCCATATGCTCAAGAACTAAACCTACAACAGACTGCGTTTCATTTGAGCAAATAACCCAACTGCATTTAAACTGAAGGGAAGCCAAGGGTGCTCAATCTTAGATTTCAGAAAGCATCAGCTCTTACATCAGAGTGTTTAGGAAATGTATGAAGTATGGGTTGTGGGGTGTTGGGGGGGGGGGATCTCCGACCAAGACAAATGACAAATTGAAAGGGGAACTAACGACAAGGAGAATGAAGTCTAACCATGTGTCATGTCCAGTTTCATACACTTCCCTCTGAAAGAAATCAGCTCCAGTCACTAAAGATGAAACGCACAAGGGAAGAGAATCTGCAAGACATTTAGCCGAATGATAAGATGCGTTTATGTGAGCAAAATTGCATAAGAATTGATACGTCCCCAAGTAATGCTTGCTTAAGTGATCAGTGCATGCACTCCACTGCACTCCATGGAGACAGGAAGTTGCTGGGGGTGGAAGAGGTACCAAACAGGAAATGAGAACAAAGTGGTGTCAAGGGTAGTTGCAAACTCACATGCACGTTACCAGGGTGCTGCATTTAAATCATTAAGCGTGTTGTAAACGTAGCCAGGAACGAACAGAGAACAAATACAAACCACTGTACACACTTCCACCTGACACTTCCAACTGCAAACAGTTATCAGACAATACAGCTTTTTAATAACATAGAACCCTGGCTGTAATTACTTTTCCTTTACTGCAGTTCAGCCAGAGTCCAGCAGTAGAATACACACCTAACACTATGTAAGAATATTTAAATTATCAAATCTCTCAGACCATCTTCAGGCAACACACTGACACACACACGCAAACTCTAAAATGACCCTGGTAAAGAGGGGGAAGACTAAGTCAGTGAAAGGGTTTAGCTAAACGTAAAACAGCAAATCAATGCCCAAATTAGCATCTTTAGCACTTTTCAGTGTCCTCAGTTGCTCAAAGATTTTAAACAGTTTAAAAATAAAAGTGCACTTTGCTTTCAGCAGTTTACATGCTGTTACACTCTCAGAAAAAAAAGGATGGTACAGGTACATTATTGTAGAGGTACAAACAGTGATCTTAAAGTCCAGTTGTGTTCCTAAAGGTACATTACATTCTCTTGAAGGAGTCCTGAAGGAGAGGTGAATGTGTGTAATCTTTCCTTATAGAACCCGGTAAAATGAATGAACAAACAAAATTCTGGAGCTGAAATCAACACAATTTTCAAATCTAAAATTAATATAAAATATAGTAAAAGAAATGTACCGTTGATGGTACCACCACAGTGACAGTTTATCTTAGGTTAACTACACCAAGTCCATGCTTTTGTTCACACAACCATTATGCAATTAAGCATGTAAACATCATTAACAAATTACTGAGAATTCAAAGTCTTTTCAAAGGGGGTTTATCAGTCATTCTTTTCTGTGAAACACTTTGTCTTTACGAAAGTGAAGCTGCTTTGTGACATCAGTTGTAAAAAGCGCTATACACAATATTTGATTTGAACTAGAACACTGCTGTAATCACTAATCACTGGAGACTGCAAGCTCAAGAGCCTTTATAGTCAGTTAAGCAGAAATGTACAAAGACATAAATAAACTGCTTCTCCTTTTGTCTTCTTAGCATGATTCAAAACCGTAAGATCACTTTTGGGAAAATACAAGTCTTTCACGGTACAAGAAAACCATGACCATTTTTACAGTGCAACACATAACAGTCCTCATTTGGTTCCATAAAGAATGTTATGAGATTAAGCACGCACTAAACACAGTAGGCTTTTACATACATAATGTATGTAGTAATGCATCAAATGAGAAATTAGAGCAGATTTGCAAATCTGCAGCAGGGCAGGACATGATCTCATATTCAGAATAAGCTAGCGTGACTGTAAAGTCCCAAAAATAAGACTACGCAGCAGTGTTATCCATTATCAAGCAGACTTTAAAATTGCATAGACTGGAAGAATTTGGGTTTTTCAGCACAAGTTGTCCACAAATGTTGACGACACATGGGTACAGTCTCATTATGGATCACACTGACAGACTGAGGAAGATTAAATAAAGGCTGTGAAAAATTTAGCACTGCAGAACAAAATTTCAAGGTCACTGTTTGCCAACCACTGGCCGACAGTGTGGTACAGTACTGCTGCAAAAACGGCCAACTATCAGCAAAACCTGAACTTTCAAAAAAGTAAACAGCACATTTGGCAGAAGACATTCATAACTGCTTTTAAAATACTCCATTTCCACGGGATTACTAATAAATCTGTGTGTTTCCATTATCTGAGCAGAATGATCCATATTAAAGTTTAGATTTGAGTTATTTACATGCTACATGCTTTTTATAGTCAGATAAATGCTTAAACATTAAAGCAGTGTGTCCACTCCACACTTTTTAGAAAGATTTCTTAAAAAAAACTATAACGAATGTTATATTTATGAATATCAATCAAAATAGAGAAATGTGTGATAAAATGTGTGTTCATATTTGCATAGGCCCTAGGTGTGGCTCTATTGCAGCATTAAGATTTCTAAGTCAATAGCACAATTTAACACACTGTTGCCTTCACCGTTCCATCAAAAATGCCTTGGGGGTTCACCTAGTCCTCGGTTGTTTAAAAAACATAAATAAATAAAAAAACAATTAGACAATGCGTTAAATTTACTGGAGATTTTCACAGCAAATGAACGTAAACAGCTGTGTAAATGCCACAGTTGTGTGTACAAATAAGTAACTTATTAGAAGTGGGAAAATCACTAATCAGTTCAACTTCTGTAACAATTTCATCCCAGTCGTTTCGGGTCAGAGGCTTGGTGTAAGGTGTGAACACACTCGTCTGGGCACCCGTCCATCAGCTGATGGTCAATTATTAATATGAGTGAACTGATAAATGATGTTTAGGATTATTTTGTAACATTTAAATTATAATTTGGAAAACAGTAATTGTACATTTAACCCTGTCCATTACATAGATATTTTAAGTGAAAGCAGTAGAGGTAAAATTAAAGAGTATAACGACAAATGTGTAGATGTTTTTCCTAGTTCTACAGACTGTAGAGCCACTGTGTAGTTTATTTCAGTACACAAGCTACACGTGAATAGTTTTCAGGAAATGCTGACACTATGTTTAATTGTGAAATAGTATTTAATATTAGTTGTGTGACTGAGATAAAATGTTATCACAGTTAAGTGGTTCTATACTGATTCTACAGTTTATATTTATCACAATATAAAATTCTACAACACTGTCACAGGCAATGGATATCCTTCTAAAACGTTCAGAATGAATACAATGAATGTGTTAAACATTAATGCTTTGTTATATTAGCTTCACTTAAAATGTTCAAATATTTTTGAGTACATGTCCTTTATGGCATTTCTCAAATACACCAATTTTTTACTAATCATGTGTACATTTTTACATTCTGAATATCCTGCCATGAAAAACATACACACTGCATAAAATGATGTGACCTGCGCCCTGGGTAATAAATACATTCTTAAAACTCTCTGTTTCAGAGAATAAAAAGCTACATTTAATCTGTCTGAACACAAGCTGAGCACTTTTATCACCCTTTCTTCCTCACTAGCAGTATAAAATATCATATCGGTCTGGAGACTATATTTTTGTCCATGTTTGTGTGGTGGTGTTAGCTGATGCTAATTGGCTCTTTGGCTACTTACAATTAAAGCACTGTGCTCAACTTTGCCAATAACAAACACATTAACAATATTATTTAGCATGTAGAATTTTATGGTGGCCTCTATATAATATTGGGTGTAATTTAATAGTGTACTAACCACTAAAGTAGTTTGTAGGTGGATGCTCCAGACAGATTACTCCACTGCAGACAAACACAGCAGTTATTTACTATTCACCACATATCAGTGTGCTGTACTACATTCCTGCTCTGGGTCAGAACAGCGCATGTTCTGATAAACACTGCCAAACTGTTTTTTTTTTTGTTTTAGTCTTAGTCCAAAGTTTTTTAGGCAAAAAAAAAAACCCACTACAGATGATTGACAGTTTGCTGTCTAGGGTGCATGCCTGGGCCGTGCTCATTAAGCCAAACGTTGTGTATCCATTGTGTATTCCTGGCAGTTCACAATTAATGCATTTAAGTAAAACTATCAAACCGTTTGCCCAGCCCTAGCCTCCTAATGCTAATCCTAATCTGTCTTGTAGTTTGTCTATTTTAGTCATTACTGCAAAGAAAAATGGATCATGAAGTTAATTTCTTCTGCGTACAGTCAGAGAATCAAAAGCTAGGGTATTTTCTCTCACATTAGTTAGAATACACCCATGAAAATCATTAAATCTATTCATTTGTTTAAGTTTATGTTTTATTTATGAAGTCCGTATTTAAAATCCCTTTAAGCAAAATTACTGAATTCTAAGGAAGAGCTCTTGCTATTTTATAGCCTTTTAAATAATTAAAACGTTAACTAGTATACATTTAGCTAGTGTTTATAGAATGCTGATTCTGTGTTGAGCTACTAGAGACCAACGCGTGTTCCTAAGGAGCAAGAACAGCTTTTTTTTTGGTGGTGGGGGGGGGGGGGTAACATTACTTATGTCACAACAGAAAGGCAGATTAGTCAAATTAAAACTACATTTCCGCTAATAAACGTCATTAATCTTAGGGGCTGATAGATCATTGAGACTCTTAACATTTTATGGCTAACATAAAAAATATTTGTAACTTAAAAATGAAGGATGAAAATATCACAATAAACAAGACTCAGCCGTGTCAGTCATAACAATTACAAATACAGGGCCAGAGAAAATCCTGAACAATCCTGACCTATCTAACTCATATCAAGGTCAAACAGAAGCAAAACACATGAAATAAACAATTCTACCATTGAGGGCTCAATACTAGTTATTAATAATAAAATCCACAGACCAGATCAGTGTTACATTCTATCATCCTCACATTCTTTTTATTACAGTAGGAAACAAACTAAAGTTAATGTTCTTTAAAACTACTACATACTTAATAAATCACTGATTATAGTTAACTTTAAAAACAAAAAACAAAGAAATGAGGAAAGCCTGACGCCCAAGAAAGCGATATAAAAACCCCCTTAGAGCATTAGTTTCATCTTTGGCTTAAGGATTACAAAGTAAAATCTATTCTAGGAAAAATCCAGCGGTGCTAGGTAGAAGACAAAACAAAGGCTTTAGAGAGCAGTGCTTTGAGGCGATTAATGCTAGAGAAAAAAAAAGCTGCGTATCTGACCCCCATCCTCCAACAATCCCATCAGCGATGAAGCTAAATTACAAGTTATATAAAACAGGATGCTTGCAGAAAAATAAAGTAAATAAGTGCAGCAACAAAGTGTTCATTCAAATGAGAGAGAGAGAGAGAGAGCGAGAGAGTGCACGCGAGAGAGAGAGAGAACCAACCACCTTCATGTAAAACAGGAAAGCCCAAAGCAGTGGAGGAATGAGAACTGAGACCTAAGCTGCAGCATAAAAAGTTCTTACTCAGCACGCCTATTTCAGGGTTCTCTTTTCTAAAAAATGCACAAGGAGGGAAATTATCCCATATTTTAATACAATTATCCATGTATTTATAGTTAATTTTCACAACGGGTGAAAGAGCATTTAGGAAAATGACAGAAATGAACAGTTTATGGGAAATTTTATTAGAAATGCAAATATTCAGTGGGAGGCAGTGGTAGTGGCTACAATACACAATGTTGGTACTCATTTGCTTCTAGGAGAAAAGTGATGTAAAATGAGCTAGATTTGTCAAAATCTCACAGATTGGTGCTGATAACTTCAAAAAAAGAAGTTAATTTAAGGCACATTTAAAACAACACTTTGTAGGATATGGGTTTTGTTTTTTTTTGCTCCGGGGAGTCCCCCAGTTCAATTCATATTTACAGCACTGTACTGAAATCAGTGGGAGGTGGTTTCCTACCCTCTTCCAAAAGTTACACAGTGCAGTCTCTGCAGTGCTCAGCCTAGAGTAGCAACAGTAGAGGCTGTATTCTCCCTATCACAGGTCAGTGGAACCCCACAGTGAATTTGAAGCTGTAATCTAAAGGTTAAAATATAACGCAGTGCTCCTTTAAGAGATTTCAATAAAAGGAATGGAATTATTGGAGCGAGTTACAATGCAGCTCTTGCAACAAAGAACCATATACTGGCCATTTCCATTTTTAGTGGCAATGCTTACTTGTCCTGTCTTAGCAGTGGGCATAGACGGTTTTTCAGCATATGAGGTTTTTTTTTTTCCTATGAGATCTCCTATTTAAATCTAGCCAATGAATGCCATGCTTATGCTACTTAAAATAACAAAGCTATACATGTCCCCTTAAGCCTCAAATAACATAAAATGAAACTGATTACGGCCATCAGTGTTGGCTATGGAGGTACACAGTGTCTGAGGCAAGTGCTTAACCGTTGTTCTGACAGGATGTCCCAACTATCGATACCCATCCTAGATATGAGCAGCTCTGCTCATGCTCAGACCCACGTCTGGAATGTTTTCATGTTAAATCTGTTTTCCTCCGGTGCAGTACACAATTTTAGGATACCGTGCTGCTTCAGCCTTCCAAAACTGCACATACTGAATTAAATGTGCAAAAAAACCAACTTATTATCACCACAATTACCTTATCTTTTTTTGATCATATACATGATTTAGGCTGTGCATGTCTCCTGCTTGTATTTGTGTTGGGAGTATTTAAAGGATATGCATCTTTTAGCCTATCCAAATATCCTACCTACTGTTTTATTTAGCTGTATAAATCTACACTATGGTAGCATATTTCGACAAGGCAGCACAACTCGACACAACACCGGGGCATAGTGTGACGCGCGCTTGTGTTGTAATTATAATATATAATTATTATAATAGAATTATTATGTATTAGAATATAAGAGGGCTGGGGCATTTAATTGAAAAGTAGTCGAAAATCAACATTCAGAATTTCTAACCATTATAATCTTATCTCTATCGATAATTTTTATTCTGTTATGTCCCTTACTGTGTGTTCGTGTACTGTCATGTACTCTACCAAGCCGTAGTGATGTGATTCTGCACCCATCTGCCACATGGAAGCAACCTAAATGTCAAGGCAGACCAAGCGACTCGAGCAGCTAGTCTGTGGTTTGACTATAATTGACGACACTGAACAAAAAGTCAAATGTAAACACTGAGGAGGGAGAGGGAAAAAAAACGTATCAGACGATTTAAATAAATAAATAAATAAATCGTTCATCAGTCGAAATCATGGTAAAACGTACAATTAATCGTGATATCTGTTTTCACTCATATCGCCCAGCCCTATGATACAATAATATTTGTACAATATCTCCCACTTTGAAACCGAAACCATCAGCGCTGCCGCCATGTTGGCTCAGACAGGGCAAAGGCGGGACAGAGCAGCAGTGCTATTGGTCAGGGACGCAAATTCACGTGTCAAAATTGTGGTTTATATGTCCATGGCTTTTATACGTCCCTGCTTAACCACCAATTGAACCACTGCGCATACAGAATGAAGAACTTATGCAGACATGATAGGTTGCGATTGTAGACTATATATATTTATATTTGTTAATAAGCTATGGAACCCACACATGCCTAAAGTGCAACAGTTCCCCAACAAGCAAAGGCAGATTATAGCACATTTCTTGCATTAAGCATTTTTCATGTCTGTCCCCATTACACCAAGTCAGATGCAATTAAAAATTCACAACTTCCGAGAAAGCTTCGATTGAGTCACTCCTGGTCATCCTCTTCTCTGAAGGAGCTGATGAATAGTTAAAAAGTCACTCTCTTCCTCTGAGTGCTTGGTGACTTTGACAGAAGGAGATACAGAAGACATCTAGTCCTTGTTCCGCAGGCAGTCGGCCAGTCATCCATCCTCAAACTGTCACTGTGATTATAAAATTCAACAAGATCCAAACCAAATGAGCTCCAGCCCTTAGGATCTAGCTACTAGATTTCCAATGCTATGACTCAATTCTCTATTCCAGGGTATGGTCACCACAAATCAGGAAATTAATTTTACCAAAGAAGCTATGTTTCAGAAACACAGTTTCAGAGTGAACTACTACACAGACCAACTTCTGGTTAATAAGAGCCAGGTTTATCACCTCCCCTTTGTGAGTCTTGGTTCTTCCCAAGGTTTCTTCCTCCAGCCTCGAGGGAGTTTTTCCTTGCCACTGTCGCCTTCAGCTTGCTCGCATTGGGCTTTGATTTAAATGTTCTGTTGTGAAACTGTGAAGCTGCTTTGAGACAACGTCAGTTGTAAGAGGCGCTATACAAATAAATTTGATTTGATTTGCTTGGTATAATGTACAGAGTAGAATTGGGTTATTCAGAATACATGCTTAAAGCCTTTTCAACATCAAAGCACTGATAATCAAATTTACACATTATAAGAGCATACAGTGACCCTATTAGGCTAATACTATGTACTATGCTTATTTTCTAAAAAGTGTTAAAAACCACACATTTATCCTTCCTTTTATGCATTTCAAAAAAAGTCAGTGCAATCTGTGAATTCTTCTATTGTTTCCCAGAACACGGGAGGGGAATTCTGACTGCAATTTTATTTCCAGAAAAACTGACTTCCAGATTAAAGGGAAAATAACCATGATTAAACTAGTTATCTAGTATAGATATATGCAAATAACACTCTGTACTAAGGTTGGGCGATGGTGTGTTAAATTTCTGTTTTGTGTCTTTAAGCACAAGGCCAAAAATTCATTTATGTGCATTTAAGAGAGCCACAGGTATTGGGTGCTCTGGGAGGTCACAGGCTGATGTTACACTCTAAAATAAGTGAAGAATGCCCAAGCCCAATAGCCAACCGCAGTTGTTAAATTAAGCGCTGTACATGGGTTAAAAGACAGAGGAAGGAAGTTGTAAACAGACAAAACACTAAGACCTTTCGCTTGAATTTATGCTCACACGAATAAGGCTTTATTCTCTAAATATGTGTGTTTTGAGCCTCATTTCGCTGGAAAATCACCAACCACAATAACCTGCTGGCCAGCTAATGCTTCTAAACCGTGTAGACTCACTTATTTCATTTCGTTTTGTAACTTTTCTGTTCCTCCAGCACCTGTCACGAAAATTTGCTCAGAAATGTCAAAACGTTTGTAGGTGCACTGTCGGACTTAGCTGAGCTCTGAGCTAAAGCTGCACAGTGCTGAAAACCCTTCATTCAAGAGGCTCATGCAGCTCGACAATATACACCTCCATCATTGCCCCATGATAATACTGTATACTAGTGATGCACGATATATTGGTATGATATAGATATATATATATATATACTGTCGATACTGAAATTTTAGCCGACATTACAACCAATAAATTGGCTCAGTTTTTGTGCTTGTGGATAAATACACAACTAAAGTGTGGACGTTTTTTACATTTTCTGCAGAGAACAGTTTCTGTGATTAAATTTCTCCATGGGGACAACTAATTTTAAGGCTCAGCACATGTGCACACACATAGAAGTGTAAACACACACAGAGCAGGTTAAACGACAGAAAGATACTCTCAACCACCAGGAGCCCTTCTTATATAAAACACAAGAAAATAGAGTAATTCAGCCTCTGAATTCATTGCTTAAACATGATGATAAACCATTACAAACTCTCTCTCTCTCTCTCTCTCTCTCAAACCCAGTGCTGCAGTTAGTAGCGCTCCTCTAGAAACCAGCAGTGAACCTTTTATAAAAATACAAAATAACTTCAACTAATGTTAAAATATAACATTAAAAGTTGGCTTTTACTGCAAATTATTCGTCGGCCACTGACCCAAGGAGCATCTAAACCTCTTCAAAACACCGCGAAGTAAAAGTTATGAGCTGCCATTGTGAGTCCAATAAAAATAAATGTGAAATCTGCTGTAACTTTAGAGATTTTACAGGCGGCGGTTAGTCCTGGATTTGAATGAGCTCTGCATTTCATGGTGATGTACATGTCCCTCTGGCCAATCAGCGCTCTGTAGGGTTTATACATCACCATCAAGTACCTAATTGGCCTGGTTGGAACCCGGAGTGAGCTGGGACTGAAAACCTACCCAGTTCTAGGGACCAGGACTAGATTTGTACAATGGAAAAGCCAAAGAGCCGTGCTGAGTCGAGTTCCGTGCAGTGGAAAAAGCACCATTAGAAGTTAAAGAGAGGCCAATGGTGCATGGATTCTATTAGTATTCTGCAGTTTATTCATAAAGTCACTTAAAACATAAAAATGAAGAATTAGGAGTAGCAACAAAAAATGGGACACTGAAAAAACAAGGCTGGAACAAGGTGTTAATAAATTCCCATTTTTTCCCATATAATTGCCTACTACAGTGAAGTAATATGATTAAAAAAGAAAAAAACTGGGCAGACACTAAAGGAGAACAAGGGCGTGACTTGTTTGTTCTTGGTGTTATCAAAAAGAAAAGAAAAGAAAAAAATTAAGACTGAATGTGTTTACATCCTGCTTACTGGGACTGTTTAATCATTGAAGAGCTGCATGTGTTAAAACACACAAAGCCCCAATATTAACAGTTGCATAAGCTGACAAATTTAGATTAGCATTAATACTCACAGATGCAAATCACTTAATACGCAAACCTTATTTCTAGAAAAGTTGGGACAGCTATTAAAATTTAAATCTGCAATATGTCGATTAGTTTGAAAATTTTTTAAAAGATAAAATTTAAACAAAATCAATGTTTTTAAACAAGGAACTTAATTCTATTGGTTACATTTTAAACAGCCTGCAGCACACAGGAAAGCTGGGGCAAAGGCATTTTTACCACTGGGACAACTGTATTTTTTTACCCTTTGGGTATCGAGGATACCAATTGTTACAGTTTTGCAAAAGTACATTTACTTATTTTAGCTGTATACAAGACTCGAGCTGCTCAACAGTCTGCAGTCACCACTGTCTGATTCTGATCTACATGATGCATCATACATTTTCAAGCTGCAGAATGAGGCCTGGCATTGTCCTGCAGAAATAGACATGGAGTGTCTGTGGGGGGTTTAACCTACTGTAAAACAAGCAGTAAAAATGACGGCAGGTTATCTTAATCCTGTCCTAAGTAGGGGTTAATATTGCGTCATATCCCACAGAAAATTAGTTTTAAGTAAAAGCTCAGCGGCTGAACAACACACCTCGCTCAAATCTACAAAACGTCCTGTAGGTATGTTTTGTCCACATTAGTAGCCTCCGGATAAGCGGTGGATAATGGATGGATGGATGGATGGTAGCCTCCATACGTGTTATGAACGTGTGTTGTTACCATTACACGATTTATAACATCAGTTATAATAACTGTGTGAAGGATTAGGAAAGTTTTTTGCCCCATTCCCGCCCGTTATCTGCTATGAAGGACTAGTTGAGGGCTGTATGATTTTGATGGGAAGGCTGATCTCAGAACAGTTGTGACAGTCTAAAAGCTCCAGTAGCTCTGCTGTGTATGATCTACATTGTGTGACGGCAGTGCGTGAATCGAGTAGCCCCTCCCATCGCCGTTATATTCACGGCTATTTCTGATCCAGTGCGAATCCACCATAAACTTTACATTACCCCAGCTCCCCATGGAAAACTAATTCCATTCGAATAGGACTTTTGTCTTTAAAAGTCTGGATTTTTTTCCCCAAATGTCTGTGTTTCCCAGAAACAAGCTGAAATATTAACGTTTGCCACAGAACACACATCCACTGTCTTTCAGTTCATCTCTGACTTTGAGCCCAGAGAACTCCCTGGTGTTTCTGTGCAAATCTTTGCACAACACCGATTGAAGTTGCATTTCTGGCTGCAGTGGTGAACCATGTTAAATGACTCACACATGTGGCTATTTCCATCAAGGTATCACCAAGGTTTTGACGGCCTTTACACATCGAGATTTTCCCCCAATTCCCACAAAAACCTTTTTTTTTTTTTCCATAAAAACACTGAGCTGTGGTGAATGCTCCTTTCATATCTTTAATATTCACCCACTTCTAGTTTAATGCTTCAGAAGGGGTACTTTTGACTGTTAAATAAAGGTTCAAGTGAATAAACAAATTACAGATATCAGTTTTTATTTATTTTTTAATAAGTGTTCCAAATTTTCAGGAAATAATTTTTGTATTTACACCAGGATGAGAACAGGCAGTGGGTTGTTTTACCACCAGCACAATTCTACTCAAAAATGTGTGCGTCGACAGATCCATGAACCTTGGGGCATGAACTTACTGACTGACTGGCCCTCTCTCACTTCAAAGGCAGGAGAGCAGAATAAATTGAGCAAGATTGGTGAATCAAATGTTTCACCAAGCCCCCCAGGGCCAGAATTAAGCGAGAGTAAAAAAGGGTCAAGGCAGTAGCTGCTGAGATTTCTGTTAAAAGCATCATGCTCCCAGTACTGAACACTGATGTTTCATGAGTGATGTTATGATGCTGGAGACACAAAGAAAAATAAACCCATTTACAATAAAATAAGCAATGAACTTAAAGACTAAATAATTAGCAAATGCATAATTAACTGTAACACAAATGCAGAAAACCTGGTGAGACAAGGGAGAGAGCAATTTGATTATGTTTTTTAGTCAGAGCCCATATTTGTTAAAGACACCGTGGACATCAGTAGGATTAACCGGCATAAAACATCTTAAAACAGCTGCTTAATGTGTGTGTGCCCAACAGGTCACAACCTAAAGAGGAAAACGGCAGTGAACACTTACTGACATCTCTGTGTGCTGTTCAACAAGGACAACAAAAGGAAATAAACGACACACAAACTAGTAATGCTCTGGTATCTGATAGGCCCAGGTGCTGGGGTAACCCATGATTGGATCCATATGGATATGAAAAATCAGGTTTGAAGTGAGAACTGATTGTGTTATTAGATTTACTTGAAATGTGTGTTAAGACGAGTTCCATTTACCTAAACGGTGCATTCATAAAATTAAAATAAATAAGTCTCACTGCGACCACATTTTCTACGGTTAATGCTGCAATATGAGTTCTGTGCAAAGTGTTAACCCAAGCACCAACTCAGAACTGTGCCTGAGGACCACATCATACAAACGTGTAACGGGATATTTGCATGATTGCATCCTTAACACTTACAATCATTGTCTGTGCTGAAAAGGAGGAACCATGCATTGTGTCGTGCTTGTGAAAACAGGTGGCAACAGCATGGGGTGGGGGGGGTCATGTGAGATAGCACAACTGTTTTCAAACCACATTAATAAAGAACGGATTTAGCATGCTAAAATCTTTAAACCTAAACACTGACAGTCTTGGAGCAAGAATGCTTCTGCATACAGCAGCGTTCCTCTTTTGTGGTTTTTCTTGCTACCATCTCTCTGGGGGAGGAGCATTTGGTTTCACAGAAACACCAACTTTATCAAATTGGTTTAAAAATTGACTTAATGGAGCTTTTAGCCAAAAGGACCTCAGCTCTTGGAAGAAGATTTCCAAAAAGCATTTCACATTGGAGGAAGCAGGCATCTTGGCCCAAACTTGATCCCATCCCGATACCAAATTAAATAACATTCGACTGAACGTTCAAACTAGATGTTCTGACAAAGTGTGATTCAAAGTGCATCATAAAGCAAAACGTATGGGTTCTCCTTTTGAAAGAACACTAAACTGATGTGAATGACGGTTTACAGGAAGACGCCAAACAGTTACACAGTATTCAAGCACTCAGTAACCTTTGGTTCTTCCTGTAAAGAGGTCTAATTTTTCTTACAGCCTACCATCCACAACTGCTTCCTTATGCAAGAAACAGATACATTTGTTTTAGGTGTTGTTGCTGATGGGATGTGATTAAACATGATACCATCCAAAACTATACCACCTCTGGCAAAACTATGGAATCACAGCACTTGGAAGAGGATCAAACATCAAAAGATATGACACAGAACAGTTTGTTTAGTCCCTAAATATTGTGAGTTTTGCCCCTTTCACACATGTACGATAATCCAGAGATGACCCGGAGGAGCTGTACGTGTGAACGCGACCACCTGCAACATTCGCCCCAGACTTTACACGGGCTTTATCCCCAGTCAGATGTGTCCACAAAAAAACTGAGTATAAATATATTGGGAAGGTAATAAAAGGAAAATATAGGGATAGAACCTGGAAGATATACAAGCATTAGGATAGAAACCTCAAAGCCACAGTCCTTAAAAATAGAGAAGGCATAAGAGAACAAATGAAAAATGAGTAAGTGGAAAAGGGTCGCAAAAATTATGACAGAACTGAACGAAAACTAGCTTACAGTGCACTAGAAAGAAGCAATCATGGAGTTTGGATGATGTTCAGCTATGAATCTCTGTTGACCAAAGTGATAGCTGCTGGATGTTTTTTTCCTTAAACAAAAAGCTACTCATAAGCTCTGCAGTTAAAAATAAAGAATATATAATGGCATTTTCTTTGTGTTTCACTGAAGCCAGCGACACCTACACAAGCTGTCCTCTATCTTTAATTACAAGAGCAAGTTTTGTTTTGCTTAAAATTTGTTTTTGATAGTTTTATGGTAGGAAGCATCTGCCTGATTAGCAATAGTACCAATTTAAACGTTTTAGAGAATACATACAATCGATATAAAATGATTTGTAAAAATCACAGATGCAAGACATAAACCTCTAGGGCCTATGATTTCTGCAATGAGAAGGCAGATTGAATCATTAAATTACTTAAAACAAATGTAATATAAATAAGAGGACCTAATGGTGGTACTGGAAGGTTGCCGGTTCAATCCCCAGGGAACATCCATGGCTGAGGTGCCCTTGAGCAAGGCACTGAACCCCCAAACAGGGGTGTTAACAGCCCCTAGTGTATGTGTGTGTCCACTGCCACAAATGGGTTAAATGCTGAAGACACAGTTTGTTGTACGTTGTACAACGTCAAACAATTGCACGTTATTCTACAGCCCCAATTCCAATGTAGTGAGGGGTGAGGTTCACCATTTTGTAAACAACTGTACGAGCAAATCATATGACAGTTTAAGAAAAACTTCTCTCAACATAGAGTTGCAAAATATTTAGGGATTTCATCATCTACCGTCCATAATATCATCAAAAGATTCAGAGACTCTGGAGAAATCTCTGCAAGGAAGTGGCAGAGCCAAAAAAACAACACTGAATGCCCGTGACCTTTGATCCCTCACTGTATTAAAAACCCGACATCATTCTGTAACGGATATTACCACATGGACTCAGGAACACTTCAGAAAATCATTGTCACTGAACACAGTTTGTCGCTCCATCTACAACTGCAAGTTAAAACTCTACCAGGCAAAGTGAAAGCCATATATCAACAACACTCAGAAACGCCACCAGCTTCTCTGGGCCGAGCTCATCTGAGATGGACTGACGCAAATTGGAAAAGTGTCTTGGAAATCATGGACGTCGTGACATCGGGGCCAAAGAGGAAAAGGACTGTCCGGATTGTTATCAGTGCAAAGTTCAAAAGCCAGCATCTCTGATGGTACGGGGGTGTGTTAGAGCCCATGGCATGGGTAACTTACACATCTGTGAAGGCACCATTAATGCTGAAAGGTACAAACAGGTTTGGGAGCAACATACGCTGCCATCCAAGCAACGTCTTTTTCAGAGACATCTCTGCTTATTTCAGCAAGACAATGCCAAGCCACATTCTGCACGTTACAGCAGCATGGCTTCGTAGTAAAAAAGTTCTGGTACTAGACTGGTCTATCTGCAGTCCAGACCTGTATAAAGTTTAAAGTTTATCTGTTTGAACATAAAATATCTTGTCTTTGTAGCGTATTCAATTGAATACAGGTTGTAAAGTATTTGCATATCACCGTATTCTGTGTTTATCTACGTTTTACACAACTTCCTTGGAATCAGGGCTGTATTATTATTCTATTACATATGTGTAAAAACGAAGGGAAATGGACTGTGTGTGTGTTTGTGTGTATGCACACACACACAGTCCACTACCCTCATTTTGCATTCACATGAGTGTCATCTGCATCTTCCGGTCTGAGGTGCGGCTGTTGTCAGCTGCCATCAAGAATCAGGATCAAACAATGTCCAGAACGGGATCAGCAAATTGCAGGCTCAAGGTTTAGCCTTTACAGTGTTTACAAATGTCTAGTAATTTCCATAAAAAACATAAATGAGAAGAAAAACAATATTTGTGAAGGGTGGGGGTGGGGCTTACAAAAGGGCCATAAAACCAGCATTTTGATCAAAAACTACATGAATGTATTATCTACATTTTACACTGAAAGCTGTAATATGTATCCTGCTGTATGTTTACATTTTTACATCATCGTATATTTTTGTTGTGTTTATTTTTAAGCTTTTGTTTTCCACATAAATCAGATTTCCATCCATTCTCAAAGTATTGTTTTCTTCAGACGTACAACACTGTTACATAAGTATTATCTAACAATTGTCATAAAACATAAAATCCCATCGAGGTTGTACTAATGGTTTGAGTAATCCTTTACAAAACGATAAGTCTGCTGGGCTGCATCTTACTTTGTCTCGCTTGTAATTCACTACTCCCAGATCAAGCCATCAATTCAAGGAGGAGGAAGATAAAAGGACATAATATATGTGGAGCGCTTATGTTGTTGTCTTTACCGAAGATCCTATGACGTCCAATGAGAGGGATTACAACGATTGCATTTAAATCTCAGAGCACTGGAGTCGAAACCCTTTTCTACACCAAGCCGTATAATCCAGCTCAAATGAGGCAGCTTTGAAGACTTTTTAGGCACAGCACACTTTTGCACAGCGGGGCAATGACCTGCAATCTCAAGGGCCAGATAGATTAACAAAAAAAAAAATACAACAAAGATAAGCATTCAGCCATTAAAGCAAAGAGAAGTGGAACTGCTGTTCCTCTGTCTAATTTCAACATAAGGAATCTAAGTGAAGCAATGAGCAACACGTCTCTGCTGTTACGTTGTGAACAGCAGGCAGAACGACTCCTTGAATTCGTCAGAAGAAATGCTGCTTTAGTGTTACGTTTCACAAAGGTGGAAGTGTACTTACACGGACAAAAGATTTCGGTATTGTCACCACAACACATGCTCAGAGAATGGCACTGCTGGGTATTGTTTGAATGATTGTTTACACTTTTACTTCAAAGCACATGAATAAATATTTATATGAAGCTTGTTCTTCAGACAAATACACGCTGAATCCAAAAGTAGTAAAGTGCCAGGTCAGCTGACATGTTGTTAATAGAAATGAAAGTAAACTACAGAGAACACTTTTGTGCTAAATGATATATATTGTAAAAATAAATTGACCTATTCACATTCAATATCTTTGTATATCTTCATTATCTTCACCTCCAGCTCATACCAAGAAACTGTGCATTTACGTTTGATGACAACTCACATGTTAAAGCTTGTGTTATTGGACCGATCCATAAAATACAGAACACATTCTCCTAAAAACAACCTTCCATTTATATTCTGCAGGTACCTGCGTGCCCACATCAAACACAAACGTCTAATTCTCGCATAAACATTATTTTCTAACCCTTAACGTTGTTTAATTGTACTAAATTAAATTGAGAGAACAGGTTAAAACTATGAAGACATTTAAAAACACTTTCAGGAAAATGGTGGGTCTGTCCCAGGGGCTAAACTCACCTCAAGCACTGCGTCACACACGTGGACTCTCAATGTGAATAATGGTAAAGGCAAAAAAGAGGAGTTTAATTACCTTTAGTATCTCTCCACGTTTAAAACTTAGCTCGTCATCTGCTGTTGCTTTGAAATCATACTTGGCAATGGCCTCCATATTTCAGCGTGATGGACACCTAGAAGCGGACCGGTGGAAAGCGTCTGTTTTGGGGAGTTTGTTTCTCCTATGGTTGATTGAATTTAGACAAAAGATGCCTCAAGTGTGAACACAAGGGTAGATCCAGGACAACACGCTGCACCAGATGTGGCTCACTCCTCTGGTCTCTGACCCGTGTCTTTCCGTCTGGATCCTCGCATAAATCTAAATGCGAGGCGCCTGCAAGTGAAAGAAACGTGTAAATAACAGTGACAGCGAAGCTAAAAAGGAACAGATTGAATAAACGCTCTTCAATGGACCGCGCCCACGATACGACTGCTATTAAAAAGCCAGCGCTCCCTGTGAAGAGGAAGGAAGCCCGTCTGCCTGACGTTTCCAGCGACCAACTGTGTTCTCTCAGCGACGCGCAGCGTCCAATCTGCGAAGAGCCCAGATTAAAAAACAAGGCCCAATAGGGTGGAAAACCACCAAGAGAAAGACACACGATTGGCTACAGGCGTCTTGCCATTAGACCAGTAGCTGGTCAGAACTACGCAGCCCCCAAAAAAGAAGAAAGACGGAGCCGATGACGACATGGCCCAAATGCACCGGCCCTGGGCATTACGGCTCTTTCCAGGGAGTCACTTCAAAACACGTACCGACTCTTTACCGACCTCGCACAGGACTCCACACCGAGCAGCAATGTTTTTGTTGCAACATCCCCGAATTTAGAAGCATGATAATTTATTTTCAAAAAGACGTCAATACCCTCTAATTACCCAACGAACATGCCATGACTCGAAGTCAAACGTTGAGAAATAGATTCACTGAGTGAATTTTAAGAGGCTGGACTAAACTGAACAGACTGAAATAAGCAAAGCTGAAATAAGCGAAACAGACGACGTAGGTGACAACACATGCCATCTGCCAAGAACAGAAACATCGCGAGGGAAGAGCCAGAACGTTAACATTACACGCAGGAGGGCCACTTCAGCTCCAGCTTTCTAGATCAATTCGTCTAATCTTCATTTACAAAACAAATAAAAACGTCTCTTCAACGTGAATCGCTTCGCAACATTCACTGACAATGGACACGTCTCTTGCACACACGTATAGAAAGATCAGATAAGTGCGAATGACGAGATTCAATCTTCAGTTCATGTATCGAAATTAAATGTTACTTCAACGTTACAGTGACAAATCTACAACGTAGACAGCTATTATTATTATCTTATTTGTAAATTATTTTATGTTATTATCGGTTTCAGACTACATAATTGACACCATGTGATGATAGTAACACTTTAATAAATGACAAAAGGCCACATTACTTTTCTAATGCAGACATTTGACAAACGCGCAAATCACAGCCGACTGCGCAGTTCAGCCAGAAGCATATTATCACACATTTATAACGCAAAAAAACTACCCGCCCAAATGGCAGACTATTATTTCAACTTTTTTGAAACATTAAATAAACACGGCGACGAATCACGAACAGAAAACGTGTCGTTATAAAGTCTCTGAAAACTCAAATGAACGTTTGCCTCCGTCCGCTAACGGTATGAACCAGAATGTTCCATTAGCAGACGTTAATTTATCACCATACACACTCCCTAATCACATTAATCCATGTTTTAAGGTTCTTTGAACACTTTTGTCCTTTGTCAACTTCACAAAGAGTGAATAACTAGCACGGACAAAAAGACTGAGAGCCTAGTTGAGGTTTAATAGTAGAGCCCCAGTCGCTAGCTTTCCCCAGCTAGCAGAGTCCCACCGTGCAGGCTCCGTCCCAAACAACTCCTCTCTCCCCCCGTAGGGCGCTCAG
This sequence comes from Hoplias malabaricus, assembly GCF_029633855.1. NCBI lineage: Eukaryota > Metazoa > Chordata > Actinopteri > Characiformes > Erythrinidae > Hoplias > Hoplias malabaricus. Next base: position 39,006,589 of record NC_089812.1, on the reverse strand, counting down.
CGGAGACCACGAAATAACGATTTCTACAGAAATACCTGAATTAAATCCTTTTATATTAATTCAAAAGCTGTATATGCTTTCTAGCGTAGTGTTTCAAATGAACTCTCACAGCATAGCTAGCTACATACCGCGCACTATGTAGCACGTAGCGATCCGTTTGGAACATACCCCGACAATATTTTTATCGTTGTGCCACCGCGCTAACGTGGCACATCTTCACAGAGAAAGACTCAGAAAAACGACGAAAATAACAAGTAAACTGGACCACTGTGAACGTGTGAATATGATCCCCACCGCAGGTTGTGGCCGCTCCAGGAAGCGGAATCCCTCGACACAAGGGACACACCGCTAGCGGGGAGCTAACATTAACGACTCCGCGGGCCGCCGACAAACTCCAGCGCTAAAGTTAGCTTGTTTTGCTAAATCTGCGTTAGCTCGAGTGCTAACGTTATCAAATGCTGAGGAGCGTAGACAAGCGTTAACGGTTTGGCATTAATTCAGCGAAGAGCTTAGTAACAATATTTACTCACTGTGGTGAATTCGCCGTTTTTCTCTCTATGTACACCCCCCTCGATATGATGCTGGGACGCCGAGTAAGTCCCCGCAGACTGAGCTCAGTGAGGCCGTTTCTCAGAGAGAGAGCCGCGGTCAGACGCTTGTTGGGCTTCGCCTGGTTCTGTTAGAGCTGGTTTCCGCTTCCTCGCAGAAAACCTCTCACTGATTTACAGGTCTATTCTGCCCCCGACCGACCGCTCTCTAACTCACACCACAGCGAAATCACATCACTGCCAGTAATGAGTCAAGAACACAGTCATAGACACGGATATAACTCAGTGAGAAAAGAGTCAAACCGTTTCTCTCACGAGGTTAACGACAGACCGTCACAACCTACGTATATATATATATTCAGACAGTTCGAAAGCTGGGACAAAGCCTCACAGTTTCTGAATACTCACTAACCATAAACTAATCACGAATAAAAGCTAACTGGCTAAAGGCGGCTGTCATTAACTACTCTACCCGAACCCACTGACTGACACCGGCCGTGTTCAGAAACCCTAAGCCGCTCTCTGACTGGTACCTGCCATTAGCCCTTCACTAACCCCAACCCACTGAGTGGCAGCTGCAATGCAAAATTCACTAAAACGTACAGAGTGGCTGAGTGGCAGTTGTCAATACCTGTCCACTAACACTATCCCAGATGCTGACTGCCAGCTGCCACTAACTGAGCTGAATTATTTGGAGGAAAATAAAGATAAACCAGGCCTGCCCTAAAACTAATCTCAATACAGGCTGAATACCACACAGAGGTTAAAACATTTTTAAGATTTGCATAAGTTTTGTTTATCTTGATGTCTACTGCTATTAAATGTGTTGGTGCTTTACTCACCACCCTCAACCCCCTCGTCCATCCATCCATCCATTATCTGTAACCGCTTATCCAATTTAGGGTCGCGGGGGGTCCAGAGCCTACCTGGAATCATTGGGCGCAAGGCGGGAATACACCCTGGAGGGGGCGCCAGTCCTTCACAGGGCAACACAGACACACACACACTCACACCTACGGACACTTTCGAGTCGCCAATCCACCTGCAACGTGTGTTTTTGGACTGTGGGAGGAAACCGGAGCACCCGGAGGAAACCCACGCGGACACGGGGAGAACACACCAACTCCTCACAGACAGTCACCCGGAGCGGGAATCGAACCCACAACCCGAGGCCCCTGGAGCTGTGTGACTGCGACACCTACCTGCTGCTCCACCGTGCCGCCCAACCCCCTCGTGTTGTTCTGATATACATCCCAGTAAACAAGGAACGTCCCTGGAAGTAGTCTGTAAGTCAAGGACATATTTTAAACGTCAATGGACGTCCAAAATACATCTAATACTCGTCTTTTCAATGTCTGCGTTTGGACGTCTTTTCAACTTTCATTTTCAACCTTAAGAGAACGTTGATTAGACGGCAGTCATTACGTTATTTCAACGTTGAATCAACGGCTAAACGTTTACTGGGATGTATTCAGATACACATTTCTCATTTGACACTGGCCCATATTTTGCTTAGTACCACAAAACTATTGTTGTGTCTTGGTTGTTTAATATGATGTATTTGATGTAATGTTGTTTTTGATAAAGTTTGCTGACGTCACTGAGTTTCACTGTTTCAATAATTGGTTCAGTTCAGTGACGTGAGTTAGATATATTTTTCTCCTTCTGTTTTTACAGATGATAATATGTGTACTTGCATATAACAGATACAAAATTAATATAGATTTAAATATAATTTACTGCTTTTATGTGTGACTTTTCCTACAACCCACTTTGTGAACGAATCCCTTGTGAGGAGAGACCTTTTTTCTTCATCTGCTCATTTGGTAGTTGACAAATGTAGTATCTCACAGCCTCACTAACAGTAATAGCTTATGTAATGTCCCTGAAGTGTGCTATAGTCACCAGAATGGGTTTCTGTGCCCAACGGTACAATCCATTAAAGTCTAAAGCATGTGGATAATTACTAAGACACCATAACAAATGTAGTGCACAGCAGCCTTTATAGTTTCATTATAGGGGCTGTCTGACAGTGGATATTCTTCCTTTCTTTTTTTCAAATCAATCCCACAAACTGCAAAAGATACAGAATATCAAATCCCCAGCCTCTGGCACAGTTTATGAGCTCAGTTGTTTTAGTTACTAGGAAGATTAGTCTATACATGCTACACTTTGTCTATATTATTTTAAAGAACCATGTACATATATTTTTAGGATTGCAGACTCTGTTTCTATACCGAACTAACAGAAGCCATAAAACAACATGGTTTTAAACCAAATTAAATCACATTCTTAAATGAACACCAAAACGGAATGAACAGACCATACTTAAGCCTCATGAACTCAGTATAGGATGCGTTTGTGGGCAGCATGGTGGCTTGGTGATTAGCATGTTCACCTCAGCACTGCGGAGGTTCAAGTCTCATCTGGGTTAAGGTCCCTGGTTTACTCCAAAAACATGGAGGTTAGGTGAATTAGCTGCTCTTTACAAAACCTGCCCCAGTGTGAGTGAATGAGTGTGTGTGTGTGTGTGTCTGAATGTAATTATGCCCAGAAATGGATGGTCACTGTATCCTGTGTGTACCCATTAGCAGCTGCTGCAGTCCTTTAGGCGGATGGTTCTGTGGAGTGTTGAGTGTAAAAGTGTTGTTATGGGTCTAGAAAGGTGCAATATAAATGTAACTGTAAATAAATAAATAAATTAAACATCTTCCTTTATGAGAATTTGTAAAGAGCGTGATGTAAGCACATCATAAATTAGTTTCAACAAGGTAAACAAGAAAACAGTCACGATAGAGACATCAAATCAGACTGTATTTTCTTTCATATTTTATATAACCGCATAAAGCATGTTAGCCTTGCTTGGAGAATAGACAAGGCCTTAGTGGGACACACATTTATGAAATGAGGATTTGATGCAAATTGAGAAGAGTTTTGAAACAGTTCTGTGGGATTGTCACTCGAGGCTTAAGTGTCCAGCCATGGGGGGAATTTCAGCTTTTGAAAATATCTCCAGTAGTACAAGTAAATTACATTTTAAGCACTGCTCTCTCAGTCTTCACAATCTTACAACTTTGTCAAAATGATAACGTATGGGATGTTCTGCCATTGCCTCTTTATTGTCAGGGGGTATTGTCATTGTAAGTGGTAAGCTTCTGCAGGCTTTAACGTTGATTAAATGACTGAATCTTAAAGCATTGTTGGAAGCAGCTATGACCCGCTGTGCTATTGCTAATGCTAGTGTGTTGGACTGTCATCAAAACATCAAGACTCATTCATTCATTGACTGAAACCACTTTTCCAGTTCAGGGTCACGGTGGGTCCCGAGCCTACCCGGAATCACTGGGTGCAAGGCAAGAACACACCCTGGAGGGGGCGCCAGTCCTTCACAGGGCAACATATACACACACACACACACACACGGACACTTTTGAGTCAACAATCCACTTACCAACGTGTGTTTTTGGCCCGTGGGAGGAAACCCATGCGGACACTGGGAGAACACATCACACTCCTCTCAGACAGTCACCCGGAGGAAACCCACGCAGACACAGGGAGAACACACCACACTCCTCTCAGACAGTCACCTGGAGGAAACCCACACAGACACAGGGAGAACACACCACACTCCTCACAGACAGTCACCCGGAGGAAACCCACGCAGACACAGGGAGAACACACCACACTCCTCACAGACAGTCACCTGGAGGAAACCCATGCAGACACAGGGAGAACACACCACACTCCTCACAGACAGTCACCCGGAGGAAACCCACGTGGACACAGAGAGAACACACCACACTCCTCACAGACAGTCACCTGGAGGAAACCCACGCAGACACGGGGAGAACACACCACACTCCTCTCAGACAGTCACCTGGAGGAAACCCACACAGACACAGGGAGAACACACCACACTCCTCACAGACAGTCACCTGGAGGAAACCCACGCAGACACAGGGAGAACACACCACACTCCTCTCAGACAGTCACCTGGAGGAAACCCACACAGACACAGGGAGAACACACCACACTCCTCACAGACAGTCACCTGGAGGAAACCCACACAGACACAGGGAGAACATACCACACTCCTCACAGACAGTCACCCGGAGGAAACCCACGCAGACACAGGGATAACACACCACACTCCTCACAGACAGTCACCCGGAGGAAACCCACGCAGACACAGGGATAACACACCACACTCCTCACAGACAGTCACCCGGAGGAAACCCACGCAGACACGGGGATAACACACCACACTCCTCACAGACAGTCACCCGGAGGAAACCCACGCAGACACAGGGAGAACACACCACACTCCTCACAGACAGTCACCCGGAGGAAACCCACGCAGACACAGAGAGAACACACCACACTCCTCACAGACAGTCACCCGGAGGAAACCCACACAGACACAGGGAGAACACACCACACTCCTCACAGACAGTCACCCGGAGGAAACCCACACAGACACAGGGAGAACACACCACACTCCTCACAGACAGTCACCCGGAGTGGGACTCGAACCCACAAACTCCAGGTCCCTGTCTGTGAGGAGTGTGGTGTGTTCTCTCTGTGTCTGTGTGAGTTTCCTCCGGGTGATTGTCTGTGAGGAGTGTGGTGTGTTCTCCCTGTGTCCGCGTGGGTTTCCTCTGGGTGTTCCGGTTTCCTCCCACAGTCCAAAAACACACGTTGGTAGGTGGATTGGCGACTCAAAAGTGTCCGTAGGTGTGAGTGTGTGAGTGAATGTGTGTGAGTGTGTGTTGCCCTGTGAAGGACTGGCGCCCCCTCCAGGGTGTATTCCCGCCTTGTGCCCAATGATTCCAGGTAGGCTCTGGACCCACCGCGACCCTGAACTGGATAAGGGTTACAGATAATGAATGAATTCAAATGTTTTTATCATTTGCAAAATATATCAAGTGGGGCACAAATCTGAATTTTTGTTCTGCTGTTCACACAGTCTGTATAATTTGACCTATATCTGACATCAGTCTGAACAGATCTCCCTCTTGAAATAACCCGCATGCGTAAAGGACGATGCTTCAGGCGCTGACCAGAAGAAAATATGCGTCTGATTCATACAAAGCACTTTCGTTTTTGAACTGAAGGAATGGGACCGGGCGGTGCAGCGCTGTATCACAGAACCTCCTTTTCTTTGTGAGCTCTCTGTGAAAGACAGAGTCTTAACTAAAGACTGTAAAGAATATGAAAAGGTGAACGGATGTGTCTTTCGCTCGAATCGCACATTTCCGGGTCTCTCACGAACACTAAAGAGAACGAGACAAGCCCCGACATGAGTTTAATATTTCCATGATCCATAGTTATACAGCTTCATACCGAAATGAACAATAAAAAACTGATATAGAACGACTACAAAAGAAGCTTTTCTCTTCTTTGTTTTTTATTAAAAAACTTGAAACTTGAAAAAATGCCACATTTTAGCACTTTTCCATTCACAGTCCAATTTACAGTTTTCTCCTTCATTAGGTTCTTTTTGTTATTCTTTATAAATAGATAGATGGACGTCCAAAATTCATCTTAATAAGTTAGTTAAGTGGTGACCAATCGAAAACGTAATGACTGCCGTCTAATCAACGTTCTCTCAAGGTTGAAAATGAACGTTGAAAAGACGTCCAAACACAGACATTGAAAAGACGACTATTAGACGTATTTTGGACGTCCGTTGACGTTATTAATTGGTCCCGAAATAAATGACTTGTATAAAACGCGTTTTGGACGTCCACTGACGTTATCAATTGTTCACCACTTAACTAACTTATTAAGATGGATTTTGGACGTCCATTGACGTTTAAAATATGTCCTTGACGGACAGACTACTTTTAGACCTATTCTGAACGTCCAGGGACGTCCCTTGTTTACTGGGAGGATTATCTCACAGACGTTTGTTTTGAATAGCATTGTGTATAATTTGTTATAACTGACATGAAAGCTATAACGTTCATTAAACGTGTTTAATGACGCTTCAGCCGCAGTCTGCTGACACCATGAGCTCCTTGTGAAGGAGGAGACTGCTGAACTCTCCAGAAACTGCTGTCTGGTTGGTGGGAGATGGAGAGCTCAATAAGCCACATATGAGCCACGTTCCCCGTTTATTCCCCGTTAAAGAGGCGCTGACTGCAGGGAGTGTGTTTGAGTGAGAGGCGGAGCAGAGCCTGCGTTCATTCAGGTCCTCTCCACTCTCTCACACACAGAGTAACGAGGAGAGGGAGAGAGAGAGAGAGAGAGGGAGAGGGAGAGGGAGAGAGGGAGAGGGAGAGAGGGAGAGGGAGAGGGAGAGAGAGAGAGGGAGAGGGAGATAGATAGATAGAGAGAGAGAGAGAGAGAGAGAGAGAGAGAGAGAGAAGGCGTCAAAGCTGAACATGAGGAGAAATACTCTAACTCGTGCGAGGTAATCTCAACGTCTCCGCGATGTGAAACGGAGAGAGCTCTGGGAGAAGGTAAGTTCACATTCCTCACCAGCGTTTATTTCAGTTTATTGCTGTGTGCAGTTATCCACACTGTTGTAGTCAGTGACTTTTTTTTGTTTTGGTATTTGAAGGTTGAAAGACATTTTCCTTATTCATTTCTCCCACCACTGCCAGTCTGCAAAAAAGAAATGACTTTATTTATTGATTCATCATGACAGTTGCTCAAGTAGGTCGCTCCGGCTGGAGATGGATTTCATCAGCGATCCCGATGATAATTCCAGCCTCCAGTTTAATTCTTCTCGGATTGTTCAAGCAGGTGATGCCTTATTTTTTTTATTCCATTCCTGATCTGTTTGTGATTTTTAAAACCCATTGCTTTGCATTCTAGAGGAATTTATACATGGAGAAATACCTTTAGATTCCAAAGCCTGCTGAATGATAAAAGGGAAGCTGTTTGTTTTTTTGTTTTGACCTGATTCTAGAATGTTATACACGCAGAAAATAAACCAGCTCAGTGTATAATCAGCAGAAACACTAAAACTAAAAGACTGAAGGTTTGGATGTGGAAATTATGCTCCCAATTGATTGAATTCCAAACAGATTAGTATCAACCCAGTTAAACAAGGAACGTCCCTGGACGTTCAAAATAAGTCTAAAAGTAGTCTGTCCGTCAAGGACATATTTTAAACGTCAATGGACGTCCAAAATCTATCTTAATAAGTTAGTTAAGTGGTGACCAATCGTATATAACGTCAGTGGACGTCCAAAACGCGTTTTATACAAGTAATTTATTTCGGGACCAATTAATAACGTCAATGGACGTCCAAAATACGTCTAACAGTCGTCTTTTCAGTGTCTGTGTTTGGACGTCTTTTCAACTTTCACTTTCAACCTTAAGAGAACGTTGATTAGACGGCAGTCATTACGTTATTTCAACGTTGAATCAACGGCTAATTGTTTACTGGGAAATCACTTTTCAGGTCATGCAGGCTATTTTAGTAGACCCCCAAATCAAGGGCCCCCCACACTTTCTTGGCTTGTGATCTACGTTTTAGAGAGCACAACTCAAACCTAGTGGGCTTCTATGTTTAATTATATTCTTGTTTGAAAAGGCTGTTTCCCATTATTTAAATGAGGCACAGTTGACCAAATTGCATGGTGTGCTTGACCGGCTAATCAAAACTGATTCATGGGCCACCCCTGCCCTAGATTCACTTGGTGAAAACATAATGCACTCGTTTCGGAAAAGCCCATCCAAAATTAAGTTTGGTAACCTGCTAAACTGCAGGATTGCATGGAAATCAACCCACAAACCTTAAAGTGTCTTTTGTGCTTCTGCAGAGATCGGCGAGCCCTACCGCAATGTTCTCATGCCGAGCATCTACGGAGTCATCTGCTTCGTGGGGATAGTTGGGAACTGCATCGTCATCTACACCATTGTGAAAAAGACCAAGTTTCGGGCTCAGCAGACCGTACCTGACATCTTCATCTTCAGCCTGTCCATTGTGGACCTGCTCTTCCTTCTGGGCATGCCGTTCCTCATCCACCAGCTGGTGGGAAATGGCTCCTGGTGTTTTGGAGCCACCATGTGCACCGTGATCACCGCACTGGACTCCAACAGCCAGATAGTCAGCACGTACATCCTTACGGTCATGACGCTGGACCGATACTTGGCGACTGTTCACCCTATTCGCTTCAACCATGTGCGCACCCCGTGTATGGCTGTCTCTATGGTCAGCCTGGTGTGGATATTGTCCCTGCTCTCCATCACTCCTGTCTGGATGTACGCTGGCCTCATGCCTCTGCGAGATGGCTCTGTGGGCTGCGCCCTTCTACTTCCCAACCCGGCCACCGACACGTACTGGTTCACACTCTACCAGTTCGTGCTGGCCTTCGCTTTGCCGCTGGTGGTGATTTGCGTGGTCTTCTTCAAGATCCTCAAGAACATGGCCGCCACCGTCGCCCCTCTCCCGCAGCGCAGTCTTCGCGTCCGCACTCGGAAGGTTACACGCATGGCGGTGGCCATCTGCTTGGCTTTCTTCATCTGCTGGGCTCCGTATTACATTCTACAGCTGGCCCACCTTGGAGTGCAGCGGCCAAGCTTTGCCTTCGTCTACGCTTACAACATTGCCATTAGTATGGGATACGCCAACAGCTGCATTAACCCTCTTCTGTACATTATGCTAAGCGAGACTTTCAAGAGGCAGTTCATTGTGGCCATCCAGCTGGGCCACAGGGATTTGCGGGTCGACCCAGGGATGCCGGATGGCAGCGTGAGCGTACGCTTGGCACCCGACGGAGCGCAGCAGTCTCAGTCCTCCAGAGAGCTCTTGCCCGTCACGGTAGCTGTGCACTGAGAAATCCTAAGCCATGGTAAGCATCCCACCGCTCCACAGGAGGCTAAGAAGGAACCCTGGGGAGTTGGGATAAGCCATAGAGAAAAGAACACATTGAAGATGTCAGTAATGAGAACGGCCAAAAAGAAAAAAAAAAACCTCATGTGAACATGTGAGAACACTCGCGAGCATTCTTTCATGCCACATGTTATAGAAAAGGCTGCTCTTGCTTTGCTTGTCACAGATGAAGCTCCTTCAAAGACACTTCAGGTTCTTGGAGTTGAAAAGCATATCTCTTAATCAGGACTGAGAAAGATTGAGAAAGAAGCATGGCTGGGCCTTGAATACACAAGCAGCTGCCAATAATTCCTCAGATCCTACATCATCAAGATGTAGGTTACGGAAAGACAGTGCGTAAAGAACAGCAACATATGTCATATCTTCCCTGGCTCTGTGTCTGCACAACTCTCAAAGTATGTTGTTCTGTGTTGGCATAGAATGTAAAGGTGTAAATAAAAAATTCACTTTTAAATGTGGGAAGTGAGAGGCACAAACGGATTCCTCTGGGACTGAGGCATTTTTTTTTATCACCACAACCAGGTTAGTGGCATCAAAACCAATCCGTCCCAGCCCTCCAAATATATTTGTGTCTATTATTTATATGTAGCACAAGATGTGTTTTCTGATCATGTTAAATCGAGTCTTCTAGGAGCTTTATTATAATTCCTGGTTCCAATAAGAAGATTCACACAGGCTCAAAAAAGAAGTGGAACCTGATTAAATGAAGCTTCAGGAATGGGTGGTTTGCTTTTAAAGCAGGTATTTGCCGGACACCGTGTTTTGTTGTCTGCTGATTGCATGTCAGGTCTGTGCAGTCGTGTGATTTGGCCGAGGGCAGAGACAGACACCCTTATTTAAAAGCTGTCTGCTTCCCGGAAGAGAGGACTGATGACAGTTCAAAGGAGTCTAGGTTGGTGTTGATGTCTTTTAACCCTTGTAGTTATTGTTGGCGTCCCTATGTCTGGCAACACTTTCAATATCAATTAATGACATGCACTTGTTTTTCTCTCTTGCAGTTCATTGATGATTGGCGGCAAAAATAGTGTCAGTGATAAACCATAGACATTTTTTGGAAAATAACATAACCTCCATTTAAATATTACTGTGTAAATCAGTGTTTTATACACTGTTAACTGCACAATGTACGCTCCCTTTGCATTGGAAAATAAAGCTGGTCTGTGTTTTTCAGCACCTACAATGGATCTACAAAGCTCTAGATGAATTAAACACAGACTTCTGAAGTTTTATCGTATGAAGCAGTATTGTAACAGACAGTAAGTGACCACAAAACTGTTGCTCTGCTGTTGACATTGGGTTGTTTCCAACTTCAGAGTGGAATAAAGGAGTCCTGCTTCAAGCTTGTATCCAGGACCTTCAGAAAGCAAAAAATGAGGCCTTCAGTCCGACTCCTGGAGGTCGAACCAATAATAGACTTAGCTTGGATACATCCACCTACACAGATACATGAAAAGAAAAATGACACATCTGTTGTCACTTTAATTTTACAATGCTCAAATCACCAAGCCTTGAACACCCTGAGTATTCCTCATTGGCAAAAGAACAGCGATAACTCAAGCTTCCTTAAGGTTAACCCAGCTTTTTTCATTGTTTGTAACCCTTATCCAGTTCAGGGTTGCGGTGGGTCCAGAGCGACCAATCATTGAGCGCAAGGCAGGAATACACCATGCAGGGGGCGCCAGTCCTTCACAGGGCGACACCCACATTCACTCACACCTACGAACACTTTTGAGTCGCCAATCCACCTACAAACGTGTGTTTTTGGAGCGCAGGAGGAAACCGGAGCACCCGGAGGAAACCCACACAGACACAGGGAGAACACACCACACTCCTCACAGACAGTCACCCGGAGGAAACCCACGCAGACACAGGGAGAACACACCACACTCCTCGTAGACAGTCACCCGGAGGAAACCCACGCAGACACAGGGAGAACACACCACACTCCTCACAGACAGTCACCCGGAGGAAACCCACGCAGACACAGGGAGAACACACCACACTCCTCACAGACAGTCACCCGGAGGAAACCCACGCAGACACAGAGAGAACACACCACACTCCTCACAGACAGTCACCCGGAGCGGGAATCGAACCCACAACCTCCAGGTCCCTTGAGCTGTGTGACTGCGACACTAACCTGCTGCACCATAGTGCCACCCGCTTTAATCACAGTGTATGTGAAATACTTTATTTTTTATTTTTTTTGATGAGCCATATCTGTTCAAGGATAGTGACAACGTGAGAATAAAACTGACCTCTAGTTAATAGCGGTGTGTGGGATTTTTCTCTTTTAATGGCGAGCTCATGTTCTTCATCATGAGAGCTCTACTGCCTGACAAATGAGAACAGCTCCTCACAGCAATAGAGGACCTCTAATAAGACACATTGCTGCTACATAGACTCACTTATCTGCTTCCTTCCAAATGTGAACCCCTTTTAGAACAGCTACTTCTGTCATCTTGTCATAGGAGATTACACTTCCAAATAACTACAGGCCTACCAACAATAATGAGACAGCCAATAGTAGCTTCAGTCAAAGGTGTAACTCAATTTAGATTGTGTTATTTTCCCCTCGCAGTCTGACTAATAATAATAATGTGCCATGCAGGTGGAACACTGCTGGGGGTGTTTTTACTATTTTATTGAGCACACTTACATTACCTCTAAAATATTCCATTTTAAAGGCAGACTTCAGTTTATTTGCATGACATTGCTGTCCAAAGAAAAACATAGTAATAGTAACTTTTTGGACAAAGGATTTTATTCCAGATAAAACCATTTCTACTGGTCCATTCTGTATGAAACTGTCACACAATGTGAAGGACAGCCGCTGTGTTTAAATGACATAGAGGCTTAAAAATCAATAACAGTGGAGATACACGTGGCTCTTGGACAAAAAGCACCTTTTCATGAATGTTAGATTACATTCAATCAAAATGTCAGTGGGCTACAATAACACATTATATACCTATAAAACATGGTCTAACTGAGCATAACACTGGAGAATTTGCTGTGAAAGCTCGAGGGACCTGGAGGTTGTGGGTTCGAGTGCCGCTCCCGCCGTTCGTGTGGTGTGTTCTCCCTGTGTCTGCGTGGGTTTCCTCCAGGTGACTGTCTGTGAGGAGTGTGGTGTGTTCTCCCTGTGTCTGCGTGGGTTTCCTCCAGGTGACTGTCTGTGAGGAGTGTGGTGTGTTCTCCCTGTGTCTGTGTGGGTTTCCTCCGGGTGACTGTCTGTGAGGAGTGTGGTGTGTTCTCTGTGTCTGCGTGGGTTTCCTCCGGGTGACTGTCTGTGAGGAGTGTGGTGTGTTCTCTGTGTCTGCGTGGGTTTCCTCCGGGTGACTGTCTGTGAGGAGTGTGGTGTGTTCTCTCTGTGTCTGCGTGGGTTTCCTCCGGGTGACTGTCTGTGAGGAGTGTGGTGTGTTCTCCCTGTGTCTGCGTGGGTTTCCTCCGGGTGACTGTCTGTGAGGAGTGTGGTGTGTTCTCCCTGTGTCTGCGTGCGTTTCCTCCGGGTGACTGTCTGTGAGGAGTGTGGTGTGTTCTCTCTGTGTCCGCGTGGGTTTCCTCCGGGTGACTGTCTGTGAGGAGTGTGGTGTGTTCTCTCTGTGTCTGCGTGGGTTTCCTCCGGGTGACTGTCTGTGAGGAGTGTGGTGTGTTCTCTCTGTGTCTGCGTGGGTTTCCTCCGGGTGCTCCGGTTTCCTCCCATGGTCCAAAAACACACGTTGGTAGGTGGATTGGTGACTGAAAAGTGTCCGTAGGTGTGAGTGTGTGAGTGTGTGAGTGAATGTGTGTGTTGCCTTGTGAAGGACTGGAGCCTTGCTTTTATTTTTCAAATAAATCTGGATTGATATTTAAACCTTGTTGTTTCTTCAGTGATGTTGATTTCTGGATTCTGAGGTGGCCATTACACCAGTAGCTTCTTTGCTTGATCTACAGGAAGATTTTATACATATATAAGAGAAATTAAATAATAATAAAACATTTCTAAGACTCTGAAAAGGGCCTCTGACTGCTAGGATTAGTGGTAGCCTGCGGCTGTGTACACACTGCCACTGGTGCAGCAGGATTTCCTCAGTCAGCTGAGCTCAGGCTAGAAGCTCTGCCTTTACTGTAGTTAAAGGAGGTCTTTAAAGGGTCTGCTGATTCTTTTATTTGTCTTTTTATCTGTTCTAATGAGTGACTTAAGATGTCACCTGCTTCATTTGCTGTTAAAGGCATTCAGCTGTGTGCACACGTCTCGTCTGATCTCCAATAAAAAAAAAGGATTGCCAGGAATCTCCGTCAGCTAGAGAGCTATAGATTGGGTGATGTGGAGCACGCACATGAGTTTAATGCCACCATGGGTCAGAGAGAGGGCTCTAAAGCACCCTGAGCACTGGGCTGTGGAGGAGTGGAAATCATCTTTCATCAGTGTCTGTGTCTGCATGGAATCTCAGGCTCTCAGCAGTGGTCACAGCATTTAGTGTAAAGGATTCCCAGCGGTGTAGTCTCTTACTGTGAAAGACTCCTTACTGATACCATTGGTTGTAGAAGAAAACCTGGATGAACAGATGTTCACAAACGGTTGACACAGAGCGTAAATACCATTTAAAATGAGAATAAATACGATTGACATAGCTTTACAAAAACCATATTTGTTTCTCGAACCCCTTGAGTCAGTTTGTAAAGAACGTATCCAATCCATTCCCTGATGGATCTTTAGAGAGAAGCTTCTCATCCTGAAAAACAAACTTCAAAAACACTTTCCCTGGAACTGTGTCTTTAAAGAACCCCTGCAGTGTTGGGGGCTTGGCACATGGCACAGAGCTTTTAATGTTGGGGATTTGTGCTTTCAGGTATTTTTCTCTAATGTGAAAATACAGAGTGCATGAGCTGCATAAAAGCACAGTGCAGGTTCACTTTCAGTATCCAGCCTTTTTTCTGGAGGACCTAAGGAAAGCCAGCCTTTCCTCTGCTCTTTGATATGCTCTTTTTATCGTGACCTGAAGAAGGTAGAGAGGGAAAGGGAGAGCGTGACACTGCTTTCATATTAAATAACAAGTTTTATTCAACTGCCAATGAGCCGGCCACTGTTAGCCACTCAGTGTTTACAGTTTTCTTATTCCAGACACACACTTCCTAGAAAAACTGTATCTTTTAAAGTGTAAAAAGCTCTCACCAGGGTGCGCCTTAAGGATTTGGCTTCAGTGCTGTTTAGATTTTCATTCTGTTTATATTTTATTTGCTACATTGACTTCTTACACTTGGTCTTGATTTTTTTATTCCTTTTCGTGCCGTTTTAAAAAACCTGCCTGTGAGGGTTTGAGAATGCTTCTATACATTCTATATTCTGGTAAAATGTCATGATGGAGCTGCAAAACAGTTAGTAGTTTTACTTGTAATTGCCACATCATTTTCATTAAATGTTAGGAAGGCCTTTTTCCTCCTTCTGTTCCCATTTAGGAGATACACTATGTTGTGGGTCCAGAGCCTACCTGGAATCATTGGGCGCAAGGCGGGAACACACCCTGGAGGGGGCGCCAGTCCTTCACATGGCAACACTGACACACACACACACACACACACACACATAGTCACTCACACACTCACACCTTCAGACACTTTTGAGTCGCCAATCCACCTACCTTCCTGGAGGAAACCCATGCAGACACAGGGAGAACACACCACACTCCTCACAGACAGTCACCCGGAGGAAACCCACGCAGACACAGGGAGAACACACCACACTCCTCACAGACAGTCACCAGGAGGAAACCCACACAGACACAGAGAGAACACACCACACTCCTCACAGACAGTCACCTGGAGGAAACCCACACAGACACAGAGAGAACACACCACACTCCTCACAGACAGTCAGCTGGAGCCGGAATCGAACCCACAACCTCCAGGTCCCTGGAGCTGTGTGACTGCGACACGTAAACAAGAGTATAACAATATTGAATTAACAGAACTTAAGTGGTCATTTTCATACCGCACATACACCATCGTCTCTACATTTTAAGATGGTGGACCAGCCTCAACCCAGACATGATATTGACATTCCTGCAGCACCTTATTCCACCATACCATTACTATGCCAGTGTCACTGCTGTGCTGAGAATGGTCCATATAACACCTGGAAAACAATATTCCACTGGGGAGAAAGTGACTGGCTGTCAAACTGTGCATAGCATTACATTTGTCTTCAAATGTTCACCTTTCTATACAGGAACATGTTGATTTGCCAAGGTAGAAACACTCTAAATGTATGTGTATTTTACATACATTAACATTTACCTTGACCTCATATTACATATGTTTTAATGTGAGGAAATACCATTAAACAAGGTCAGGTCAATCAGTGCAACAACGAAATGCCCGACAGCAATTCAGTGGCCAGTTCAAAAGTTATCACTAAAATCCCATAGAACCGGGGCATCAAAAGGTCAGCAGTAGCTGTGCAGAAAGCTAATCATCTCTGTCGCTAAATGTATAGTGCCCTAGTGGAGCATTGTGTTATACGTGAGTGAGTGAGTGTGTGAGTGAGTGAATGAGCCTGTTTCAATTATTGCACTAAGCCCTAAGGCCCTCTTTGAAGTGCACAGTCTACTGATGTTGTAGACAGGAAAAATGTGTCTGTTTATTCCATGTGTTTCAAGTACCCTGTAGTTTAAGTGTGTATTATGTTTAAGTGTGTAATATCTTTCTTCAGTCTGTTGCTGATGGTCCTGACCCACTTTCCAGGTCTTTGTATATGTTTCTGTTTGTCCTGTATCTTAGTCCTAGCTTTGTGTTTATTCCTGTGTTTGCCTGTTAACATGAGGCCAGTCCTAGTTGAGTCCTGTTTGTTCAGTCCCTTGTTTACCTCAGTTTTAAGTCTTTGTGTATATTCCCGTTTTTTATTTTAGTTGTTACTCTACGTACTTATCCTAGTTTCCTTGCTCTAGTTATGTTCATTTCTTTCTGCTTAGTTCTTTCATTCTAGTCTCTTGTACTGTTGTGTTCTTTAGTATGGAGCCCCTAAGGGGACTTGGGGAAAAATAAAAAAAAGACTATTGATTTTGCGTTCCCTTGCAAATGTTTTATGATACACAACTGTCTTTGGGGCTCAGTCAACACATCAGGACACTGCAGTTTCCAGGGAAATCCAGCCACTTGAAACATATTTATTCATTATCTGTAGACCTTATCCAGTTCAGGGTCGCGGTGGGTCCAGAGCCTACCTGGAATAATTTGGCGCAAGGCGGGAACACACCCTGGAGGGGGCACCAGTCCTTCACAGGGCAACACAGACACACACACACGTTCACTCACACCTACGGACACTTTTGAGTCGCCAATGCACCTACCAACGTGTGTTTTTGGACTGTGGGAGGAAACCAGCGCACCCGGAGGAAACCCACGCAGACACAGAGAGAACACACCACACACCTCTCAGACAGTCACCCGGAGGAAACCCACGCAGACACAGAGAGAACACACCACACTCCTCACAGACAGTCACCTGGAGGAAACCCACACAGACACAGGTAGAACACACCACACTCCTCACAGACAGTCACCCGGAGGAAACCCACACAGACACAGGGAGAACACACCACACTCCTCACAGACAGTCACCTGGAGGAAACCTGCTGACTCCAGACACGGCTGTGGCGCTAACAAGCCGGTCACTACACCATGCATTTGATTTTTATCTGGGAACACTGTAGTAAAAACAGGATACCATTTTCTTCCAGAACTGACTACGCCAATACACTACACATTTATTCAGGTGTTCACTCTCCAATCTCTCCCACTGTTCGTTCATTGTCTGTGTCTCTGTACTGTTCACGTAACTTTGTCCATGCGCTTGCACTTGGAATTCTCTCATCCTCATTTCATAGCAATTAACAACACAGCAACAAACATTTCAGTTGGCGCTCCCCAATAACACATCTATGTTTTCTGCTCAGAGGAGATGCCATGTCTTTATATTTCAGTCCTAGATCAAAGTAAAATTCAACAAGCCACTCCATAGCCCACTTGACACGCACAGCAAGCTGTAATCAACGCAGGTAGGAGTAAGGGATGGAGGTATATGCAGGAAGCTTTCTTACAATAACTTCAAGGAAACTAGACAGAGGGACACTAAACACAAGGGCTAAACACTAAACAAGGCTAAGCATTAAACAAGGACTAAACACAGAGCAATGCTAAGGCACAGCACCCTCAATCAGCAAACGCAAACATACATACAACGACCCACTAACAGGAACCACTGATAAGGACTATATAAAGACAACACCAACAAGAAACACCAGGGCACTAATTAAGACACATGACACTAGAAACACCAGGGAGGGGTATCACATGACCAGGGAACAAGCAGGAAGCAGACACAAGACAGGGGGGAAACAGTCACATGACAAGGGGAGCACAACCAAGAAATAATACAGAACACAAAACTAAGCACATAATCAACAGCAAGCACAGTACTGTACCATACAGAGCCCTTTGCGAAGGAACGCAAAATCAATAGTATTTTTTTTCCCCAGTCCCTTTAGGGGCTCCGTACTTTAGCTGTTTCTCCTTAGTTTTGTTGTGTTTTCTTCAATTCTGTGTTACTGCATTTGCGTCCGCCTCCATAAGTTCCACCCAGCGTTACACTTTCCTATTAATTCCAATAAATTCCCATATGCTCCCCAAATTTCCATGGAAAGTTTACATTTTGGAATATTGCTAAATGCTCCTGGAATCCTTCTCCACCTTTGGACTCTGGCCCAAGGCCGTCATTAATAAAAAGACTGAAGCTTTCAGATAGAAGCCACAGAGACGTGTCAGAACACATGTAAAAAAACAAAAACATTCAGTTGTTTGTGAGTTCCACCCTGCGTTATGATTTCCTATTCATTCCAATAAATTCCCATAAATTCCTCAAATTTCCATGGAAAGTTTATATTTTGGAGTATTGCTAAAGTTCCCATGGATAGTTACAGGTGACTTACTGGAAATTTATCAGCAATGTTCCACCCCTTTGGAACCCTATTGAGGAAGAAGGCAAGTATTTCTAATTAAAGCCACATCACATACAGTAATCATGTGTTCTTACTCATCTGTGACATTCCTTCTCAGCAGGAAGCTGCACCTATTTAAATTCTGTGACCTTTCACAAATATTGGGGGTGGATATTTATCAGATCATACTCCTCAGTGAAATTGAGAATAAACCCACAATCATGAAGAGCTTTTTATAATTATAAAACCTTTCATTTGCTTTGTTTTTACAAGAATTGCTCTTTTGAGCAAGGTCCAAAAGAAGGTGTATTAGTTGTTTTCTGTCTGCTGTTTTCTCATATGTTTATATATTATCACCTATGCTTTCTTTCATAAATTAATGTCCTCTTCTGTGCCATATATAAACATACATATATTTGACAAGCAATATTTAGGAACATAAGAGGGCTCTAAAATATGAACATTTCTTTTTCACTCCCTATTTGTGTTGTGTTCTCTCTGTGTCCGCGTGGGTTTCCTCCGGGTGACTGTCTGTGAGGAGTGTGTTGTGTTCTCTCTGTGTCTGCGTGGGTTTCCTCCGGGTGACTGTCTGTGAGGAGTGTGGTGTGTTCTCTCTGTGTCTGCGTGGGTTTCCTCCGGGTGACTGTCTGTGAGGAGTGTGTTGTGTCCTCTCTGTGTCTGCGCGGGTTTCCTCCGGGTGACTGTCTGTGAGGAGTGTGTTGTGTCCTCTCTGTGTCCGCGTGGGTTTCCTCCGGGTGACTGTCTGTGAGGAGTGTGTTGTGTCCTCTCTGTGTCCGCGTGGGTTTCCTCCGGGTGACTGTCTGTGAGGAGTGTGGTGTGTCCTCTCTGTGTCCGCGTGGGTTTCCTCCGGGTGACTGTCTGTGAGGAGTGTGTTGTGTTCTCTTTGTGTCTGCGTGGGTTTCCTCCGGATGACTGTCTGTGAGGAGTGTGTTGTGTTCTCTCTGTGTCCGTGTGGGTTTCCTCCGGGTGACTGTCTGTGAGGAATGTGTTGTGTTCTCTCTGTGTCTGCGTGGGTTTCCTCCGGGTGACTGTCTGTAAGGAGTGTGTTGTGTCCTCTCTGTGTCTGCGCGGGTTTCCTCCGGGTGACTGTCTGTGAGGAGTGTGTTGTGTCCTCTCTGTGTCCGCGTGGGTTTCCTCCGGGTGACTGTCTGTGAGGAGTGTGGTGTGTTCTCTCTGTGTCTGCGTGGGTTTTTTCCGGGTGACTGTCTGTGAGGAGTGTGTTGTGTTCTCTCTGTGTCTTCGTGGGTTTCCTCCGGGTGACTGTCTGTGAGGAGTGTGGTGTGTTCTCTCTGTGTCTGCGAGGGTTTCCTCCGGGTGACTGTCTGTGAGGAGTGTGTTGTGTTCTCTCTGTGTCTGCGTGGGTTTCCTCCGGGTGACTGTCTGTGAGGAGTGTGTTGTGTCCTCTCTGTGTCTGCGTGGGTTTCCTCCGGGTGACTGTCTGTGAGGAGTGTGTTGTGTTCTCTCTGTGTCTGCGTGGGTTTTCTCCGGGTGACTGTCTGTGAGGAGTGTGTTGTGTTCTCTCTGTGTCTGCGTGGGTTTCCTCCGGGTGACTGTCTGTGAGGAGTGTGTTGTGTCCTCTCTGTGTCTGCGTGGGTTTCCTCCGGGTGACTGTCTGTGAGGAATGTGTTGTGTTCTCTCTGTGTCTGCGTGGGTTTCCTCCGGGTGACTGTCTGTGAGGAGTGTGTTGTGTCCTCTCTGTGTCTGCGCGGGTTTCCTCCGGGTGACTGTCTGTGAGGAGTGTGGTGTGTTCTCTCTGTGTCCGTGTGGGTTTCCTCCGGGTGACTGTCTGTGAGGAATGTGTTGTGTTCTCTCTGTGTCTGCGCGGGTTTCCTCCAGGTGACTGTCTGTGAGGAGTGTGGTGTGTTCTCTCTGTGTTTGCGTGGGTTTTTTCCGGGTGACTGTCTGTGAGGAGTGTGTTGTGTTCTCTCTGTGTCTGCGTGGGTTTCCTCCGGGTGACTGTCTGTGAGGAGTGTGGTGTGTTCTCTCTGTGTCTGCGAGGGTTTCCTCCGGGTGACTGTCTGTGAGGAGTGTGTTGTGTCCTCTCTGTGTCTGCGTGGGTTTCCTCCGGGTGACTGTCTGTGAGGAGTGTGTTGTGTCCTCTCTGTGTCTGCGTGGGTTTCCTCCGGGTGACTGTCTGTGAGGAGTGTGTTGTGTTCTCTCTGTGTCTGCGTGGGTTTCCTCCGGGTGACTGTCTGTGAGGAGTGTGTTGTGTTCTCTCTGTGTCTGCGTGGGTTTCCTCCGGGTGACTGTCTGTGAGGAGTGTGTTGTGTCCTCTCTGTGTCTGCGTGGGTTTCCTCCGGGTGACTGTCTGTGAGGAGTGTGTTGTGTTCTCTTTGTGTCTGCGTGGGTTTCCTCCGGATGACTGTCTGTGAGGAGTGTGTTGTGTTCTCTCTGTGTCCGTGTGGGTTTCCTCCGGGTGACTGTCTGTGAGGAATGTGGTGTGTTCTCTCTGTGTCTGCGAGGGTTTTCTCCGGGTGACTGTCTGTGAGGAGTGTGTTGTGTTCTCTCTGTGTCTGCGTGGGTTTCCTCCGGGTGACTGTCTGTGAGGAGTGTGGTGTGTTCTCTCTGTGTCTGCGAGGGTTTCCTCCGAGTGACTGTCTGTGAGGAGTGTGTTGTGTTCTCTCTGTGTCTGCGTGGGTTTCCTCCGGGTGACTGTCTGTGAGGAGTGTGTTGTGTCCTCTCTGTGTCTGCGTGGGTTTCCTCCGGGTGACTGTCTGTGAGGAGTGTGTTGTGTTCTCTTTGTGTCTGCGTGGGTTTCCTCCGGGTGACTGTCTGTGAGGAGTGTGTTGTGTCCTCTCTGTGTCTGCGTGGGTTTCCTCCGGGTGACTGTCTGTGAGGAGTGTGTTGTGTTCTCTCTGTGTCTGCGTGGGTTTCCTCCGGGTGACTGTCTGTGAGGAGTGTGTTGTGTTCTCTCTGTGTCTGCGTGGGTTTCCTCCGGGTGACTGTCTGTGAGGAGTGTGTTGTGTCCTCTCTGTGTCTGCGTGGGTTTCCTCCGGGTGACTGTCTGTGAGGAGTGTGTTGTGTTCTCTTTGTGTCTGCGTGGGTTTCCTCCGGATGACTGTCTGTGAGGAGTGTGTTGTGTTCTCTCTGTGTCCGTGTGGGTTTCCTCCGGGTGACTGTCTGTGAGGAATGTGGTGTGTTCTCTCTGTGTCTGCGAGGGTTTTCTCCGGGTGACTGTCTGTGAGGAGTGTGTTGTGTTCTCTCTGTGTCTGCGTGGGTTTCCTCCGGGTGACTGTCTGTGAGGAGTGTGGTGTGTTCTCTCTGTGTCTGCGAGGGTTTCCTCCGAGTGACTGTCTGTGAGGAGTGTGTTGTGTTCTCTCTGTGTCTGCGTGGGTTTCCTCCGGGTGACTGTCTGTGAGGAGTGTGTTGTGTCCTCTCTGTGTCTGCGTGGGTTTCCTCCGGGTGACTGTCTGTGAGGAGTGTGTTGTGTTCTCTCTGTGTCTGCGTGGGTTTTCTCCGGGTGACTGTCTGTGAGGAGTGTGTTGTGTTCTCTCTGTGTCTGCGTGGGTTTCCTCCGGGTGACTGTCTGTGAGGAGTGTGTTGTGTCCTCTCTGTGTCTGCGTGGGTTTCCTCCGGGTGACTGTCTGTGAGGAGTGTGTTGTGTTCTCTCTGTGTCTGCGTGGGTTTTCTCCGGGTGACTGTCTGTGAGGAGTGTGTTGTGTTCTCTCTGTGTCTGCGTGGGTTTCCTCCGGGTGACTGTCTGTGAGGAGTGTGTTGTGTTCTCTCTGTGTCTGCGTGGGTTTCCTCCGGGTGACTGTCTGTGAGGAGTGTGTTGTGTCCTCTCTGTGTCTGCGTGGGTTTCCTCCGGGTGACTGTCTGTGAGGAGTGTGTTGTGTCCTCTCTGTGTCTGCGCGGGTTTCCTCCGGGTGACTGTCTGTGAGGAGTCTGGTGTGTTCTCTCTGTGTCCGTGTGGGTTTCCTCCGGGTGACTGTCTGTGAGGAATGTGTTGTGTTCTCTCTGTGTCTGCGCGGGTTTCCTCCAGGTGACTGTCTGTGAGGAGTGTGGTGTGTTCTTTCTGTGTTTGCGTGGGTTTTTTCCGGGTGACTGTCTGTGAGGAGTGTGTTGTGTTCTCTCTGTGTCTGCGTGGGTTTCCTCCGGGTGACTGTCTGTGAGGAGTGTGTTGTGTCCTCTCTGTGTCTGCGTGGGTTTCCTCCGGGTGACTGTCTGTGAGGAGTGTGTTGTGTTCTCTCTGTGTCTGCGTGGGTTTCCTCCGGGTGACTGTCTGTGAGGAGTGTGTTGTGTTCTCTCTGTGTCTGCGTGGGTTTCCTCCGGGTGACTGTCTGTGAGGAGTGTGTTGTGTCCTCTCTGTGTCTGCGTGGGTTTCCTCCGGGTGACTGTCTGTGAGGAGTGTGTTGTGTTCTCTTTGTGTCTGCGTGGGTTTCCTCCGGATGACTGTCTGTGAGGAGTGTGTTGTGTTCTCTCTGTGTCCGTGTGGGTTTCCTCCGGGTGACTGTCTGTGAGGAATGTGGTGTGTTCTCTCTGTGTCTGCGAGGGTTTTCTCCGGGTGACTGTCTGTGAGGAGTGTGGTGTGTTCTCTCTGTGTCTGCGAGGGTTTCCTCCGGGTGACTGTCTGTGAGGAGTGTGTTGTGTTCTCTCTGTGTCTGCGTGGGTTTCCTCCGGGTGACTGTCTGTGAGGAGTGTGTTGTGTCCTCTCTGTGTCTGCGTGGGTTTCCTCCGGGTGACTGTCTGTGAGGAGTGTGTTGTGTTCTCTCTGTGTCTGCGTGGGTTTTCTCCGGGTGACTGTCTGTGAGGAGTGTGTTGTGTTCTCTCTGTGTCTGCGTGGGTTTCCTCCGGGTGACTGTCTGTGAGGAGTGTGTTGTGTCCTCTCTGTGTCTGCGTGGGTTTCCTCCGGGTGACTGTCTGTGAGGAATGTGTTGTGTTCTCTCTGTGTCTGCGTGGGTTTCCTCCGGGTGACTGTCTGTGAGGAGTGTGTTGTGTCCTCTCTGTGTCTGCGCGGGTTTCCTCCGGGTGACTGTCTGTGAGGAGTGTGTTGTGTCCTCTCTGTGTCTGCGTGGGTTTCCTCCGGGTGACTGTCTGTGAGGAGTGTGTTGTGTCCTCTCTGTGTCTGCGTGGGTTTCCTCCGGGTGACTGTCTGTGAGGAGTGTGTTGTGTTCTCTCGGTGTCTGCGTGGGTTTCCTCCGGGTGACTGTCTGTGAGGAGTGTGTTGTGTTCTCTCTGTGTCTGCGTGGGTTTCCTCCGGGTGACTGTCTGTGAGGAGTGTGTTGTGTCCTCTCTGTGTCTGCGTGGGTTTCCTCCGGGTGACTGTCTGTGAGGAGTGTGTTGTGTTCTCTTTGTGTCTGCGTGGGTTTCCTCCGGATGACTGTCTGTGAGGAGTGTGTTGTGTTCTCTCTGTGTCCGTGTGGGTTTCCTCCGGGTGACTGTCTGTGAGGAATGTGTTGTGTTCTCTCTGTGTCTGCGTGGGTTTCCTCCGGGTGACTGTCTGTGAGGAGTGTGTTGTGTCCTCTCTGTGTCTGCGCGGGTTTCCTCCGGGTGACTGTCTGTGAGGAGTCTGGTGTGTTCTCTCTGTGTCCGTGTGGGTTTCCTCCGGGTGACTGTCTGTGAGGAATGTGTTGTGTTCTCTCTGTGTCTGCGCGGGTTTCCTCCAGGTGACTGTCTGTGAGGAGTGTGGTGTGTTCTCTCTGTGTTTGCGTGGGTTTTTTCCGGGTGACTGTCTGTGAGGAGTGTGTTGTGTTCTCTCTGTGTCTGCGTGGGTTTCCTCCGGGTGACTGTCTGTGAGGAGTGTGTTGTGTCCTCTCTGTGTCTGCGTGGGTTTCCTCCGGGTGACTGTCTGTGAGGAGTGTGTTGTGTTCTCTCTGTGTCTGCGTGGGTTTCCTCCGGGTGACTGTCTGTGAGGAGTGTGTTGTGTTCTCTCTGTGTCTGCGTGGGTTTCCTCCGGGTGACTGTCTGTGAGGAGTGTGTTGTGTCCTCTCTGTGTCTGCGTGGGTTTCCTCCGGGTGACTGTCTGTGAGGAGTGTGTTGTGTTCTCTTTGTGTCTGCGTGGGTTTCCTCCGGATGACTGTCTGTGAGGAGTGTGTTGTGTTCTCTCTGTGTCCGTGTGGGTTTCCTCCGGGTGACTGTCTGTGAGGAATGTGGTGTGTTCTCTCTGTGTCTGCGAGGGTTTTCTCCGGGTGACTGTCTGTGAGGAGTGTGTTGTGTTCTCTCTGTGTCTGCGTGGGTTTCCTCCGGGTGACTGTCTGTGAGGAGTGTGGTGTGTTCTCTCTGTGTCTGCGAGGGTTTCCTCCGGGTGACTGTCTGTGAGGAGTGTGTTGTGTTCTCTCTGTGTCTGCGTGGGTTTCCTCCGGGTGACTGTCTGTGAGGAGTGTGTTGTGTCCTCTCTGTGTCTGCGTGGGTTTCCTCCGGGTGACTGTCTGTGAGGAGTGTGTTGTGTTCTCTCTGTGTCTGCGTGGGTTTTCTCCGGGTGACTGTCTGTGAGGAGTGTGTTGTGTTCTCTCTGTGTCTGCGTGGGTTTCCTCCGGGTGACTGTCTGTGAGGAGTGTGTTGTGTCCTCTCTGTGTCTGCGTGGGTTTCCTCCGGGTGACTGTCTGTAAGGAATGTGTTGTGTTCTCTCTGTGTCTGCGTGGGTTTCCTCCGGGTGACTGTCTGTGAGGAGTGTGTTGTGTCCTCTCTGTGTCTGCGCGGGTTTCCTCCGGGTGACTGTCTGTGAGGAGTGTGGTGTGTTCTCTCTGTGTCCGTGTGGGTTTCCTCCGGGTGACTGTCTGTGAGGAATGTGTTGTGTTCTCTCTGTGTCTGCGCGGGTTTCCTCCAGGTGACTGTCTGTGAGGAGTGTGGTGTGTTCTCTCTGTGTTTGCGTGGGTTTTTTCCGGGTGACTGTCTGTGAGGAGTGTGTTGTGTTCTCTCTGTGTCTGCGTGGGTTTCCTCCGGGTGACTGTCTGTGAGGAGTGTGGTGTGTTCTCTCTGTGTCTGCGAGGGTTTCCTCCGGGTGACTGTCTGTGAGGAGTGTGTTGTGTTCTCTCTGTGTCTGCGTGGGTTTCCTCCGGGTGACTGTCTGTGAGGAGTGTGTTGTGTTCTCTCTGTGTCTGCGTGGGTTTCCTCCGGGTGACTGTCTGTGAGGAGTGTGTTGTGTCCTCTCTGTGTCTGCGTGGGTTTTCTCCGGGTGACTGTCTGTGAGGAGTGTGGTGTGTTCTCTCTGTGTCTGCGAGGGTTTCCTCCGGGTGACTGTCTGTGAGGAGTGTGTTGTGTTCTCTCTGTGTCTGCGTGGGTTTCCTCCGGGTGACTGTCTGTGAGGAGTGTGTTGTGTCCTCTCTGTGTCTGCGTGGGTTTCCTCCGGGTGACTGTCTGTGAGGAATGTGTTGTGTTCTCTCTGTGTCTGCGTGGGTTTCCTCCGGGTGACTGTCTGTGAGGAGTGTGTTGTGTTCTCTCTGTGTCTGCGTGGGTTTCCTCCGGGTGACTGTCTGTGAGGAGTGTGTTGTGTCCTCTCTGTGTCTGCGTGGGTTTTCTCTGGGTGACTGTCTGTGAGGAGTGTGTTGTGTTCTCTCTGTGTCTGCGTGGGTTTCCTCCGGGTGAATGTCTGTGAGGAGTGTGTTGTGTCCTCTCTGTGTCTGCGTGGGTTTCCTCCGGGTGACTGTCTGTGAGGAGTGTGTTGTGTTCTCTCTGTGTCTGCGTGGGTTTCCTCCGGGTGACTGTCTGTGAGGAGTGTGTTGTGTTCTCTCTGTGTCTGCGTGGGTTTCCTCCGGGTGACTGTCTGTGAGGAGTGTGGTGTGTTCTCTCTGTGTCTGCGTGGGTTTTCTCCGGGTGACTGTCTGTGAGGAGTGTGGTGTGTTCTCTCTGTGTCTGCGTGGGTTTTCTCCGGGTGACTGTCTGTGAGGAGTGTGTTGTGTTCTCTCTGTGTCTGCGTGGGTTTCCTCCGGGTGACTGTCTGTGAGGAGTGTGTTGTGTCCTCTCTGTGTCTGCGCGGGTTTCCTCCGGGTGACTGTCTGTGAGGAGTGTGGTGTGTTCTCTCTGTGTCCGTGTGGGTTTCCTCCGGGTGACTGTCTGTGAGGAATGTGTTGTGTTCTCTCTGTGTCTGCGCGGGTTTCCTCCAGGTGACTGTCTGTGAGGAGTGTGGTGTGTTCTCTCTGTGTTTGCGTGGGTTTTTTCCGGGTGACTGTCTGTGAGGAGTGTGTTGTGTTCTCTCTGTGTCTGCGTGGGTTTCCTCCGGGTGACTGTCTGTGAGGAGTGCGGTGTGTTCTCTCTGTGTCTGCGAGGGTTTCCTCCGGGTGACTGTCTGTGAGGAGTGTGTTGTGTTCTCTCTGTGTCTGCGTGGGTTTCCTATTCTATCTATCCTTAAAGAGCTATATGGGTGCTCGAAGTCATATATTGCCCTGCAGGAGAGTTTCTTTCGCCGTAAGCAATGGGAGGGGGAATCTTTACAGGAGTACTCTCATGCCCTTTTAGCCCTTATGGAAAAAATAAAGCAGGGTGCACCTTCTGTAGTACCGCAGATGCTGATACGTTGGTTCGTGACCAGTTTGTGGAGAGTGTTCTAGACTCTGCCTTGTGTAGGGAGCTAAAGCAGTTGATTCGTCAGACACCAGCACTTTCTATGCTGCAGGTGCGGGCAGCGGCCATCCGATGGGAGCGTGAGAGTAGGTCAGCTGATAATGGGGGAGGTAGGAGCTATTCTGTCCCCTCTATGTGTGCACTGCAGATGTCTGGGGAGTCTTATCAGGCTCAGCATGCTGCAGATAATTTTAAATCTTCTGAGATGACAGAATTAAGGGCTATGCTGTTTAAACAGCAAGAACAGATTAATCAGTTAGCCCAGAGCATCGCTAAATTAGGTGCCTCTTCTCGGCCTACTGGTCCTAGCCGGCCTAATATTATCTGTAGACGCTGTCAAAAACCAGGGCATTACGCCAGCGACTGTGATAATGAACGTGTTTCAGTGCATCCAATAGGGACTCCTCCTCAGAGTCGTGCAGCCCCTAATTCTCAGCCGGCGGAAAACTAGCTCCCTTCCAGGTGCAGAGCCACACCGTGGGAGGGGACAGTATTGGCTCTACCTCACAGCCTGCTTTACTTCAGTTGACCAGTCCGTCCTTAGTTGGGCAGTGCCCAAAAGTGGCTATTCAATTGGGCGGTGTGGTGGTGAACTGTTTGCTTGATACAGGGTCGATGGTTTCAACCATAGTTGAGAGTTTCTTTCGTCAACACATTCAGGGTGATTTGCGTTCTTGCCGGTGGTTGCAGCTTCGTGCGGCTAATGGGCTAGAAATACCCTATGTGGGCTACGTTGAGTTAACCGTGGAGGTACTTGGAAAATCCCTCCCTAACCGTGGTTGGTTGGTAATTAAAGATCCCCCAGGTTGTAGTACCTCACCTATAGTCCCTGGCGTGTTGGGTATGAACGTCATTCGAGAGTGTTATCAGGAACTCTTCTGTCAGCATGGCCCTGCATTGTTTGACCTACCGCCAGTTGTGCACGCATCCCCACCTTGGCAGCAAGCCCTGCAGTATTGTCATCAGGTTTCTGATAGGTCCTCTATACAAGACACAGGGGTAGCTAGGGTTAGGGGGCGGAGACCTATTCATATACCAGCAGGTACATTCAAGATGGTTGCTGCCACCTGTTCCAGTCATCTCAGTGAGTGCACTACTGGGGTTTTGTTCGAACCTCCTGATACTTTAGGTGCCTTACCTGATGGCTTGTTGGTTGCTGTTTCTCTAGTCAAGGTAGTCGGAGGGACCGTGTATGTCCCCTTGGTAAATGTGGGTTGCTCTAGGGTTGTTTTGCCCCCACGCCGTCCCTTAGGATTGTTGACTAGCGCACAGGTTGCTTTCAAAGGGGCAAGGGAGAGGTTGTTGGTAGCAGCACAGCGGCGCAAGGAACGTCATGATCAGGGTTTTTTAGCTGACCAGTTGCAGGTAGGCCAGTTGGTTTATCTTAGGAATCATTCTGTTCGTGGACGTAAGAAAATCCAGGATGCTTGGAGTGCCATTGTTCACCAGGTAGTAAAAGTACCTGAACCTGGGGGTGTGGTGTATTCAGTGGCCCCGTTGCAAGACTTGGGCCAGGTCCGGCAGGTACACCGGGTAATGTTAAAGTTAGTTTCTCCAAACTCTTCTGCAGCATCTCCTCCAGTAGGGAACCCAAACATAGAAGATGGTTCAGAGTCAGAGGAGGAAGAGTTAGGTCAGTGGCTAGTGGTAGGTTATCCTCAAGCTGGGTCCCAGGAGCCATTGCCCATTCCAGTTCCACCAGGGGTTAACCCAGTTGAAGCCAGTCCTCCTTCCAGGGCTGGACCTAGTGGTCCGGGTTCCCCTGTTATATCTGAGGTAGAAGTTGCTGAGCAAGTGTTAGATAAGAGGCGACGAACAACTCGAGTAACAGCAGGCCAGCATAGGAACCCTCATCATCTACCAATGTCCATGGCAAGTGTAGCTCCTAACCCGGCACCTTTGGTATCTGATTCAGGTAGTATGGCTGTTGTACACTTCAGACCCTGGTGTTAGTCCATGTGTTGGGTAATATTTTGTCGACGGGACGCCGACACAAAATGTGGGGGTAGAATGTAGCAGGTAGAGCTGTCACTGGGCCATTAGTTATTTTTGGGCTTGTGCAGCCACCGTAGTTCAGGAGCAGTCTTCCTCCGCCCCCCCCCTCCCCTTTCTCTCCTGGGTCATGCTGTTGCTCATTAGCTCCAGTGTATATATACACACAGTTAGCATGTGGTAGGCTAAGCTCCCACTTTTTATTCTTTGGGTCGCGGTACTGCGGTGCTTGCTTCTGAGTGTCTTGGACGATCTTACTGGAAAGAAGACAGGTGTCACACCCCCTGTCGATTCACCACGTTGCTTGCCGTTAGCGGCAGCTCTAATCCGGGACAGTGCATATAAGGCAGTTGATGTATGTTGGTGTGCCTGAGAACGAGTGGGCTTTCAAGCTGCATCAAGGTGCTCTGGGGTGTCGCCATCGGAGGTGGCCCAGGTGGTGTGGAGCAGAGCTTCTCCTAGTCTCCTGCTGTTTTGCCTGTGTGGATACATTGTGGGGTCGAACCACTTTTATCTTGTTTTATCTGGTTGTCTCTTTTATTTTGATTATTTGCCCTTGTGGGTTTTTCTTGTTTGTTATTGAGTTCTTTTGTTTTTCTTGCCTTTTAAATTAACCCTTTTATTTTGGATGGTGTTCGGGCTGTGGGTATTACAGTCCTTTTAAGCGTGTGATCTGCCTGTTTAACGTACTTGTGTATTTTTACCTGTTCTTGCAGAGCAACCTGGTATATGAGTGTCCCTTTGGTTGACTGGTTATCCTTTTTGTACATTTTTTTCCTTTTTCTTGGGCACTCGATCTGTTGTGTGTGTGAAGTCACTACCCCAAGGGGGTTCTTTTTGGTAACCTGTGTGTGGGTTGTATAGTCTCTAGTATTGGAACTCTGTATAGGATAGCGTCTGCTGGAACCCAGTTAAAATGTATGCAAATGGTAGGATCATTATGATGAGCGAATCTAGTTAATAACCTTGTAGGGGTTATTTTTAGTAGTCAGTAGGTAAAACCCCACTGTATTCTTTTGTTTTATTATTTTTTTTTAAACTTATTAATAAAATCGTTATTTTAAATGTTGCAAGACAACTGAGAGTAAAGGACTTTGTACGCTGAACTCCATTTCGTGTCTCTTCTCTTTTTTTTGGAACGTACCTGTGTGCTTTTGGGAAAGTACTTGGGGTTATTTCCTAGGGCGAAATTCCCTAGGTGGCGTAGTCGGGCTCACACTAATCTAAGCACTAGCCAAGGCCACACGTGGGTTTCCTCCGGGTGACCGTCTGTGAGGAGTGTGTTGTGTCCTCTCTGTGTCTGCGCGGGTTTCCTCCGGGTGACTGTCTGTGAGGAGTGTGTTGTGTCCTCTCTGTGTCTGCGCGGGTTTCCTCCGGGTGACTGTCTGTGAGGAGTGTGGTGTGTTCTCTCTGTGTCTGCGTGGGTTTCCTCCGGGTGACTGTCTGTGAGGAGTGTGTTGTGTCCTCTCTGTGTCTGCGCGGGTTTCCTCCGGGTGACTGTCTGTGAGGAGTGTGGTGTGTTCTCTCTGTGTCTGCGTGGGTTTCCTCCGGGTGACTGTCTGTGAGGAGTGTGTTGTGTCCTCTCTGTGTCTGCGCGGGTTTCCTCCGGGTGACTGTCTGTGAGGAGTGTGGTGTGTTCTCTCTGTGTCTGCGTGGGTTTCCTCCGGGTGACTGTCTGTCAGGAGTGTGTTGTGTCCTCTCTGTGTCTGCGCGGGTTTCCTCCGGGTGACTGTCTGTGAGGAGTGTGGTGTGTTCTCTCTGTGTCTGCGTGGGTTTCCTCCGGGTGACTGTCTGTCAGGAGTGTGTTGTGTCCTCTCTGTGTCTGCGCGGGTTTCCTCCGGGTGACTGTCTGTGAGGAGTGTGGTGTGTCCTCTCTGTGTCTGCGCGGGTTTCCTCTGGGTGACTGTCTGTGAGGAGTGTGGTGTGTTCTCTCTGTGTCTGCGTGGGTTTTCTCCGGGTGACTGTCTGTGAGGAGTGTGTTGTGTTGTCTCTGTGTCTGCGTGGGTTTCCTCCGGGTGACCGTCTGTGAGGAGTGTGTTGTGTCCTCTTTGTGTCTGCGCGGGTTTCCTCCGGGTGACTGTCTGTGAGGAGTGTGGTGTGTTCTCTCTGTGTCCGTGTGGGTTTCCTCCGGGTGACTGTCTGTGAGGAATGTGTTGTGTTCTCTCTGTGTCTGCGCGGGTTTCCTCCAGGTGACTGTCTGTGAGGAGTGTGTTGTGTCCTCTCTGTGTCTGCGTGGGTTTCCTCCGGGTGACTGTCTGTGAGGAGTGTGTTGTGTTCTCTCTGTGTCTGCGTGGGTTTCCTCCGGGTGACTGTCTGTGAGGAGTGTGTTGTGTTCTCTCTGTGTCTGCGTGGGTTTCCTCCGGGTGACTGTCTGTGAGGAGTGTGTTGTGTTCTCTCTGTGTCTGCGTGGGTTTCCTCCGGGTGACTGTCTGTGAGGAGTGTGTTGTGTCCTCTCTGTGTCTGCGTGGGTTTTCTCCGGGTGACTGTCTGTGAGGAGTGTGTTGTGTTCTCTCTGTGTCTGCGTGGGTTTCCTCCGGGTGACTGTCTGTGAGGAGTGTGTTGTGTTCTCTCTGTGTCTGCGTGGGTTTCCTCCGGGTGACTGTCTGTGAGGAGTGTGTTGTGTCCTCTCTGTGTCTGCGTGGGTTTCCTCCGGGTGACTGTCTGTGAGGAGTGTGTTGTGTTCTCTCTGTGTCTGCGTGGGTTTCCTCCGGGTGACTGTCTGTGAGGAGTGTGTTGTGTTCTCTCTGTGTCTGCGTGGGTTTCCTCCGGGTGACTGTCTGTGAGGAGTGTGTTGTGTCCTCTCTGTGTCTGCGTGGGTTTCCTCCGGGTGACTGTCTGTGAGGAGTGTGTTGTGTCCTCTCTGTGTCTGCGCGGGTTTCCTCTGGGTGACTGTCTGTGAGGAGTGTGTTGTGTCCTCTCTGTGTCTGCGCGGGTTTCCTCCGGGTGACTGTCTGTGAGGAGTGTGGTGTGTTCTCTCTGTGTCTGCGTGGGTTTCCTCCGGGTGACTGTCTGTGAGGAGTGTGTTGTGTCCTCTCTGTGTCTGCGCGGGTTTCCTCCGGGTGACTGTCTGTGAGGAGTGTGGTGTGTTCTCTCTGTGTCTGCGTGGGTTTCCTCCGGGTGACTGTCTGTGAGGAGTGTGTTGTGTCCTCTCTGTGTCTGCGCGGGTTTCCTCCGGGTGACTGTCTGTGAGGAGTGTGGTGTGTCCTCTCTGTGTCTGCGCGGGTTTCCTCCGGGTGACTGTCTGTGAGGAGTGTGGTGTGTTCTCTCTGTGTCTGCGTGGGTTTTCTCCGGGTGACTGTCTGTGAGGAGTGTGTTGTGTTCTCTCTGTGTCTGCGTGGGTTTCCTCCGGGTGACTGTCTGTGAAGAGTGTGTTGCGTCCTCTCTGTGTCTGCGTGGGTTTCTTCCGGGTGACTGTCTGTGAGGAGTGTGTTGTGTTCTCTCTGTGTCTGCGTGGGTTTCCTCCGGGTGACTGTCTGTGAGGAGTGTGTTGTGTCCTCTCTGTGTCTGCGTGGGTTTTCTCCGGGTGACTGTCTGTGAGGAGTGTGTTGTGTCCTCTCTGTGTCTGCGTGGGTTTCCTCCGGGTGACTGTCTGTGAGGAGTGTGTTGTTTCCTCTCTGCGTCTGCGTGGGTTTCCTCCGGGTGACTGTCTGTGAGGAGTGTGTTGTGTCCTCTCTGTGTCTGCGTGGGTTTTCTCCGGGTGACTGTCTGTGAGGAGTGTGTTGTGTTCTCTCTGTGTCTGCGTAGGTTTCCTCCGGGTGACTGTCTGTGAGGAGTGTGGTGTGTTCTCTCTGTGTCTGCGTGGGTTTTCTCCGGGTGACTGTCTGTGAGGAGTGTGTTGTGTTCTCTCTGTGTCTGCGTGGGTTTCCTCCGGGTGACTGTCTGTGAGGAGTGTGGTGCGTCCTCTCTGTGTCTGCGTGGGTTTCCTCCGGGTGACTGTCTGTGAGGAGTGTGTTGTGTTCTCTCTGTTTCTGCGTGGGTTTCCTCCGGGTGACTGTCTGTGAGGAGTGTGTTGTGTCCTCTCTGTGTCTGCGTGGGTTTTCTCCGGGTGACTGTCTGTGAGGAGTGTGTTGTGTTCTCTCTGTGTCTGCGTGGGTTTCCTCCGGGTGACTGTCTGTGAGGAGTGTGGTGCGTCCTCTCTGTGTCTGCGTGGGTTTCCTCCGGGTGACTGTCTGTGAGGAGTGTGTTGTGTTCTCTCTGTGTCTGCGTGGGTTTCCTCCGGGTGACTGTCTGTGAGGAGTGTGTTGTGTTCTCTCTGTGTCTGCGTAGGTTTCCTCCGGGTGACTGTCTGTGAGGAGTGTGGTGTGTTCTCTCTGTGTCTGCGTGGGTTTTCTCCGGGTGACTGTCTCTGAGGAGTGTGTTGTGTTCTCTCTGTGTCTGCGTGGGTTTCCTCCGGGTGACTGTCTGTGAGGAGTGTGGTGCGTCCTCTCTGTGTCTGCGTGGGTTTCCTCCGGGTGACTGTCTGTGAGGAGTGTGTTGTGTTCTCTCTGTGTCTGCGTGGGTTTCCTCCGGGTGACTGTCTGTGAGGAGTGTGTTGTGTTCTCTCTGTGTCTGCGTGGGTTTCCTCCGGGTGACTGTCTGTGAGGAGTGTGTTGTGTCCTCTCTGTGTCTGCGTGGGTTTCCTCCGGGTGACTGTCTGTGAGGAGTGTGTTGTGTTCTCTCTGTGTCTGCGTGGGTTTCCTCCGGGTGACTGTCTGTGAGGAGTGTGTTGTGTTCTCTCTGTGTCTGCGTGGGTTTCCTCCGGGTGACCGTCTGTGAGGAGTGTGTTGTGTCCTCTCTGTGTCTGCGCGGGTTTCCTCCGGGTGACTGTCTGTGAGGAGTGTGGTGTGTTCTCTCTGTGTCCGTGTGGGTTTCCTCCGGGTGACTGTCTGTGAGGAATGTGTTGTGTTCTCTCTGTGTCTGCGCGGGTTTCCTCCAGGTGACTGTCTGTGAGGAGTGTGTTGTGTCCTCTCTGTGTCTGCGTGGGTTTCCTCCGGGTGACTGTCTGTGAGGAGTGTGTTGTGTTCTCCCTGTGTCTGCGTGGGTTTCCTCCGGGTGACTGTCTGTGAGGAGTGTGTTGTGTTCTCTCTGTGTCTGCGTGGGTTTCCTCCGGGTGACTGTCTGTGAGGAGTGTGTTGTGTTCTCTCTGTGTCTGCGTGGGTTTCCTCCGGGTGACTGTCTGTGAGGAGTGTGTTGTGTCCTCTCTGTGTCTGCGTGGGTTTTCTCCGGGTGACTGTCTGTGAGGAGTGTGTTGTGTTCTCTCTGTGTCTGCGTGGGTTTCCTCCGGGTGACTGTCTGTGAGGAGTGTGTTGTGTTCTCTCTGTGTCTGCGTGGGTTTCCTCCGGGTGACTGTCTGTGAGGAGTGTGTTGTGTCCTCTCTGTGTCTGCGTGGGTTTCCTCCGGGTGACTGTCTGTGAGGAGTGTGTTGTGTCCTCTCTGTGTCTGCGCGGGTTTCCTCTGGGTGACTGTCTGTGAGGAGTGTGTTGTGTCCTCTCTGTGTCTGCGCGGGTTTCCTCCGGGTGACTGTCTGTGAGGAGTGTGGTGTGTTCTCTCTGTGTCTGCGTGGGTTTCCTCCGGGTGACTGTCTGTGAGGAGTGTGTTGTGTCCTCTCTGTGTCTGCGCGGGTTTCCTCCGGGTGACTGTCTGTGAGGAGTGTGGTGTGTTCTCTCTGTGTCTGCGTGGGTTTCCTCCGGGTGACTGTCTGTGAGGAGTGTGTTGTGTCCTCTCTGTGTCTGCGCGGGTTTCCTCCGGGTGACTGTCTGTGAGGAGTGTGGTGTGTCCTCTCTGTGTCTGCGCGGGTTTCCTCCGGGTGACTGTCTGTGAGGAGTGTGGTGTGTTCTCTCTGTGTCTGCGTGGGTTTTCTCCGGGTGACTGTCTGTGAGGAGTGTGTTGTGTTCTCTCTGTGTCTGCGTGGGTTTCCTCCGGGTGACTGTCTGTGAAGAGTGTGTTGCGTCCTCTCTGTGTCTGCGTGGGTTTCCTCCGGGTGACTGTCTGTGAGGAGTGTGTTGTGTTCTCTCTGTGTCTGCGTGGGTTTCCTCCGGGTGACTGTCTGTGAGGAGTGTGTTGTGTCCTCTGTGTCTGCGTGGGTTTTCTCCGGGTGACTGTCTGTGAGGAGTGTGTTGTGTCCTCTCTGTGTCTGCGTGGGTTTCCTCCGGGTGACTGTCTGTGAGGAGTGTGTTGTTTCCTCTCTGCGTCTGCGTGGGTTTCCTCCGGGTGACTGTCTGTGAGGAGTGTGGTGTGTCCTCTCTGTGTCTGCGCGGGTTTCCTCCGGGTGACTGTCTGTGAGGAGTGTGGTGTGTTCTCTCTGTGTCTGCGTGGGTTTTCTCCGGGTGACTGTCTGTGAGGAGTGTGTTGTGTTCTCTCTG
Source organism: Hoplias malabaricus (assembly GCF_029633855.1). Taxonomy (NCBI): domain Eukaryota; kingdom Metazoa; phylum Chordata; class Actinopteri; order Characiformes; family Erythrinidae; genus Hoplias; species Hoplias malabaricus. The sequence goes on along the minus strand of NC_089812.1, from coordinate 38,971,362 downwards.
TGTCTGCGTGGGTTTCCTCCGGGTGACTGTCTGTGAAGAGTGTGTTGCGTCCTCTCTGTGTCTGCGTGGGTTTCCTCCGGGTGACTGTCTGTGAGGAGTGTGTTGTGTTCTCTCTGTGTCTGCGTGGGTTTCCTCCGGGTGACTGTCTGTGAGGAGTGTGTTGTGTCCTCTGTGTCTGCGTGGGTTTTCTCCGGGTGACTGTCTGTGAGGAGTGTGTTGTGTCCTCTCTGTGTCTGCGTGGGTTTCCTCCGGGTGACTGTCTGTGAGGAGTGTGTTGTTTCCTCTCTGCGTCTGCGTGGGTTTCCTCCGGGTGACTGTCTGTGAGGAGTGTGTTGTGTCCTCTCTGTGTCTGCGTGGGTTTTCTCCGGGTGACTGTCTGTGAGGAGTGTGTTGTGTTCTCTCTGTGTCTGCGTAGGTTTCCTCCGGGTGACTGTCTGTGAGGAGTGTGGTGCGTTCTCTCTGTGTCTGCGTGGGTTTTCTCCGGGTGACTGTCTGTGAGGTGTGTGTTGTGTTCTCTCTGTGTCTGCGTGGGTTTCCTCCGGGTGACTGTCTGTGAGGAGTGTGGTGCGTCCTCTCTGTGTCTGCGTGGGTTTCCTCCGGGTGACTGTCTGTGAGGAGTGTGTTGTGTTCTCTCTGTGTCTGCGCGGGTTTCCTCCGGGTGACTGTCTGTGAGGAGTGTGTTGTGTCCTCTCTGTGTCTGCGTGGGTTTTCTCCGGGTGACTGTCTGTGAGGAGTGTGTTGTGTTCTCTCTGTGTCTGCGTGGGTTTCCTCCGGGTGACTGTCTGTGAGGAGTGTGGTGCGTCCTCTCTGTGTCTGCGTGGGTTTCCTCCGGGTGACTGTCTGTGAGGAGTGTGTTGTGTTCTCTCTGTGTCTGCGTGGGTTTCCTCCGGGTGACTGTCTGTGAGGAGTGTGTTGTGTTCTCTCTGTGTCTGCGTAGGTTTCCTCCGGGTGACTGTCTGTGAGGAGTGTGGTGTGTTCTCTCTGTGTCTGCGTGGGTTTTCTCCGGGTGACTGTCTCTGAGGAGTGTGTTGTGTTCTCTCTGTGTCTGCGTGGGTTTCCTCCGGGTGACTGTCTGTGAGGAGTGTGGTGCGTCCTCTCTGTGTCTGCGTGGGTTTCCTCCGGGTGACTGTCTGTGAGGAGTGTGTTGTGTTCTCTCTGTGTCTGCGTGGGTTTCCTCCGGGTGACTGTCTGTGAGGAGTGTGTTGTGTCCTCTCTGTGTCTGCGTGGGTTTTCTCCGGGTGACTGTCTGTGAGGAGTGTGTTGTGTCCTCTCTGTGTCTGCGTGGGTTTTCTCCGGGTGACTGTCTGTGAGGAGTGTGGTGTGTTCTCTCTGTGTCTGCGCGGGTTTCCTCCGGGTGACTGTCTGTGAGGAGTGTGTTGTGTCCTCTCTGTGTCTGCGCGGGTTTCCTCCGGGTGACTGTCTGTGAGGAGTGTGGTGTGTTCTCTCTGTTTCTGCGTGGGTTTCCTCCGGGTGACCGTCTGTGAGGAGTGTGTTGTGTCCTCTCTGTGTCTGCGCGGGTTTCCTCCGGGTGACTGTCTGTGAGGAGTGTGTTGTGTCCTCTCTGTGTCTGCGTGGGTTTCCTCCGGGTGACTGTCTGTGAGGAGTGTGTTGTGTCCTCTCTGTGTCTGCGCGGGTTTCCTCCGGGTGACTGTGTGTGAGGAGTGTGGTGTGTTCTCTCTGTGTCTGCGTGGGTTTCCTCCGGGTGACTGTCTGTGAGGAGTGTGTTGTGTCCTCTCTGTGTCTGCGCGGGTTTCCTCCGGGTGACTGTCTGTGAGGAGTGTGGTGTGTCCTCTCTGTGTCTGCGCGGGTTTCCTCTGGGTGACTGTCTGTGAGGAGTGTGGTGTGTTCTCTCTGTGTCTGCGTGGGTTTTCTCCGGGTGACTGTCTGTGAGGAGTGTGTTGTGTTGTCTCTGTGTCTGCGTGGGTTTCCTCCGGGTGACCGTCTGTGAGGAGTGTGTTGTGTCCTCTCTGTGTCTGCGCGGGTTTCCTCCGGGTGACTGTCTGTGAGGAGTGTGGTGTGTTCTCTCTGTTTCTGCGTGGGTTTCCTCCGGGTGACTGTCTGTGAGGAGTGTGTTGTGTTCTCTCTGTGTCTGCGTAGGTTTCCTCCGGGTGACTGTCTGTGAGGAGTGTGGTGTGTTCTCTCTGTGTCTGCGTGGGTTTTCTCCGGGTGACTGTCTCTGAGGAGTGTGTTGTGTTCTCTCTGTGTCTGCGTGGGTTTCCTCCGGGTGACTGTCTGTGAGGAGTGTGGTGCGTCCTCTCTGTGTCTGCGTGGGTTTCCTCCGGGTGACTGTCTGTGAGGAGTGTGTTGTGTTCTCTCTGTGTCTGCGTGGGTTTCCTCCGGGTGACTGTCTGTGAGGAGTGTGTTGTGTCCTCTCTGTGTCTGCGTGGGTTTTCTCCGGGTGACTGTCTGTGAGGAGTGTGTTGTGTCCTCTCTGTGTCTGCGTGGGTTTTCTCCGGGTGACTGTCTGTGAGGAGTGTGGTGTGTTCTCTCTGTGTCTGCGCGGGTTTCCTCCGGGTGACTGTCTGTGAGGAGTGTGTTGTGTCCTCTCTGTGTCTGCGCGGGTTTCCTCCGGGTGACTGTCTGTGAGGAGTGTGGTGTGTTCTCTCTGTTTCTGCGTGGGTTTCCTCCGGGTGACCGTCTGTGAGGAGTGTGTTGTGTCCTCTCTGTGTCTGCGCGGGTTTCCTCCGGGTGACTGTCTGTGAGGAGTGTGTTGTGTCCTCTCTGTGTCTGCGTGGGTTTCCTCCGGGTGACTGTCTGTGAGGAGTGTGTTGTGTCCTCTCTGTGTCTGCGCGGGTTTCCTCCGGGTGACTGTGTGTGAGGAGTGTGGTGTGTTCTCTCTGTGTCTGCGTGGGTTTCCTCCGGGTGACTGTCTGTGAGGAGTGTGTTGTGTCCTCTCTGTGTCTGCGCGGGTTTCCTCCGGGTGACTGTCTGTGAGGAGTGTGGTGTGTCCTCTCTGTGTCTGCGCGGGTTTCCTCTGGGTGACTGTCTGTGAGGAGTGTGGTGTGTTCTCTCTGTGTCTGCGTGGGTTTTCTCCGGGTGACTGTCTGTGAGGAGTGTGTTGTGTTGTCTCTGTGTCTGCGTGGGTTTCCTCCGGGTGACCGTCTGTGAGGAGTGTGTTGTGTCCTCTCTGTGTCTGCGCGGGTTTCCTCCGGGTGACTGTCTGTGAGGAGTGTGGTGTGTTCTCTCTGTTTCTGCGTGGGTTTCCTCCGGGTGACTGTCTGTGAGGAGTGTGTTGTGTCCTCTCTGTGTCTGCGCGGGTTTCCTCCGGGTGACTGTCTGTGAGGAGTGTGGTGTGTTCTCTCTGTGTCTGCGTGGGTTTCCTCCGGGTGACTGTCTGTGAGGAGTGTGTTGTGTCCTCTCTGTGTCTGCGCGGGTTTCCTCCGGGTGACTGTCTGTGAGGAGTGTGGTGTGTCCTCTCTGTGTCTGCGCGGGTTTCCTCTGGGTGACTGTCTGTGAGGAGTGTGGTGTGTTCTCTCTGTGTCTGCGTGGGTTTTCTCCGGGTGACTGTCTGTGAGGAGTGTGTTGTGTTGTCTCTGTGTCTGCGTGGGTTTCCTCCGGGTGACCGTCTGTGAGGAGTGTGTTGTGTCCTCTCTGTGTCTGCGCGGGTTTCCTCCGGGTGACTGTCTGTGAGGAGTGTGGTGTGTTCTCTCTGTTTCTGCGTGGGTTTCCTCCGGGTGACTGTCTGTGAGGAGTGTGTTGTGTCCTCTCTGTGTCTGCGCGGGTTTCCTCCGGGTGACTGTCTGTGAGGAGTGTGGTGTGTTCTCTCTGTGTCTGCGTGGGTTTCCTCCGGGTGACTGTCTGTGAGGAGTGTGGTGTGTTCTCCCTGTGTCTGCGCGGGTTTCCTCCGGGTGACTGTCTGTGAGGAGTGTGGTGTGTTCTCTCTGTGTCTGCGTGGGTTTCCTCCGGGTGACTGTCTGTGAGGAGCGTGGTGTGTTCTCTCTGTGTCTGTGTGGGTTTCCTCCGGGTGACTGTCTGTGAGGAGTGTGGTGTGTCCTCTCTGTGTCTGCGCGGGTTTCCTCCGGGTGACTGTCTGTGACATTCAATGAATGAATGAATGAATGTATGAAGGGACAAAACTAATTATCTCCAAAATTGGAACCTTCCTTGTTTAATTCTATTTAAAAGTGATGTACATGATTTTTTAAAAATCTAATACACTTTATAAAATTCAGAGAATATTTTCTCACCATTTGCTAGCTCTCCTGTCTGGAAAAACGTTTGGAGATTGTTTGCAGCCCTGGCTGGGTACATGGGAAATACAATACACTGGTGGTCTAGCCAGTCAGCAACAGGTGATGCGCATGCATGGCTTTGGAGGGCGGAGCTCCTGAATAAACACAAACAGGAGGGGGGATTTGTTTTGCTGTGAGAACCGAAGTGGTGCACACATCTTCTATGATAAGCAAAAATCTGCAGTCTGTTTAAGGTTCTGCTCACGCTCATCTCAGCTGGAACCCAATACAAAAAAAAAATATATATATATATATATATATATATATATACCAGCACACTCAACTCTCAATATTTTATATATCGACTTGTGTCTGTTGCCAATCCAAATTACAACACACACACACACACACGCACACACGCACACACACACACGCACACACACACACACACACATTACCCATATCTTATCCATTAATGTTACTATAAAATACCAAATGCTGATCCCTCAAGGAAGATAGGTTCCCACCTTGTGAAAATGTATTTTCATACATTTGCATACACATAACCAAAAACCTACAAATACGTGTGTAGCTGTATCCGTACATGTCTGTGTAGGTGCAGGTGTCTCTGTAAGCGTCTATACCAGTGTGTGTATGTGTACATGTAGTTGTGTCTGTAGCAGTGTGTATATGTGTACATGTAATTGTGTCTGTACCAGTGTGTGTATGTGTACATGTAGTTGTATCTGTACCATTGTGTGTATGTGTACATGTAGTTGTGTCTGTACCAGTGTGTGTATGTGTACATGTAGTTGTGTCTGTACCAGTGTGTGTATGTGTACATGTAGTTGTGTCTGTACCAGTGTGTGTATGTGTACATGTAGTTGTGTCTGTACCATTGTGTGTATGTGTACATGTAGTTGTATCTGTACCATTGTGTGTATGTGTACATGTAGTTGTGTCTGTACCAGTGTGTGTATGTGTACATGTAGTTGTGTCTGTACCAGTGTGTGTATGTGTACATGTAGTTGTGTCTGTACCAGTGTGTGTATGTGTACATGTAGTTGTGTCTGTACCAGTGTGTGTATGTGTACATGTAGTTGTGTCTGTACCAGTGTGTGTATGTGTACATGTAGTTGTATCTGTACCATTGTGTGTATGTGTACATGTAGTTGTGTCTGTACCAGTGTGTGTATGTGTACATGTAGTTGTATCTGTACCAGTGTGTGTATGTGTACATGTATTTGTGTCTGTACCAGTGTGTGTATGTGTACATGTAGTTGTGTCTGTACCAGTGTGTGTATGTGTACATGTAGTTGTGTCTGTACCAGTGTGTGTATGTGTACATGTAGTTTTGTCTGTACCAGTGTGTGTATGTGTACATGTAGTTGTGTCTGTACCAGTGTGTGTATGTGTACATGTAGTTTTATCTGTAGCAGTGTGTGTATGTGTACATGTAGTTGTGTCTGTAGCAGTGTGTGTATGTGTACATGTAGTTGTGTCTGTACCAGTGTGTGTATGTGTACATGTAGTTGTGTCTGTACCAGTGTGTGTATGTGTACATGTAGTTTTGTCTGTAGCAGTGTGTGTATGTGTACATGTAGTTTTGTCTGTACCAGTGTGTGTATGTGTACATGTAGTTGTGTCTGTAGCAGTGTGTGTATGTGTACATGTAGTTGTGTCTGTACCAGTGTGTGTATGTGTACATGTAGTTGTGTCTGTACCAGTGTGTGTATGTGTACATGTAGTTGTGTCTGTACCAGTGTGTGTATGTGTACATGTAGTTGTGTCTGTAGCAGTGTGTGTATGTGTACATGTAGTTTTGTCTGTACCAGTGTGTGTATGTGTACATGTAGTTGTGTCTGTAGCAGTGTGTGTATGTGTACATGTAGTTGTGTCTGTACCAGTGTGTGTATGTGTACATGTAGTTGTGTCTGTACCAGTGTGTGTATGTGTACATGTAGTTGTGTCTGTACCAGTGTGTGTATGTGTACATGTAGTTTTATCTGTAGCAGTATGTACCAACTACATGTACACAGACACAGAAGATTATATTTTCCACCATAAACACATGGTTTCAATCTGATGAACAAATACATGAATAAAACACCGCAGGTGAAGAGGAGACTTCACTGATGCTGAGGGAAACTGCACTCATACACAGACCTGTCAGGATAAAGAGACATAAGCCACATTACTTTAAGGTGTGCGGTGGCTGAGTGGTTACAGGAGTGCGCCTGTGAGTTGAAGATCGCTGGTTCGAGACCCAACTGTTTATCACAGAAATGGTGTGACACTGCTTCTAAAAAAATAAAAACAAAAAAATGGAGAGGTAGGGTCCTGAAACGGTGCAACATTGTTTCCAAACATTTCAGAATAATTTGTGAAAAGAAAAATGTAGAACTCCCTACTCACTGTACAGGGGGAAGTGTTGGAGAAACATGGGACCGCACACAGATAAGTGCTATCTCTACCTCACACTCTACTGCCTTCTACATCTGTTCCTAGGTATCACAGCACATGCATTAGAGATCACTACTACCACTGCGCACAGATTAAACAGTGACAACAACAGGGAGAAATGTCACTTCACAGGAATACTACACACATCAGCCACAACATTAAAACCACTGGCTGACGATGTGAGCAACACATTTCCCGGAAGTTGAAAAACTTCCAACAGGGCTTCATCAGTGTTGATAATAATAATAAAAATTATAATACATTTTATTTGTAATGCACTTTACATTTCAAAAAAATTTCAGAGTGCTGCAGTATACTCAGAAGCAAGCACTAAGAAGTAAGTAAAATAAAAATAAAAAAAACAACAAAAGCGCTCAGTTCTACACAAGAACAGTAAAGATGCATGAAATGGTCTACTAAGTCTTTCTGAATTAAAAGGGTTTTCGTTGTTTTTTAAAAGACTCCTGGTGGTGGAGATGGGATCTGTTTTGAGATAAAGCTGAGTGTCATCTGCATAAGAATGAAACGATATCCCATGTTTCCTGAAGATCTGGCCCAGGGAGAGGATACAGACAGTAAACAGAGTTGGTCCAAGCACTGACCTCTGAAGAACCCCACAGGTGACAGTGTGAGGAGATAATCTCGCCTCCCCCAGGGCCATGTATTCAGCTTTGCCGGTGAGATATGACTAGAACCATTGGAAGATGGCCCCAGAGAGTCCAGCTGTAGTGTGGAGTCGATGCAAGAGGATGTTATGGTCCACAGTATCGAAGGTCATTGGTAACTCTGACCAGGGCTGTCTCTGTGTGCAGAGCGGAAACCAGATTGACAAGTCTCATACAGACTGATGAAGCCGAGCTGCAACAACTTTTTCCAAAACTTGGAGAGAAGTGGCAGGTTGGAGATTTTATTCACGTCACTTGTGAGTTGTTGTGGCATAAAAGTGTACAATAAATAAGAACATGAAGTGACCATAGTGCTTGACCCCTTCATTTATCATTTAAAAATATACTTGATTTCAGTGGTTCCACATTGTGCTGATGTTTTTTTTTCCCAGGAAAATATTCAGCATCTACACCCTCCTCCTCCTCCTCCACTCTGAATACAAACATTTCAGCTTCAGGTGGACGTTGTGTTAATGCTCCAGTGTTCTCCCAGAATACAATCAGTCATCTAAACATCTTTAACACTTTGGGTAAGTTGAATTCTTCTCTAACAACGTGTGCAGAAGCAAAACTTGAACTCAAACTGTCGAACTCTTCAGGTGCAGTGACACGGAGAACTAAGGTCAGACGGCATGCTTCGCAAAGCATCAAGAGGAAGCAGAAGGCCAACAAGGACACAGCAAGTCGGTTTGACTGGGTGTGGTGCTTCCTCTCTGTGGCGACCAATGTAATTTTGGAGCGACATTCAGCAGAAGACACTGGTTTTATGAGAGCTCTTCGAGTGAAAAGGGAGAGAAGGAATCAACGCAGACCATTTCGGTGCAGTCTGGTGGGGAGCAAAGTGGCTCTCTGGCTTTGTTTCCTGTCTCTGAAAACATCAGTAAAGACCTGCCTGCCTCCAGGGACATTCTCTAGGGCCAATCCCCACAGCACCACCTCCAGGATCCACTTCTCACACAGCTGCTTCTCCAACTCCCCATGGAGCTGCTCCTCCGTTCCCTTCCACTTCTTTAAATATAATTCATTTAAATATTGAAATAAAATATTTAAACAAAACATAACATATATCTTATGTTTCTACTGATGTTTTCTATTGTTATCCCTCAGTTATGAATCCATACCAATGGTACCAATTTAAAATAAGGCCATAAATAAATGGTTTAATATTTACATGGTTATTAATGAGGTTGTAAACACCTTAAAGGTGAAATTCAGGATACATTTACATTTACATTTATGCATTTGGCAGATGCTTTTATCCAAAGTGACTTACAAAAGAGGATCTAACATTCGAACTACAGTACGATTTATACAAAATACCTTACACTGAGTGCAATATTCCAGGAAGTAATAAGTGCATTAAAGAAAGACTTTCAGTGCAAGAGATACTCTCGGAAGAGCTGGGTTTTCAAGGATTTCTTGAATGCAGAGAGGGTTTCTGTTGCTCTGATAGTGCTTGGAAGCTCGTTCCACCAGCGTGGTACCAGAGATGAGAATAGCCTCGACTGACCTGTACGGAGGGTTGGTCGTGTTAGTAGGTGCTCCTTTGAGGAACGGAGAGGGCGGGTGCTAACGTATGGTTTTAAGAGTCTATTGAGGAAGATGGGAGCAGAGCCAGTGAACACTCTGAAGGCCATCATTAGTGATTTAAATTTGATGCGAGCAGCTAAGGGTAGCCAATGCAGCTCAACTAATAGAGGCGTGACATGTGCTCTTTTTGGTTGGTTGAAGACCAGGCGTGCTGCAGCATTCTGGATCATCTGTAGCGGTCTCACAGCACAGGCCGGAAGACCTGTCAGTCCAGACGGGAGATTACTAACGTCTGAACGAGAAGTTGTGTTGCATGTTGAGTTAGGTATGGCCTAATCTTCCTTATGTTGAATAGGGAGAAGCGGCACGATCGAGCTACAGCGGTAACGTGATCTGCGAAGGTCAGCTGGTTTGCATGCATAAATGTACACATCAACATCAACAAACATGTTCACATACAGATACACCTCCACATTCAGAGACACATCCACAAACACTTACATGTCCACATACACATACGCATTTACATTTACAGCATTTAGCAGACACTCTCATCCAGAGCGACTCACAAACGTGAGGTGATTGTAGTTAGTGCAAATAGGATCGATATAGGTTCCAATCCCCCCTTGAGCTCAGACTCTGACAGAACAAGGGCCAGTGCTGACACCTAGAAAGAACAAAACGTAGTGAGTGCAATACACAGCGTCTAGTCAGTGCTCATACCTAGACTGACTCTGGTACACATCCACGCATGCACAAACACGTACACATCCACATACATATACACATAAACATGTACGTACACAGAGCCATCTATCTTTCACCACAGCCTGGTGTATGGCATAGATATCTGCCCTCTGCCACCTCATATAGAAGCCTGCAGCACTGTCCGACTGTGTGCCCTCCAGAGTCATTTCAAAATGTCCTGCCCTAACCCCAGCCAGTTCAGGATAGAGGAGGAAACAAGCAAACAATCAGTGGACATTGTCAGCAGGGCTGTTCCATCTCTCAGCTCTGAGGTGGGTAAAACGTGTATACAATAGTCTGGATATAAAAGTCAAAGACAAATTCTTCTATTCATTGATCCTCTGTAATTCCTCCATCTTCATCAGTGTGGCACTGGCTCTGAACTCTACCTGTAACCGCTGGGACCAAGGCAGGAAGACCCCTGAACTACCTTTAAATACAATTTGAAAGAGAATGTTTCAAACTGTTAGCACTTGCTTTTCAGTTTAGTTCCAGTTCCTTGACTGATTTTAAAAAGATTGGTCAAATACATGAACTTCACCCTTCACTCTTTGTCCGAAGGCCCCTCTGGTCATTAACATTTACTCACCTTCACCTGTCACACCTTTTCCTTTTACATGTTTTAAATGTATCATCAAGGAAATAGCTCTGGGCTTTATGTCATGTCCCTGGTACAAATTTAAATGAGGGCTAACCTTTCCTGGTCTTGCCAATTTATTTGCATCTTGTTTCTCGCATGTTAAAGTTTCCCTCACCCTTGAAGCTAATGAGGATTGTCAGTGGACTAGGAGTTGTTTTTAGAAGCAAACTGTGGCAGTGATGGAATTAAAATGGCCCCTCAGGCTGTTAGTAGCGGGGAGCAATTAAGAAGTGTTGGCGGGTGAGCTGAGAGCCTGACAGAATACTCTGGAGCCTCAAGAGTTTGGACATTTGAACAAATCCATGCTTTGGGAGCAGGAAAGTGAGTTTATGAGTATGCGTGCTTGTCACTCAGAAAGCCAGACATCAACAGAACGTATTTCGCTTGAACTGGCATGAGAAAACCAATGCTCTCACATCAAAGAAAGATCACACACACACACACACACACACTGCCTGAAGAGTTAAAGCTACAAGCATGGTTTAAATTACAGGTGGATTGGTGGGTCTGACCCTAATAAACACTCGGATTCCCCCCAAAAAGAGGTGAAAACATTAGTTTGGTTTCTTCAAAACATATATCTTTATTTATAAGTGTAAAAATGACAGATTCATATGTTTCATGGCTGGAGGAATTAAGTTATACAATTTTAGGCTCCTCTTTTACATCCTGGAGAATCAGTTGACCCTTCCAATTGTCGCTGTAAATTCACACTCTGAAGGACAAACTTTCACGTCAATAGTTTTATAGCTGCACTCTATTCACCCGCGACAGCTCGCTTCTCTTTGCTCCTTTATTTGCGTTGTAGGCATTCGCCAGAGTTATTTTTCCAATTAAGTCTATGTACAGTAATATTCTAAAGGGTGAATGTAGTGTGATGGTTGTTTTATACTTCAGCAATTATTCACATAAACGTCTCTGTATTGAGATGCATGCCTCATACGCAGTTCACCCGTGACTGCGGTGGCACCCCTTAAAGGCACGTATTCTGTTCAATTCCTTAAATTAATTCTATTATAATTGTAGATTTTAAAATTTGAGGTCTTATGTTCTTTTATTTTACACAGTTCTACAGTGAAAGATAACAAACATTCAGCTCTCATTCTGGAGAAGAGAATGTCATGTACCTTAAGGGAACACAACTGGACATTTACACTTACGCTGTTTGTAGTTTTAATGACAATAATGTACCTCTACCGTATATTATTTGCAGACAGCAGACAGCGTATATTAATGTTAATACAGATTGAGTGGACACAGGGTTTAAAAACTCCAGCAGCACTGCTGTGTCTGATCCACTCTACACCAGCACAACACACACTAACACACCACACTTACACAAGTGTAGGAGCAAGGTGATTTTGATGTTATGGCTGATTGGTGGAGTGTAGTGTGCTAACATACACCCAATATGTTACAAACAAGACAGCAATATTTTCAATAATGCTATTCCAAATATTGCCCTGTGAAGGACAGTGGGAAGGACTCCAGGCTCCAGACACCCACCCTGAACTGGACCAAGCGGTACAAGCGGTTGTGTCTCCGGTGTCGGCCCGAGGAGGATGGGTTCCCTGTATGAGGCTTGGTTTCTTCCTCGTGCGCTGAGGGAGTTTTTCTTTGCCACTGTTGCCCCTGGCTCGCTCATAGGAGGCTTGGACCCAGATCTCTGTAAAACTGCTTTGTGACGACTTTTTGTTGTGAAAAGCGCTATATAAATAAAATTTGATTGATTGATTGACGGGCAGCACGGTCAAGGGGCCTGGAGGTTGTGGGTTCGATTCCAGCTCCGGGTGACTGTCTGTGAGGAGTTGGTGTGTTCTCCCCGTGTCCGTGTGGGTTTCCTCCGGGTGCTCCGGTTTCCTCCCACAGTCCAAAAACACACGTTGGTAGGTGGATTGGCGACTCGAAAGTGTCCGTAGGTGTGAGTGTGTGAGTGAATGTGTGTGTGTCTGAGTTGCCCTGTGAAGGACTGGCGTCCCCTCCCGGGTGTATTCCCGCCTAATGCCCAATGATTCCAGGTAGGCTCTGGACCCACCGTGACCCTGAACTGGATAAGGGTTACAGATAATGGATGGATGGATGATTGATTGACAGACAATGAATGAATATACCAAATATTTTTGCTGTTCGTATTTCTGCACCCTCGTGATTGTTTTACTCCATATAACTTTGTCTCTATGCTCTCATATATATGTAATATATACACTTTTCATTGTACGTCCTCCTTAATATTTCATTGATCCCTCCCTCTTTACAGCTTTTAATCTTCTGGGAAGCTTTTCTGCAAATTTTGCAGAGTTTCTGGGAGATGATACCCACTGAGTCAACTGGTGAGGTCAAGTACTAATGATGGCACAATAGGACCCATTTCTGCCATAAAGCTTAGTCAATGTATATATGCTCCATTCTATACACCGAGTATTCGTGCTCCATTAATACTCACTGCACTTCATATATTACCATTTGCAACTATTCACATAGAAACTAGGAGAGAAAGTTTTCATTCATTCATTGCCTGTAACCTTTATCCAGTTCAGGGTCGCGGTGGGTCCAGACCCTACCTGGAATCAAGGTGGGAATACACCCTGGAGGGGGCACCAGTCCTTCACAGTGCAACACAGACACACAGAAACCCACGCAGACACAGAGAGAACACACCACACTCCTCACAGACAGTCACCCGGTGGAAACCCACGCAGACACAGAGAGAACACACCACACTCCTCACAGACAGTCACCCGGAGGAAACCCACGCAGACACGGGGAGAACACACCAAACTCCTCACAGACAGTCACCCGGAGGAAACCCACGCAGACACAGGGAGAACACACCACACTCCTCACAGACACTCACACGGAGGAAACCCACGCAGACACAGGGAGAACACACCACACTCCTCACAGACACTCACAAGGAGGAAACCCACGCAGACACAGGGAGAACACACGACACTCCTCACAGACAGTCACCCGGAGGAAACCCCACGCAGACACAGAGAGAACACACCACACTCCTCACAGACAGTCACCCGGAGGAAACCCACGCAGACACAGGGAGAATACACCACACTCCTCACAGACAGTCACCCGGAGGAAACCCACGCAGACACAGAGAGAACACACCACACTCCTCACAGACAGTCACCCGGAGGAAACCCACGCAGACACAGGGAGAACACACCACACTCCTCACAGACACTCACACAGAGGAAACCCACGCAGACACAGGGAGAACACACCACACTCCTCACAGACACTCACAGGGAGGAAACCCACGCAAACACAGGGAGAACACACCACACTCCTCACAGACAGTCACCCGGAGGAAACCCACGCAGACACAGAGAGAACACACCACACTCCTCACAGACACTCACACAGAGGAAACCCACGCAGACACAGGGAGAACACACCACACTCCTCACAGACACTCACAGGGAGGAAACCCACGCAAACACAGGGAGAACACACCACACTCCTCACAGACAGTCACCCGGAGGAAACCCACGCAGACACAGGGAGAACACACCACACTCCTCACAGACACTCACACGGAGGAAACCCACGCAGACACAGGGAGAACACACCACACTCCTCACAGACACTCACAAGGAGGAAACCCACGCAGACACAGGGAGAACACACGACACTCCTCACAGACAGTCACCCGGAGGAAACCCCACGCAGACACAGAGAGAACACACCACACTCCTCACAGACAGTCACCCGGAGGAAACCCACGCAGACACAGGGAGAATACACCACACTCCTCACAGACAGTCACCCGGAGGAAACCCACGCAGACACAGAGAGAACACACCACACTCCTCACAGACAGTCACCCGGAGGAAACCCACGCAGACACAGGGAGAACACACCACACTCCTCACAGACACTCACACAGAGGAAACCCACGCAGACACAGGGAGAACACACCACACTCCTCACAGACACTCACAGGGAGGAAACCCACGCAAACACAGGGAGAACACACCACACTCCTCACAGACAGTCACCCGGAGGAAACCCACGCAGACACAGAGAGAACACACCACACTCCTCACAGACACTCACACAGAGGAAACCCACGCAGACACAGGGAGAACACACCACACTCCTCACAGACACTCACAGGGAGGAAACCCACGCAAACACAGGGAGAACACACCACACTCCTCACAGACAGTCACCCGGAGGAAACCCACGCAGACACAGAGAGAACACACCACACTCCTCACAGACAGTCACCCGGAGGAAACCCACGCAGACACAGGGAGAACACACCACACTCCTCACAGACACTCACACAGAGGAAACCCACGCAGACACAGGGAGAACACACCACACTCCTCACAGACACTCACAGGGAGGAAACCCACGCGTGTGGTGTGTTCTCCCTGTGTCTGCGTGGGTTTCCTCCGGGTGACTGTCTGTGAGGAGTGTGGTGTGTACTCTGTGTCTGCGTGGGTTTCCTCTGGGTGACTGTGAGGAGTGTGGTGTGTTCTCCCTGTGTCTGCGTGGGTCTTCCTCCGATTTCCTCCCACAGTCCAAAAACACATGTTGGTAGGTGGATTGGCGACTCAAAAGTGTCAGTAGGTGTGAGTAAATGTGTGAGTGTGTGTTGCCCTGTGAAGGACTGGCGCCCCCTCCAGGGTGTATTCCCACCTAGTGCCCAATGATTCCAGGTAGGCTCTGGACCCACCGCGACCCTGAACTGGATGATAGTGAAAATTCACAAACACAAGTTAAACTTAAATGGCTGACAAATCTTTGATATGTGCAGTACTATCATTAAAAGTTTGTTTATGACACCTGACAGGCCTTTCATGACAACTTACATAAAGCTCTTTACACAACTATAAAGCCTTATTCCAACCAAGTGTTAAGTGTCATGAAAAGCTTGTCAGATTCCTCTGTGAAACTGAATAAAGCAGCTTTGATGAAGTTGTTGTTGTGGAACAGTCTGTTTCAGAAGTAGGTTCATGTTGCATTGTGAAAGATGACCCACAATAAAGTGAAAAAACAAATCTTTGGTTTAACAAACTTAGTCTGTGCAGTTTTTACAAATCCCTGCCCTTACTTCAATACAAGAAACTATTATCCGTTTTGAGCCACTTTACCTGTCCATTTAAAGCCTCTTCTTTGACAAAAGGATGAAACCCGTAGTCACTTCCTGCAGGTATTGGCATTCCACTCACAGATAGAGGGGAAAAAAATAACTGTCCCAGAAAGCCACTGTTTGAAGCTTTTATCATGTCTTCAGTTGAAGGGGAGCTGACCCACGCTCTGATCTTGCTCTTCACAACATCTAAACTGCAGAAAGTACTAGCATCTGGGTCAATAGCAGCACTCATTTGAACCACCTCTGACCCAGCGTCCATCAAAGTTCATAAAGCCAAGTCAACATGGGGTTTTAACTCAGCCGTTCAATATGTCGACTGCATGTGGAGTCACACCCAATGTGTTCTGCCAGAGCTTGGCCACCACCTCTAATGAATTCCTTTTCCTGAGGGAAGAGAGTCTTCCAGTCCAGACCTTTAATGTTATCCGCTTTGAAGAGGGCCTTTTATTTGTGTTGGGGAATGTAGATAAAACTGCTGTAGCCACAATATTCTGAAGAGGATTTTATATTCATAGTGTCACATGCCTTTACTGAATCTACAATGTGGTCTACCTTACGTTGCAGAGATGAGAAAGAGTTACATATATTTTTGAATCTACACAAAACCACAGAACACCCACTTGTTTTGAAGTTATTTTCATTCGTGTTAAATTTTGTGGAAATTATTGTCCTTTTTTTTGTTTGTTGTTTTACATTCGGCGGCTTCTCTCTGTGTCTGCGTGGGTTTCCTCCGGGTGACTGTCTGTGAGGAGTGTGGTGTGTTCTCCCTGTGTCTGCGTAGGTTTCCTCCGGGTGACTGTCTGTGAGGAGTGTGGTGTGTTCTCCCTGTGTCTGCGTGGGTTTTCTCTGAGTGACTGTCTGTGAGGAGTGTGGTGTGTTCTCCCTGTGTCTGCGTGGGTTTCCTCCGGGTGACTGTCTGTGAGGAGTGTGGTGTGTTCTCTCTGTGTCTGCGTGGGTTTCCTCCGGGTGACTGTCTGTGAGGAGTGTGGTGTGTTCTCCCTGTGTCTGCGTGGGTTTCCTCCGGGTGACTGTCTGTGAGGAGTGTGGTGTGTTCTCCCTGTGTCTGCGTGGGTTTTCTCTGAGTGACTGTCTGTGAGGAGTGTGGTGTGTTCTCCCTGTGTCTGCGTGGGTTTCCTCCGGGTGACTGTCTGTGAGGAGTGTGGTGTGTTCTCTCTGTGTCTGCGTGGGTTTCCTCCGGGTGACTGTCTGTGAGGAGTGTGGTGTGTTCTCTCTGTGTCTGCGTGGGTTTCCTCCGGGTGACTGTCTGTGAGGAGTGTGGTGTGTTCTCCCTGTGTCTGCGTGGGTTTCCTCCGGGTGACTGTTTGGTGTTTTCTCCCTGTGTCTGTGTGGGTTTCCTCCGGGTGCTCCGGTTTCCTCCCACAGTCCAAAAACACACGTTGGTAGGTGGATTGGCGACTCAAAAGTGTCCGTAGGTGTGAGTGTGTGAGTGAATGTTTGTGTGTCTGTGTGTTGCCCTGTGAAGGACTGGCGCCCCCTCCAGGGTGTGTTCCCGCCTTGTGCCCAATGATTCCAGGTAGGCTCTGGACCCACCGTGACCCTGAACTGGATAAGCACTTACAGGTATTGGATGGATGAATGTTTTACATTGTCAGTATCATCTGTTAAGTCTTAGTTCTTCTCAAATCGTCTTCCTCATGCCTCTGTGGATGTTTTTTCTTTCCTTTTCAAAAATGGTTCACTCATTAGAGGCTCAGATTTCAGCTGATTTTTTTAACTCTCTCTTTGTGAAAAGCACTGTACAAATTAATTATCTGCCCATTCCAAGAGTTAAGAAAATCATAATAGATAATTAAATTAAGCTCTAGTTATTGTGCAGCATGTTATTTTCTTTTAATTGAATAGCTTTGATTATGTGTATTCACACACTGCTTTTGTTCATATTGTGAGGTTTGGCTTGAAGTAATGGAAAACATTGTTCTTTTCAGGAATAAATGACTCCTTACTGAAACAGGAGAAGAATTGCTTGTACCTGGTACATAACGTGCGTGAGGTGTAATGAACGGAAGACACGTGCGTGAGTTTCATAAACAGGTCTGAAAACAAACACGATTACTAAACTGCAGAAGAATGCAAGGAAATGTAAAAAAAACATGCTAATGCTAATGAGGGCCGTAGGTGGAAAGAAGCGTGTCAGAAAGCCCATAGGTAAGAGACATACACGAATACAAACACAGAAGGATACAATCAGTAACGCCCAAGGGAATAGGGAAATACAAATACAGGAAAACAGGAAGGAAGTGGCACCAATCCCGACAGTAGGTCTGCTGAGTTTGCACAGGGGGTTATCAATTCCAAATCACCATCCACACGAAAACACAACACAACGGTCCACTACTCTCTAAACCACCTCGTAAGAACAATGAACAACAATGGGCACGAGCCCTCGGAGGGGGGGCTGCAGCATTCATTGGCACAGAATGTTCGATGCAGCGGCCACATGTCTCTCCTCACTCATATTGGCTCTGTTTACCTGTCAGCACACTCCCAATGAGATGTACTTGGCAGGCGTGTGCTCTCAGGTACAGAGCGGCTGGAAAGAGCTGAGGAAAGGAGGGGAAAAGAAGGGGAGGCAGAATATTCTGATTTTGAATTATGTTTGTGTGTGTTACTAAACAGCCTGAGGTCCAACCCGCTCCAGCCTCCGGCGTCCTCCCTCCCGAGGTGGTGTGTTTTCCAACAAAAACAACAATGAACCAATAAACAGCACGAGATAGAGACACGAGAGGGAACAGCTTTGCATGTCTGTGCCCCTTCCGACAGTCCCTTCAGGACCTAAGAGCCTCAGGCGCTGGCACAATATTGATGATGAGTACTAAGCCGAAAGGCATTATTGTGTGACAATATAAAGTGGATGTATCCACTGGAAGTGTAATACCTCTCATCCCATATGGACAGATATCTCCTGTGCTGATGCTCTTGCAAGGCCTAGAACACAGCATTGTTCAGCTCCTGCTCACTTTGAGTGCTTTCTACCTGCAGCCCTGTCATCACTGAGAGAGCTGCATAGTCACTGGGGGTTGCATCAGGTGATGGACCTGGGCAGTCAATCCACTTTACAACCGTGACTGACTGCATTGTTGCTTTAATAATGAGTTTGGGTCGTTGTCTGCTTCAAGGTGAGATCTCTGACATTTGGATGGATGTGAGCTGTCCCAGGATTCCCAGAATTCACCCTGCTGTTGTTGTTTGCAGTCACATCAATAAATGAAGCGATTCCAGTGGCTGTCAGTCATCTGAATGGTTTGCACAATAATTCTATCCCATTGGATTAAGATAAATCTGACTATAAAACGTTCTCCATAAAGCTCAGGGAACTCCAACCTGACCATTTACTTCTAGATGTTTGCCAGCACTATTTCCTCATGTGGTAAACCCTCTGGGTCAAGCCTTTATGCCCTTGGACACACCTATGACTTTAACTTGGAGAGAGTCCTTAAGAGTAATGAGTTTTTTTAGTTACCACAATAATAATAATAATAATAATAATACATTATATTTATAAAGCGCTTTTCAAGAACTCAAAGACACAAAACAGAGCAAATACAGAATACAAAACATCAACAAACAGAACAAGAGTGAACAGACTAAGATTGAGGCGTATTATAAACACAGGAGAAAAGATATGTTTGAGGTTTGGTTTGAACATAGAGAGAGTTGGAGAATGTTGGACTGAAGGGGGAAGAGAGTTCCAGCGTCGTGGAGCAGATCTAGAGAAAGAGCGATCTCCGTAGCTGTGAAGGTTGGAAGGAGGGACAGTGAGCAGCTCGGCTGAGGGAGACCTGAGAGTGTGAGTGGGTGAGGGATGGAGAAGAGCAGACAGATGTGAAGGAGCAAGGTTATTTAGAGCTTTGTAAGTGAGAAGAAATATTTTGAATTGAATACGGTACTTTATGGGAAGCCAGTGAAGATGGTGGAGAAGAGGTGTGATGTGTTGGTGAGAGCGAGTGCGAGTGAGAAGGCGGGCAGCAGAGTTCTGAACAATCTGGAGTCTGTGGACAGAGGAAGAGCTGATGCCAAAGGGAAGAGAGGTGCAGTGGTCTAAATGAGTGGAGGTGAAGGCATGAGTAAGGATTTCAGCAGCAGACTGAGAGAGAGATGGCCTGATTTTGGCGATGTTACGCAGATGAAAATAAGACGTTTTGATTATTGAACTGATCTGAGCTCTAAGAGAAAGAGTTGAGTCGAGGATGACACCCAGATTACGAACCGGGGAAGAAGGAGATACACTTGAATTATCATTAGAGAGAGAGAGGGAACCAACTGTTTTGAGAATTGATTTGGAGCCGATTATCAAGAGTTTAGTCTTGTCACTATTTAACGTGAGAAAGTCGGGATTCATCCATGTCCTGACTTCTGACAGGTTTCTAACTGGTCAAGAGGTGGGTTATTAATGGATTTAGTACTAAAATAAATCTGGATGTCATCCGCATAGCAGTGAAAGTTGAGATTAAAATGACGCGTTATGTCCACAAGGTTGAGGAGGTCTTTAAAGGCGATGTGTAAAATTCAGATATAAAATTTCCTCACCATTTGCCAGCTCTCCAGTCTGTTTGCGTTGCTCAAAACCAGCCGAATGTGTTTACAAAGCCCCCACTGTCTCTAAATGAGTTAAAAAACAAAAACAAAAAAAAAAAACAAACGTCCTCAGTCATGTATGCTAGGCTTTCTCTCTCTCTCTTCTCTCTCTGCTCATGACAGAGGCATCTGGAGATTTTTAGACAATGGAGAGAACTCCAAATGTTGAAAAGCATGAACTGAAATGAGAATTGTTCTATTCCTGCTGCATAGGTGGGTAATATTGACTTATTTTTGCTGTTTCAAAGGTGGAAATATCTTTGAAAGTGCTACAAAAGTAAACAGCTCGAGTTGCAAATGGATTCAAACAATGAATATATATTTACAGACAAGATAAACTTCATCCACCTACAAACTACGGTGTTTTTTTTCCCCTCAAACACACAGCTCCACCTCAAAAGGCACAAACCTGACAGTGCTGCTCAGGGGTCCGTCTGACCCTGTTAAGAAAGGCTTTCTTTAGTTCTTCCACCTCCAGCGGCAAATTGATGGGGAGCAGCTCTTCTGAGAATTGGGAGTCACCCGTGAAATGGGGGATCATTTGAGCAGCCCACTTCTACTCGTCTCATCTAACTCAGAGTTAAACAAAAAAAAAAGCCCTTGGTACTTCCTACCAAGTCATCTTTGAAAACGGGAAGGTAGCCACAGCAGGAGGGCTGGAGAGCTGAAGCAAGCGCCAAAGAATGTTCCAGTCCTCGTCCAGCCCTTTAACCAGAGACTCAAACTAAGGTTGCTGTTATTTGTGCACATTACTGAAGGAATGTTCGATTCTGGATCTGTTGTAGGTGGGTGAGTATTTCTGTAATCTTTCCAAGTGGCGAGGCTTCCATGCGACCTAAGTCTCTCACTCCCTGGTTTTGGCACCACTATAACACTTTGGTTGATTAGGAGGGGAATAAGAATGCAAGAGGCAGAGAGAGAGGGAGCTTTTTTATTTAAGAAATTAATAAAGAATCTTCTTCACTCTTTTTCTCTCTGTCACTTTAACCTACCAGTGTGGCTTTGCGTCTCTCTCTCATATTATTAATTCATTCACATGCTGGACAGGTGCGAATTCACCTCAGGTCACTACCCACTCACACATATGGAGAATTTTCTGCAGCCTATCCACCCATCAACATGTGTGATTTTACTGTGGCTGGAATCCAGAGCGCACAAGGAGAACACACCAAACTCCTCTTAGACAGTCACCCGGGGAGGGGCTTGAACTCACGACATGATTCGACATGACCCTACATGCTGCGCCACTGTGCTGCCCCAGAAGCGTAATAGTAGGCTATAAATACAACGCATTTAGGTGAAGGCCATCACTAATACGCCAACTGGTTCATTGGAACTGTCTCTCTGCCTCAAAGATGGTGTTCAACCACACTACCATACTTTAATCTTTAATTCAGCTCTCATACTGAGAGAATACAGCAAAGGGTTTTATGTATATGTACATATAAATAATTGACTCTAGCTGACTAATCTAGAAAATAGACTTAAACATCAACTGTCCTGTTGTGTAAGATCTCCAGTAGTGTGTGGATTGCATTTTAAAACTACTGACACAGCTGTTTTAGAGGGGACATAGTCGGAAAAAATCACTTTCTGAAAACACAAGCACATAAATTTGGTTTGTGCTTTTCCACTACATAGAACCTACAGGACTCTACTCCACTCGGCACGGCTCTTTTGCTTTTCCACTATCCAAATCTGGTCCTGGTTCCTGGAACCAGGTCGGTTTTCAGTCCCGGCTCACTCCGGGTTCCAACCAGGCCGATTAGTTACTTGATGGTGACGTGTAAACCCTACAGAGGGCTGATTGGCCAGAGAGACACGTCTATCACCATGAAATGCAGAGCCTGTAAAATCTCTGAAGTAACAGCAGCTTTTAGATTTATTTTTATCAGAATCACAACAGCAGCTCGTAACTTTACCCTTTGAAGTTTGAAGAGATTTATGCTCTTTCGGCCGATAGTCGATGAACATTTCCAGTTAAAGCTGAATGTACAAAAAGTAAAACTGATCTGTGAGAACTGGGGCGCGGAGCCGTGTTTAGTCCAAAAAACAAAAACAACACACAAATACACGATGAGTAAACAGCACCTAACTTTACTGTTGCAGTTGTTGTGGGTTTCAAAGCCAGCGATTCCTGTTAGAGATGGTGTTTTGCGACGTCACCGGCTTCATTTTATGGGGGTGGGCCCTGCCAGTGGAAAAGTGACAAGCTTTAAGCGAGCCGAGCCGTGTCGAGTCAAGTTGCTTAGGGCCGGACCCATTCGGTGAAAAAAGCAACAAAAGAGTGTACTGTTAACTTACAGCAAAAACGAGAACAGAGATTAAGATGAACAAGTGCATATTGTCACAAAGCGGGGTGTTGGGGTGGTCAAGGTATAAATGGGAACGGAGGTAATTGCAGGAGACTTTTAATGAACACAACAAGGAAACTAAGCAGAGAGGCTAGGGAACTAGACAAAGGGGATAAACACAAAGGCTAGAACGCTAAACACAAGGGCTAAACGCAGAGACTAAACGCTAAACACAAGGGCTAAACGCAGAGACTAATCGCTAAACACAAGGGCTAAACGCAGAGGCTAAACGCTAAACACAAGGGCTAAACGCAGAGGCTAAACGCTAAACACAAGGGCTAAACGCAGAGGCTAAACGCTAAACACAAGGGCTAAACGCAGAGGCTAAACGCTAAACACAAGGGCTAAACGCAGAGGCTAAACGCTAAACACAAGGGCTAAACGCAGAGGCTAAACGCTAAACACAAGGGCTAAACGCAGAGGCTAAAAGCTAAACACAAGGGCTAAATGCAGAGGCTAAACGCTAAACACAAGGGCTAAACGCAGAGGCTAAAAGCTAAACACAAGGGCTAAACAAGAGCAGAACACAAAGAAACTAAAGAACTAAACAGAACAGGCTAAACACTTAACAGAGGATAACTATAAACAAGAAGGCTAATCACAAAGGCTATAAACATAGAACCAGAACATAGCAAGAATCTTAAGCAAGACCATGAACCACAAACATACATACAACCACAATGACCCACAAACAGGAAACACTGACATGGACTTTAAAAACACAACACAAGGAAGACAAAACAAACAGCCATGTGCTTATAAATGCATGACAAACAAAGTAAACAATGATACACAGACAGCAGAAAAAACACTAGACAGGGCTATACCCGAGGAGGATGGGTTCCCCATATGAGTCTTGGTTCCTTCCAAGGTTTCTTCCTCGTGTGCTGAGGGAGATTTTGTTTGCCACTGTTGCCCCTGGCTCGCTCATGGGAGGCTTGGACCCGGATCTCTGTAAAGCTGCTTTGTGACGACTTTTTGTTGTGAAAAGCGCTATATAAACAAAATTTTATTTGATTTGATGATATACATGACACACATGGCTAAAAAACAGAGCCCCTACTCACTTGCTTCTCATTGTGGTGCACTTTGTTAGGAGTATGCAGTGCCTTTTTCTCATGTATAGAAACAGGCAGTGAAATCTTGTCACTCTGACCAGGGCTGCTTTAACAGGGTGAGGGTGGTGCTGTGTTGTTTGATCCTCGTGCCTAAAGGAGTGTAACCCCCGCAGGCTTTTAAAACCCCAGGAGAGAACATAGTTCCACAGATCCACAACTGAGGGCTTTATAAATAACATAGTGCATGAATTCCCTAAGCTCATCTGTAGATGTACCCGAGCATCCGATTTAATTTCGTGCTGTTCTGAGGAAACACTAGCTCAGTTCAACATCTGTGTCAAAGACGTTGAAACCTAAAGTAGCTGCATTGACATATACACTGAGCGATCACATCCATTCGACACTCATTGTCCATTTTATCAGCTCCACTGACCGTACGGGAGCACTGTAGTCCACCTGTTTGTCTGCATACTTTCTTATCCCCATTTAACCGTGTGCTTCAATGGGCAGGACCCTCAAACGACCACCAGAGTACAGATATGATCTGGGTAGTGGGTCGTTCTCAGTGCTGCAGTGACACTGATGTGGTGGAGGTGTGTTAGTGGGAGTTTGGCTGGTTCAGACACAGCAGGGCTTCTCGAGTTTTAAAAGCCCTCAGAGTGTCACTGCTGGACTCAGGATAGTCCACCAACCCAAAATATCCAGCAGACTGAGTACTGCTTCCACCAGTGAAGGACTAGAGGACGAACAACACACACTGTGCAGCGACAGATGAGCTACAGTCTATGACTTTGCATCTACAAGGTGGACCAGTGAGGTAGGAGTGTCTCACAGAGTGGACAGTAAGTGGACACCACAGAGTTTAAAACCTCAAGCAGCACTGATGTGTCTGATCCACTCAGTCCAGTGCAATACACACTAACACACCAACACAAGATCAGTGTCACTGCAGCGCTGAGAATGATCCACCACCCAAAATCATATCTGCTCTGAGGTGGTCCTATGAGGGTCCTGACCACTGAAGAGCAGAACTGGGGAGACGAAAGTATGCAGAGAAACAGATGGACTACACTCTATCTGTAGAACTACTAAGAGCTCCAGTATGATCAGTGGAGCTTATTAAATGGACAATAAGTGCAGATACAAGAAGTTCCTTATCCAGTGTATATCAGTCTGGAAAGAGCTCCAAACCCATTATTAGGACACCAGTGAGCCTCTGTAAAAGCTATTATCTAGACCTTAACAAGCATAGGAGCAGGGTTTCCCAGGAGTGGATAGCCAGCCAAAATTTCCCCAATGGCACAGAGGCAAGTCATCCAGAGGTGCCAGAAGAATTTTCAAGGAACAGCAAGTCTCTCTCACCTCAGCTAAGCACAGTGTCTATGATTTCACAGAAAGATGAAAAAAAAAGTAGTATAAAAACTACACAGTGCCCTTACCTTTCCAAAACCTTCACAGAAAAGCATCTCAACAATCCCTTAAAGTTTTGGAGGTATATCTCTGACAAAACAGTCTGGAGTGCATCTTTCTGAACTACACAGATATAATTTGCCGTAAAGCAATGTCTATGTTTCACAGTAGGGACACTGTTCAGCTTTGGTTTGGTGGCAGTAGTTGTAGTATTAGGTTAATTTCATAGGCAGGAACCATTGTTCAGTTAACTGTTGACCTGGAGGTGGGGAAATATAAAGGCAACAGTCTGCTAGAGAAGGCTTTGTGTGTGGTGTCATCTGTTGTTGTCTCTCGCTTCGCTTATGGAACAATACTGTACTTAGACAGAACATGGTGTCAGAAGTGGGAGAGGAGTAAGTTCTCCAATGGTTTGGGTTTAAATACCACTGAAAGGAAAAAAAAAACCTGATAAAAACAGGGTTACTGCATGTTTGGTGTTTGGAACCCATAATCGCCACTCAATACCAGCCAGTTTAAACTTATTCAAGCGGTTCAGTGTTATAGCGCAGCAGTATGACCCTGTTCCAAGTCCCACCGCCGGATAAATTCACGTTCAACGCTTCGAGAGATTTCGGATAGCCTAAGGTCTGGAAACGCAAGCGGGCGAAAACCAGGTGAGTGCGGTGATCTACGCGACGGGAAAAGAGGCGGAGGATATTCTGACCTCTCTGCACTTGAGTCCCGCTGAAGTGAACGATTTCAACGAGGTCAAAAACAGCTTGGATGCTCACTTTATAACACGTAGAAATTATTATTATTAATTATTTTTGAAAGGGCCAAGTTTAACCAGAGGCAACAGGAGCAGGGTGAGTCAGTTGATTGTTTTATTACTGCATTGCACTGTCTGGCCGAGAATTGTGGATACGGAGAGCTACATGTCGAAATGGTGCGCGACAGGCTAGTAGTTGGGCTAAGAGACACAAAGCTGTCAGAACAACTACAAATGGACTCAGATTTAACACTCGCCAAAGCTGTTACCAGAGCTTGACAGAGCGGGCAAATGAAAAAGCAACAAGAAATGCTTAAGAAAAATTTCAAAGGTGACACACTGAACACGCAGCTCGATAGCATGGAAGCAAAGGTATGCCCAGATAGAGAAGGAGGCATTGGCGTCCACATGGGCACTGTGAGAAGAAACTTCCACATAGAGACAGACCACAAAACATTGGTCCTACTGTTAGGCTCAAAG
This sequence comes from Hoplias malabaricus, assembly GCF_029633855.1. Classification (NCBI taxonomy): domain Eukaryota; kingdom Metazoa; phylum Chordata; class Actinopteri; order Characiformes; family Erythrinidae; genus Hoplias; species Hoplias malabaricus. The sequence continues at coordinate 38,945,374 of NC_089812.1, read as the reverse complement.
ATGCTTGATCCTCTACCACCACGAATACAACGGCTCCGAATGAGACTGCTGAGGTTCTCATATACAATATCACATGTGGCTGGCAAGAATATTGCAACTGCAGATGTACTTTCTAGGGACCCTGTAAGCTACACTGAAGATGAGCTCCAGCAGGAAGAAATAGACCTGTATGTTGACACGGTCATGGCAAGTATTCCAGATACAAAGCATAGGGAGTAAAATAACAATCCTGTAGAATGATTTAGTAGGGAATAACATCACTTATTAATATTGCTATATCACTGAACATTCTATAGAGGGAATAAAGGGAACAGTCCCCTAGAGAAGGCTTTGTGTGTGGTGTCATCTGTTGTTATCTCTCGCTCCTCTTATGGAACAGTACTGTACTTAGACGACAGAACAGTAGTGAGACGTTTTGCAGATGCTTTATTTGCCATGAGACCAGCAAATTAGTTTTATATCGTATCAGAAAAGAGAGTTTCAATTCATCTGACTTTGTGCTGAAGCTGTAACATAATTGTTGTATGCAGCGAAACTCTGACCAAAACCAGAAAAGCAATTCAACATCTGAGTAGCTGACAATAACACTCTTTGGAGTACCCTAGTCCAAGCCCTGAATCCAACAGAGATGCTGTGGCAGGGCCGCATCAAAAATAGCATTTTGAAAATCTCTGAATATGCCTGAATTTCCACAGAGAGAAGTGGGTGGGTGTTTATGTGAAAGGATGTGATTATATGTGAGAAAATGTAGAAGATGCACTTACCGCTGAAAGAGATCACAATTATTAAACGTGGGGGACTTTGCTGAGGGACAATGTATACCCACTAAGGTGTGCTGGCAGGGTTGAGACTATTCAACAAATGTGTAGACAGGTCTATTGTCTGTTCCGTACTGCACTCATTTAACTGCTTCACATCGGCATGAGCTTGTAATTACACTTCAAAAGTCTTAGTGCTAAATTAAGCGCTGAACACTAAACACCTGTCAATGCACTGCAGTATGTGCTTTGATGTGACCACTAAGGTTTAATTAACTAACGCTCTGCAGAAGACCACAGATTGACCATGGGACCACTCCAAACTTTAAAGTGAAATAAAGGTGCTGTCAACAGACTGGAGATGAAGCAGAACAAAGAATGTTCAGTGATATAGTGATAGCAATATTAATAAGTGATGTTATTCCCTACTAAAGTAACACAAATTTAAGCACAGTTATAAAACAAACCCAAAATTTAGTGCCAACCGGCTGCTGTGATATGCTCTTTTTTTTTTAAAGTTCTAGTAAATGGAGCAGAATATGCCATCAGACTTGTAAATTCTCTCCGTTTTGCACATTCCTCCCACATTTTGTGAGTACCTATTTGAAATGCATATGCCTGAAGATGAGAAGCTCATTTTAGGTTACAGACACATGCCCCTAGACCTATACCATACATAATTAGTGGGTAAAATGCAATTTGTGCTTGAAACTAGAGCAAAGGCTTTGTACAACAGGCGCAAATCTGGACAGAAAGAATGTGGCCAGGCATGTTTTCAGCTAAACGGCTAAGGGAGGATTGTAATCCGTTTCTCTGCTCTCGGTGGGAGAAATGATGGTGCAGTGCAGCAGGCAGCATCTCTGCCCACTATATAAGCACATCAGGAAGAAGATGACTGCACTTTTCCAGCTAATATATTGCTTGATTCCCCACTGAAAGTCACGACAAGCCCTAATCTCATGAGTCCATACAGTCACAGCAAATGGTGGAATTATAACCATCACTCACACACACTCTCGCGCACACACACACTCGCGCACACACACACACACACATAAAAGATGACTAAATCCATCTAATCCCTGTTCAGAGCAAAATCAAGTCATGATGAACTAATCTTCAGATGCGCTACAAAAATGTCAATAAATGCCTGCTGGCTGCTATTCTTTATTTTAATGTGAAAAATTACAATATCCTAATAACTTTTATTAAAATGTACTCATTTTCCACAGTCTGCTGACACTTTGCCTTTTTGGGTTTGGCCAATTTTGAGAATTTTTAATGAATGATTAAATACTAAGACATTTCTAACTGCTCTTAAACATGTGATCTCTCACAGTTGGAACATTTAAGTCATAGTGACATTTTGGAAATATTTCAGTCTGGTTTTAAAAACCTACACAGTACTGAATCAACCATGCTTACAATAATTAATGACTTCGGGAGGCTGTGATGTGCTGTGCTGTGTTATTAGATCTTAGTGCTTGCTGCTTTCAAAACAATTGATCGTGATGTTCTCATTAAACACTGTGAGGACATGGATGTACTACATGGGACAGTCCTAGCCTGGTTAAAATCTTATTTAAGTGATAGGACAATTGCAGTTAACATTGGAAATCATTTTTCCTCCATTGCTACTATTTGTTTCAGTGTTCCACAGGGTTCAGTTCTAGGGCCAATCCTTTTTTCCGTATACATGCTCCCAATTGACCTGTACGCAGTGAGTAACATTATCAAGTGCCTTGATGATGTAAAAGCACAGAAGGCTAATGCTTTTTATGATTAAATGAACAATAATCAGAAATCCTATCTGTATCATCTCGTATACACTATTGTAACTCTCTATACATGGGAATGAACAGGAAGTCATTGGCACGTTTGCAGCTTGTACAAAATAAGGCTGCGAGTATGCTAACTGGCACTAAAAAAGGGAACACTATCACCCCAGTGTTAGCATCATTCCACTGGCTTCCTGTCTAGTACAGGATTGCACGGGCAAACACCATCATCCATTGTTGAGATGCTCAGCCCATACTCTGTTGCAAAGACTTTAAGGTCCTCTAACCAGTCACTGTAAGCCGCTCCCAAGACTCGCCTGAGGATGGGGGGTGATTGTGCCCTTTCTGTTGCAGCACTGAGGCTGCGAAACAGTCTTCCATTTGATGTCTGCTCCCTCTCGCAGGTTTTAAGTCCAGACTTAAAACGTATCTTTCTACATTGGCATATTAATTACAAGTGTCTGTTTGTTGAACATATGCTTTGTATATTTATGAATCTTATAGCACTTTGGTAGATATTGTCATGTGAAATGTCATCATCATCATTTTGTGTAACCCTTATCCAGTTCAGGGTCGCGGTGGGACACTTTTGAGTCACCAATCCACCTTCCAATGTGTGTTTTTGGAGTGTGGGAGGAAACCGGAGCACCCGGAGGAAACCCACGCAGACACAGGGAGAACACAACACACTCCTCACAGACAGTCACCCGGAGGAAACCCACGCAGACACAGGGAGAACACACCACACTCCTCACAGACAGTCACCCGGAGGAAGCCCACGCAGACACAGGGAGAACACACCACACTCCTCACAGACAGTCACCCGGAGGAAACCCACGCAGACACAGGGAGAACACTCTACACTCCTCACAGACAGTCACCTGGAGGAAACCCACGCAGACACAGAGAGAACACACCACACTCCTCACAGACAGTCACCCGGAGGAAACCCACGCAGACACAGGGAGAACACACCACACTCCTCACAGACAGTCACCCGGAGGAAGCCCACGCAGACACAGGGAGAACACAACACACTCCTCACAGACAGTCACCCGGAGGAAACCCACGCAGACACAGGGAGAACACACCATACTCCTCACAGACAGTCACCCGGAGGAAACCCACGCAGACACAGAGAGAACACACCACACTCCTCACAGACAGTCACCCGGAGGAAACCCACGCAGACACAGAGAGAACACACCACACTCCTCACAGACAGTCACCCGGAGGAAACCAACGCAGACACAGGGAGAACACACCACACTCCTCACAGACAGTCACCCGGAGGTAACCTACGCAGACACAGAGAGAACACACCACACTCCTCACAGACAGTCACCCAGAGGAAACCCACGCAGACACAGGGAGAACACACCACACTCCTCACAGACAGTCACCCGGAGGTAACCTACGCAGACACATAGAGAACACACCACACTCCTCACACACAGTCACCCGGAGGAAACCCACGCAGACACAGGGAGAACACACCACACTCCTCACAGACAGTCACCCGGAGGGAACCCACGCAGACACAGAGAGAACACACCACACTCCTCACAGACAGTCACCCGGAGGAAACACACGCAGACACAGAGAGAACACACCACACTCCTCACAGACAGTCACCCGAAGGAAACACACGCAGACACAGAGAGAACACACCACACTCCTCACAGACAGTCACCCGGAGGAAACCCACGCAGACACAGAGAGAACACACCACACTCCTCACAGACAGTCACCCGGAGGAAACCCACGCAGACACAGAGAGAACACACCACACTCCTCACAGACAGTCACCCGGAGGAAACCCACGCAGACACAGAGAGAACACACCACACTCCTCACAGACAGTCACCCGGAGGAAACCCACGCAGACACAGAGAGAACACACCACACTCCCCACAGACAGTCACCCGGAGCAGTTCTCGAACCCACAACCTCCAGGTCCCTGGAGTTTTGTGACTGCGACACCTACCTGCTGCGCCTAAATGTAAATGTTAATTATTTACCGGTGGGTTGTAACTGGACAAAAAGCAGGAGGGGGTTTCGTCTTACGGAAAAATTCTTAAAAACATGGAAAAACATGATTCATCATCACTTCTTTAGGCGTCACTACTCAGCACAGCTGCTCCAGGACAGCTCATTTATTGGTCAGTGTTTTTTGATACACACCATAAGGTCAGGTTCAGTATGCAGCAGTGCAGCTGAACACCTGTGCGTCATGTGACAAGGTATATTCTGGGCCAAAACGATATAAGTCTGCACTCTTTTCAGAATATATTATCAGTTTTGACTTGCTGTAAGTTCACAGTGTAGTGATAGTACGCGCGTGTGTGTATGTGTGTGTGTGTCTGAATTCTTATTTCCATTTGCATGTTTAGTCACGGAAACATCAAGCTGCCTGAAGATGGTGTTCCACGATCGGTGTGATACTAATTAAAGAAAACAGTTAGTTTGCAATATGCCTATAATATATGCATTCATACTTTTTTCTAGAGGTACAAATAAATCTATCCAGCTTTCAGTCTAAAGCTGAAAGCCCTAAACACACAGTTACAACTGTTTTAATAATTTATGTTCAGCCATTTTAGACGTTTATGTTGCTCCTTTTAAGATCTGATAAAACATAAACTAATTACTGTTTTAGATTCAAACAGAGAGTAAATTAAAACAGTCTCAGCATCAGGTCCATTACCTGCATATGGAGCATCTGCTGTTATTATTATTATTATTATTATTATTAATGTGAAAAGGGTTACGGATAAAAGAGCTACATGTTTTAATGATTTAGTTAGTGCTGATACACATAATTATTTCTTCTACAGTCAAATCTCTCATAAATAGGGTCAGGATGTTTCCAATACTGGATGTGAACAGTTCATCAGCATGCAAAATGGTGTGCTCCGGCTTCTTTGGGGGAGTTATCTGGAACTGTGCAGTGCATACGTCCTCGAGTCCTTATGATACACACCTTTGCCCGTCATTTCCTTATGAAGAATTTACAATCAGTGGGTCCACATCTGCAATCTGTTGCATATAAATGTCACTTCAGGTTTGTTCCAGACTGTTATTAGTGTCCAGTGTTCAGCCTCTTCTTAAAAGACCTAGCCTTGATGCTAATTATTATAGTAACTTTCGACCCCTTCTCAAAACTCCCCTTTCTCTAAAAATACTGAAGATAGATGTTTCAGATCAAACTTAGCATGCATCAGAAGCAAACAGCATCTTATTCTGAATGTCGCCCAAAGCGTAGCAAAAGAAACAGCCCTTTTGAGAATTTTAAATGCTTATTTTCAGAACACCAACTCTGGGGATGTCTCTATTTTAGTTCTGCTTAACCTCAGTGCAGCCTTTGATACTGTGCATCACAGGATCTTGAAAAACAGACTTAGTTAAAGGGCTGGCATGTAAGGTACTGCTCCAAAAATATAATTTAAATTTTAATCATTTTAATATGATCTTATTTATCTTATAGAGATTTTCAGGGCTTACTGAGATTAGCATGTCTTCAGTGGTTGAGCTTGCCTGCGGGGGTACCCCAGGGTTCCGATCTTGGTCCTATCTTATTTTCAATTTACATGCACCCCTTGGTGTTTTAATTAGATTAAATGATTCAGCAGCATGGCCATTGACTGCAAAGTAGCTAAGGACTAGACCGGTTGTTGGCCTTGACAAACTTCATACAACTGCAGGTAAATCTGAGTTCATTTTCAGAAGAATTTAAATCAGTTTCATAGAAATCTGGCCACAGATTTTCATTCTTAGTTACAGTTTTCAGCACATATTCCAGCTAAGAAATATTGGTAAATTCAGATATGATTTATCCTTTCAGGATACATAGAGGATACTTCTTATTTGTCTCATCTTGTTTGGACTAATGTAGTGCCTTAGAGTGTTGCTTAATCAGGAACTGTAGCAAGAGTCTTTTTTAATTCAAAACGCGTCTTTTAATGTATACTAGCATTATGGGGACCATATCAGCCCACTGCTAGCCTGCCTTTACTGGTTGCGTGTGAAGTTTAAGTTGATTGGTTCTTACTTACAAGTCCTTACATGGTGCTTGAACACATTGGGGATTGTTAGCTCCCCATGTGGCAAATCCCTGAGACCCTTTAATCAAGGCCATTTGTTTATTCCAAGAACAAGGCTGAAGTCTTACTCTTGATATCAGGCTTTTTTTCATTCCATATTCCCTTTTAAAAATTGGTATGAAACCCACTATAGCTTCCAAGAGTTGTGTTCCTGTGTATCATGTTTAACTGTGGTATATTTGTGGTGCTTTGTAGATTCTGTCTTTGAGGCAGGGTCTTTGCTCTGCTGTGTTATTGAAGTTATATTTACAATATTTTAAAATATTTTAGATTGAGGTACTTTAGAGACTTGGCTTTAAATGTGCTATGTACTGTGTGTATTTACTAAAAATGCTAAAGTTGCTAATGATCAATGAATGCTAGCAGCTAGCAATCAACAAAATTATAAAAAGAAAATGAATATATTATTCAATAACTTAATAAAATATCGCACAAACACGAAAATCCCCACCACGTTAATGGGTAGCTATTTTTTTTAGCTGCTCAATAATGAGTCTCCATAGATTTTAGCATTAGCACTAGCGCAAACATTGCACACACACACACACACCACTACACCATGAAATTACAGCTTCAAGTGACAATAAAACACATTCCACTTTGAAATGCTGCAAACTTTTCCCACATTTAGCATCATCATTTCAACCTTGTTACATAGTGGTGCAAACAGCACATTCGTTTTTTCTTTTCTTTTCTTTTCTGTTTCAGCTATTGTTACTTCAATGATTTTGGTTGCTCTCATGGAGCAGTTTTTCTGTCAGCAGCCTCTGTCAGGCTTCTGACTGCACTCCAAATGGAACTTACGATGACAAAGAAAAAAACAGATGTCAAAGAGAGACAGACAGGAGCCCTCACAGCTTTTTACGTGTTTCCTCCACTCGTCTGTGATGTGCTCAACACAATGTCCTGCCTGCTGTTTGTCAGAGAGCCTTACACATCTTATAAAATCATATTATAAAACGGAGGGAGGGCAAGAATATATCACACTGTGGGGACCGTGATGTAATGCAAATGTAAATCATCACATTTTAAGGTGAAGACATTTTTCAAAGTTTAAGTTGACGTTAGGGTTAGGGTTAAACTAGCAGCGATGGATAAGTTAATGTTAAGTCTCTACAAACTGAATGAATGTCTACGTAAGGTCCTCACAATTCACAGGAACAAGACACTGTGTGTATGTGTATTATTATGATTTATTCAATGCTGGCAGCAAAGAAATATTTTTTTTTTCAGGTTTAAAAATCCACTGCCTTTTGTTAAAAAAATCTTATTCAAGTTTTATCATCCCTAGTCAAATTTAACGCTCTGCTGATTTTCAAAGTGAGAGAAAGTACACATTCTCTACACACAAGACATTTCTGCACATAATTCACAATGACTGTTTATTTGCTGGGTGGCATGGTGGTGCAGCAGGTAGGTGTCGCAGTCACACAGCTCCAGGGACCTGGAGGTTGTTGGTTCGATTCCCGCTCCGGGTGACTGTCTGTGAGGAGTGTGGTGTGTTCTCCCTGTGTCTGCGTGGGTTTCCTCCTGGTGACTGTCTGTGAGGAGTGTGGTGTGTTCTCCCTGTGTCTGCGTGGGTTTCCTCCGGGTGACTGTCTGTGAGGAGTGTGGTGTGTTCTCCCTGTGTCTGCGTGGGTTTCCTCCGGGTGACTGTCTGTGAGGAGTGTGGTGTGTTCTCCCTGTGTCTGCGTGGGTTTCCTCCGGGTGACTGTCTGTGAGGAGTGTGGTGTGTTCTCCCTGTGTCTGCGTGGGTTTCCTCCGGGTGACTGTCTGTGAGGAGTGTGGTGTGTTCTCTCTGTGTCTGCGTGGGTTTCCTCCGGGTGACTGTCTGTGAGGAGTGTGGTGTGTTCTCCCTGTGTCTGCGTGGGTTTCCTCCGGGTGACTGTCTGTGAGGAGTGTGGTGTGTTCTCCCTGTGTCTGTGTGGGTTTCCTCCTGGTGACTGTCTGTGAGGAGTGTGGTGTGTTCTTCCTGTGTCTGCGTGGGTTTCCTCCGGGTGCTCCGGTTTCCTCCCACAGTCCAAAAACACATGTTGGTAGGTGGATTGGCGACTCAATAATGTCCGTAGGTGTGAGTGTGTGAGTAAATATGTGAGTGTGTGTTGCCCTGTGAAGGACTGGCGCCCCCTCCAGGGTGTATTCCCGCCTTGCGCCCAATGATTCTGGGTAGGCTCTGGACCCACCGCGACCCTGAACTGGATAAGGGTTACAGATAATGAATGAATAAATTTTACATCATGTATAAAGTGCTGTTCTATTTCACATCTTTTAAGGTTCAATGTTTAAAGGCTACATTAAGTGAAGATTTCTGACCCATGGCAATTATTCACAAGCCATATTCTAATGAAAAACCTTCATTATTTCAGCTGAAAACATGATTCTGCTTTTGTCAAATTACATTTATTTCAAACACAAGGATCTATGATATTTGGAGAAATTAGGAGAAAAACCAAGACATGTTTTGGCTGCTTTTCTAGTTTCTTAGTCTTTAGACTTTGAGAAGCTCCCAGAAATGTGGTTAGAGATTTTGAAAATGAAAGAGAGGGCTCACTTTGATTGTTTTTGGCTATGTTTCTGTTCTAAATGTCCCTGTTAGAGAACAAAAAAAAAGAACTGTCAAAATGTAACAGAGATTCATCTATCATTTGGTTACTGCAAACTTCCTATTTGGCCCTCAGCTAAATAAGACACCACACAGCAGACAACAGCTACGGAGAGCATTCTTAAACGTTTGAACTAAAGTAGTTTCAGCGTGACAATGTTCATATAAAGGGGTTTATGCCCTCTGTGTTCATTTTCTATTGTGTCATTAATTATTGTTATTGTCATGCTTATTGTGTATTCCTTTTTTTATTCACACATTACAGCCCTGAACATTGAAATGAAATTAATGCTTAAAAATGAATGGCTGCTCATTACAAATGACAATTTTTTTGTCAATATAACACATCCATCATCTGTAACCGCTTATCCAGGTCGCGGTGGGTCCAGAGCCTACCTGGAATCATCGGGCGCAAGGCGGGAATACACCCTGGAGGGGACGAAAGTCCTTCACAGGGCAACACAGACACACACACATTCACACGTACGGACACTTTCGAGTCACCAATCCACCTGCAATGTGTGTTTTTTTTGGACTGTGGGAGGAAACTGGAGCACCCGGAGGAAACCCACGCGGACACGGGGAGAACACACCAACTCCTCACAGACAGTCACCCGGAGGAAACCCACGCAGACACAGAGAGAACACACCACACTCCTCACAGACTGTCACCCGGAGGAAACCCACGCGGACACGGGGAGAACACACCAACTCCTCACAGACAGTCACCCGGAGCGGGAATCGAACCCACAACCTCCAGGTCCCTGGAGCTGTGTGACTGCGACACTGACCTGCTGCACCACCATGCCGCCCAATATAATACAATGAATTATTAATTATTTTAAATTCTGAATGATGTTGAACAATTCTGCACGAAACAATGGGCAAACATTCCATCATAAATTCCGCAAATAAACATTCATTCATTCTCTGTAACCCTTATCCAGTTCAGGGTCGCGGTGGGTCCAGAGCCTACCTGGTATCACTGGGCTCAACGCAGGAACACACACTGGAGGGGGCGCCAGGCCTTCACAGGGCAACACACACACACACTTACGGACACTTTTGAGTCTCCAATCCACCTACCAACATGTGTTTTTGGACTGTGGGAGGAAACCGGAGCACCCGGAGGAAACCCACGCAGACACAGGGAGAACACACCACACTCCTCACAGACAGTCACCCAGAGGAAACCCACGCAGACACAGAGAGAACACACCACACTCTTCACAGACAGTCACCCGGAGAGGGACTCGAACCCACAACCTCCAGGGATCTGGAGCTGTGTGACTGTAACACTACCTGCTGCTCCACCGTGCCGCCCAATAATGATGTAACATAACTTACATACTTAATAGAAAACTCACTGCTTTGAAACTCTTGAAACTCTAAAACACATGAAACTCTGATGGACCAAGTAGAAGACTAGTATTTTCTAAAGGTCACATAATAATACTTTCCTTTTTTAACTGAATCCCCACACAACTTATTCATTGCTTGTTTTCCCTCAGTTATAAAATGCCACCAAGTTGGGAGGGTACAGAATGGCACATGCTTTCTTCAAGACCTGTGAAGCCATCCACTCGCTCTTTTTGAACATCTGCTAACATGACTAACGACCTGACTATATTATTTATGTCACAGACAGCTCCATTGGATACAGTCACAGTGACTGACGGGGTGAGAAAGAGCCTGTGATCATTTTGAAGTTTTAGCTTTTTCAAAGCGTTCTGACATTTCTTTTGGTAAACAAACGTTTATTCTAAATTTGCCTGTAGCACATAACAAAAGAGCTGAGACATGCGCACGTTTGCCATTGTGTTGCATCAACATTCTCTTTAACAAAGTTAATACTCCATATTGAATAAAACCCCAACTTATCCAGGTTTGAAAGATGTTTTTTTTTTGGGTCGTTCAGGGCCCTTGTTGTTGTGTCTGGCCAAGGGAGGATTGTCTTGACTTGCCAGGCCAGTCCAGCACTTCCTGACTACATAGCCATGCTGCTGCAACACATACAGAACGTAGCTTCATGTTTCCGTGTTGAAAAAAAGCATGGTTACCCCAGAAAATAAAAACTAGGCCATGGACCAGAACACATATCCAGTCTTTACACTGCATTATTTTAAATACAGGTCAAAATGGATCTTTAGCATTTGGCGCAAACATTCTTTTTCTCTTTCATTTGTCTCGACGTGTTTTGAAACTGAGGTTTGTACGTTCAGTGGATGAGTGAATGGGAATTAAATATTTGCATGTATGAACTCACATTCGTTTACAATGTTTAGGATACTGACAACGTGCTGCAGACTCCTTAAGAGACCAGCTAGCTGATATTAGCCAGAATAAACATGATTCCTGAGGTACCTGGCAAGATATTACTAATAGCAGCTCTGTTCTCTCAAAGGCATTCACCCATTTAAAAATGTGGCACTGGCAATATGAAACACACAGGAACAAATGTGCTGATGTCTGTATTATCCAGCAGTAATCAGAACACACTGAGTACACTTAGCTGGGCCTATTTTTCCAATTTACTCTAGATCAACACACAGATTAATAGAGCTTGCTTGCCTGGAATACGAATGTGTGTATCAAATATATGCAGCATTATATATGAAACAAGGATGGGGCCTTTTTACTGTAACACCCCAGAACATAAAAACAAATAATATAAACCAAATTTCACATGACTGCAGTATGTGGTATCAGACCAGTGCCTGTAATGCTGAATTCATATAATGACTTTAGACTTTGGTGAAACAGAATTTCCCCAAATCTTTTAAAATATTTTGCGCCAGTTTAATCTCTGTACAACTAAACTGTATCCACAGTTAATGTTAACTTCAATAGGATATTGCACCACGTCTGTATGTTTCCTGAAAGATGAATGGCATATTTTTCTGATGCCCTTGTGGTGTGAACACATTATTGTTTCATTCATTCATTCAAACACTGGACCCTGGAGTTGTGTGGCGCTATCTGACGCTATCTGAAGCAACACATGCTGGAAAGTGGACTGACAACTCAAAAGTGTCCGTAGGTGTGAGTGAATGTGTGAATGTGTTGCCCTGTGAAGGACTGGCGCCCCCTCCAGGGTGTGTTCCCGCCTTGTGGCCAGTGATTGCGGGTAGGCTCCGGACTCACTGTGACCCATGGAAAATAAGAAGTATTAAGGTGGAATGAGTATTCAATAAGACACTGGAGAATAAGGTGAAACTAAACGCTTAAATGAATGAATTGTAAATGAAGTGAAATAGTGGCGGCTCGTTCACGTTCTCCACACTCGTGGCACATTCTTATTAGCTATTACGGTCCAAAGTCGTTAAACTCATCTCTTGCTCGTTCGGCTGGCAACCCGGTCGAGCTTCACTTCTGGGGAGGAGGAGAAGGAGGAGGCAGACAGCTCTCTCCACTTCTTTGAAACTGCTATAGTTCTGATTTTAAACTCTTGGTGTCAGTGTTACTGATTACTCCTTTAAAAAGTGGGACTATTTTTCAGCAAAGCAACTGAATCCACTAACTTGTTGACAGAATCTGATTTTGTCTCCTTCAAGCAATACCTACACCGAGCGAGTGTTCAGTCACATGTAGGATTTTGCTCTGACAAAAGAAAGAAGCAGACTTTCAGTTGCAATGGTGTTATCTGAGCTTCAGATCCAATTGAATACTAAGACGTCATGCACTGATTTAAAGCCCTTCGTGGGAGAACAGAGACTGCTTTTAGATGCAGCCGAAGGGAAATGCCAAATATAAATGGAAACTTAGGTAAAATAATACCTTTTATATTTGTCCTTTACTGTGTGCTATAGGTTCTTTCATTCTCTGTGTTATTCCAGTAATACTAAGTAAATTAATGAACTGAACTGTAAATGGCTTTAGAGTAGGTCTAAATGTGGTATATACAAATCTAATGTCAACCCCCTACTCATCTAAAAAGGAGCGAAATGGTGCACAACCACACATCATCTTTTCCATGAAGATACTCATTGGGTGTACAATTATGTGTTTTTATGTAACATTCATTGTCTGTAACCACTTATCCAATTCAGGGTCACGGTGGGTTCGGAGCCTACCCGGAATCACTGGGCGCAGGGCAGAAATACACACTGGAGGGGGCGCCAGTCCTGTACAGAATGACAAACACGCACTCACACCTACGGACACTTTTGAGTCACTAATCCACCTACCAACGTGTGTTTTTGGACTGTGGGAGGAAACCCACGCAGACACAGGGAGAACACACCACACTCCTCACAGACAGTCACCCGGTGGAAACACACGCAGACACAGGGAGAACACACCACACTCCTCACAGACAGTCACCCGGAGGAAACCCACACAGACACAGAGAGAACACACCACACTCCTCACAGACAGTCACCCGGTGGAAACCCACGCAGACACAGGGAGAACACACCACACTCCTCACAGACAGTCACCCGGAGGAAACCCACACAGACACAGAGAGAACACACCACACTCCTCACAGACAGTCACCCGGAGGAAACCCACGCAGACACAGGGAGAACACACCACACTCCTCACAGACAGTCACTCGGAGGAACACACCACCCCAGTAAACAATTAGCCGTTGATTCAACGTTGAAATAACGTACTGACTGCTGACTAATCAACGTTCTCTTGAGGTTGAAAATGAAAGTTGAAAAGACGTCCAAACACAGACATTGAAAAGACGACTATTAGACATATTTTGGACATGCATCAACGTTATTAATTGGTCCCGAAATAAATTACTTGTATAAAACGTGTTTTGGACGTCCACTGACGTCATCGATTGATCACCACTTAACTAACTTATTAAGATGGATTTTGGACGTCCGTTGACGTTTAACATATGTCCTTGACGGACAGACTACTTTTAGACATATTTTGAACGTCCAGGGACGTTCCTTGTTTACTGGGACACTCCTCACAGACAGTCACCCGGAGGAAACCCACGCAGACACAGAGAGAACACACCACACTCCTCACAGACAGTCACCCGGAGGAAACCCACGCAGACACAGAGAGAACACACCACACTCCTCACAGACAGTCACCCAGAGGAAACCCACACAGACACAGAGAGAACACACCACACTCCTCACAGACAGTCACCCGGAGGAAACCCACGCAGACACAGGGAGAACACACCACACTCCTCACAGACAGTCACCCGGAGCAGGACTCGAACCCACAACCTCCAGGTCCCTGGAGCTGTGTGACTGCGACACCTACATGCTGCGCCACTGTGCCGTCCCATATTTGTAACATATTACTGTCATTCAAAATTCAAACATGCTCCTGATCTTTCATCATTTTATGGTGAGTGATGTGTAGAATAAAAAATGAGACCAATCAACCGAACAAACAACAACCCACCACCAACAACAACGTATTAATATGCTGATTTCACTGAAATTACCATTATTGAATCACTAGACTACAACTCACACATTGTTTTAAATACTAACAGAACAAACCCTTACACATTGCATCACTTTTTCTGTCATGGAATCACGAACCCTGCGATTCTTTTTGCTTATTTATTTTTTAAGATTTTTTTTGTCATTTTTACTATGCAACAGTTACCAAAAAAAAAAGAAAAAAGAGCAGAGGAATGTGTGAATTTTGACTTACAATCATTTATTACCAAATAACAAATAAAACAACAACACGAAACATGCTTTAAAACTTATTTGTACACCTAATAAAATATTCAGTGCAATGTGTATTCCTATTTCATCATTCACAGAGCCTTTTCTAATTCTTTTACGTTGGCTTCTCAAACATAAACGGCCACCCCAATCACCCCGTGCTGAGTGAATATGACCTGCTGTAGCTTGTTGTTAACAGTAGGCGGCAGTAGTAGAGCTGTTTTGTTCCGTGAGTTTCCCGCCTCAGTCTCGAGCTTTCCTCAGACGGCGATAAGCGTTCATGAAAACGAGTTAAGAGTTCTTCCTTCTGATTGTTTTCAGGTGAGCAGTGGCTTGAATGTACTAAAACCTTTCTAAAACCGGTAAATCAGCTCACATTTAACATATTTATACTTTTTTGGCGTTGAGTCGTGAGTTACTCTTTTTTTAAAGCGTAAATGGACAGGCCCCGAGTTCTAAAATGTCGGATATAGCTGGTGTTAACGGCTTTAGTCTGAACTAAGCTCATGAACTTAAAGGCTAAGCACCACTTAATGGACCTCCGTGAATATTCCACATTATTGTAGTTACTGACAGATATAAGTATGAATTAAAATGAAAATAGCAGCTTAATTTGCTTTAAAACTGACAATTTTATTAAATTGACGGAAAAACCCGAGCTCTCTACGGAAATTCTCGAACGCGACCGTGACGTCACTGGTGGACAACAGCTGAACAACGCCGCGGTAAAACACCGTTATGACTGACTGTTATGACAGTATCTAGCTAAATAACCAACATTATTCATGACAATAGCCTAGCAATAAGCTAAACTCAAATGTAGAGGTACCGTTATTCTTGTAAATGTGATCGAAGTCGAACTCGAATTCCTCCGACACTATAAACCTCCGTAATGCAGCTACGTAGCCGAGTATAATCTGAGACACCGAGTTTAGCGAGTCAAGCTAACGTTAACTAACACCAACTAAAACAGGCGAAGTGAGTGTCCTCACCCTGTTTACCTCCATGTTACAGAGGCTCTTCAACACCTTTCGTTGGTCTTTTAAACCTTATTCCTTCAATTAGTAAGAAATAACATGTTTTCTGACTCTCAATAAACACAAGTTAGGAACTCAAACTCCACTGGATTTATTTGTTTGACACTTTCATAGAGCTGCTGCTTAGACTTTAACGCTGCTAGAACTCTCTGTTTGAGCAGTGTTTTTATATTTAGTTATTTTGTCAGTTTTAACGAATATGTAATCATGATTTCAATACATAATGTAATGAATTTAATATATCATACATTTAATCAGGTTTTGTTGCACCAACATCTGTGAAAGTTGAATTCTGTGATTGTTGTTTTTTTTTTTATCAGGGAGGGAGCAGTATTTTGCGTAAAAATGAGCATTTATTTGAGCAAGGTTTGACCCAAGCCTACCCAGAAAACATTGTACAGAGATCGGGAGTTGATGACGTCATGTTGTAAAACAAAGCAATAAGCCACAAAAGGCCGTGAGTTACTGCGACTGTATTATGCGGTTGGTTTTGGCACGACGTGATGCGGAGACCAAGACTCGGCCGTTGCACCAATTCTCCGGAGAGTTGCGTGTAGAAGCAGAACTGCCAGAAAAGCCATGAGCTCGCTGACAGAAAGGCTCCAGCTTAGGTCTTATCTGTGGGCTTCATGGACTGTGCAGGCCGTGATGATCCTAAGCATCTCTCTGTTTATCAAACACAAAGCTCCTTGTCCAATGCTGTTAGAATTAAATAAATAAATAACAGTAAAAATGAGCATATTATTTTGGTTTCATTCATTCATTCATTCGTTATCTTTATCCAGTTCAGGGTACAGAGCCTACCTGGAATCATTGGGTACAAAGCAGGAACACACCCTGGAGGTGGCGCCAGTCCTTCACAGGGCAACACAGCCTCACACACGCATTTGAGTCGCCAATCCACCTACCAATGCATGTTTTTGGACTGTGGGAGGAAACCCACGCGGACAAGGGGAAAACACACCAAACTCCTCACGGTATTTTGGTATTATTTATTTATTCACCCATACACATTTTTATTTTTTTAGTTGTTTGATTCTTTTTTTTTTTATTTATTTTTTGTTTTACAATATATTGTTGAGGTATTTTTTTCCCTGTAATTATTCTGGTTTTAATGTTTTATATTGAACATAAACACTCATGCAGTCTGGAACAGAACTGGTGCCCAAACACTAAAACAAACTCCCATAAATACGACCTTCAAAAGCGCATTTGAAGAATTTATAATGCATAATAAAATATCAGAGAAAACGAACTGAAAACAATCAACGATACCTTGGTGTGCTCCGGCGGTTTCGCAGAAAGTCAGATTTGGGATGGATTCACTGTTATGAACATGTTCAACACAGATTCCCTCCCAAAGTATACCATTTTTGCTGTAAGTCTTGGAGCTGCGGTGTTTTTTTTTTTTTCCCCCTCTGCCTGTCTTTTCAAACTTTTCTTTCGGGGAGGACAGCTGTTCTCATCATCCGTTGAGCTGCTGTCTTCTGTTGACCCAGTATCGGAATCCTCTATTGCCAAAGACAGTTCCTCGTAGTCATCCATGGAATTCAGCAAAGCTATTGCGGGTTTAGTTTTCTCCAAACTGGTGGCAGTAAGAAAAAGTAATGATTCCACCGCGTCTGTACGGACTCATAAAAACATGGCTTCAGGTGAAAATGCGTGGGGCGTGAATGGCAGGAGCTATTCGAGTTGGTGAATGCTCGTTTGCTCGGTCCCAGCCAAATGACAGACTCTGCTTAGTTCAATAAAAAGGGAAATGTTTCTCCAACAGGGCAGAGAAATTAACCAGTTAATCAAATCCAAAGTATAAAGGAAACAAAAACATTAAAAAAGCAATTCTAAAGTAAACTATAGCCAAGAAAGCAATTAGTCTAGACTGACTGTAATCTCTCTCTCTCTGTGTGTGTGTGTATGTAAATGTGTGGTGCAATAAGAACAGCAAAGATAAACCAAAGGACATAGATATTTGGAGAGTGCTCCTCTACTATGCTTCATTTACATAAGAAAGGGTATCTAATAATCTACCAATGGGCTGCAAGAAACGGTGGGGTGGCCCCAGGTTCTGAAAAACCTGTCTAGTGTTAAAACAGTGGCACATTTCATGTGGAATTCTGATGTTCGGATGTGAAGCGGTCAGAGGTGTGCATGTATTGTATGTTTTACAACGGCTTTGAATACGGCTCAGCCAATCATATTTTAGGACCAGAACTGTCTGTTTTATAATGCCTTTCAAGGTTCCCTGCAGTAGTGCTTTAGTTTGAAAACGTCCTCTACACCCCCCACCCCCCCTTCACCCCCACAATTTGTTTCATGCAATTTGTACAGTTTCTTATCAAGGCTTCCAATGTGTTTGTGCGTGGCTTTATGCATTGTTTGACAATTGCACGTAGGTTTCTGTAGCGAACAGTGATGGATGGGGAAAAGCTAGGGCTGGGCGATTTATCGATATATTAAAATATATTGAGGTAGAACAGAGCGGGGTATGGAGTGAGGCTATATCATTTATATCGATATTTTACGTTTTTAAAAGTGTAAAGATTGTACAGGGATATTCTAGGCTCTGCTCACAGCCCTGCCCCCACCTGCGTTTTCTCTCTCTCTCTCTCTCTCTCACACACACACACAAAATGGAGCCATGTTATATGTAAATGATTCAGATTTTACCGGTCAGATGAGTAGCAGAACCGGCTGTCTGCAGGGAATGCCAAAAGGAGGTAGAATGTGGAGGGGGCTCCCAGCCTATTTCACCACTTACAACAGCAGCACACACTTCTGTACAAAGCTGTTAAACTCTGAGGTGCTGCAGCTACTGTTCTGAAGTATTCACGTCCCAGTACAGTTCCACTAAACCAGTTCAGACAGCATTGCAAGCTTCATTAGCTAAGTACGAAGTGGCGTGGTATTACTGAAGCGATAGTTTACTACACAGCAAAGGGTATGCTCCCCGTCTCAACAGACTACCCAATTTCTGCGGGAATCCCTGGCTTTTATGGCACTACTAAGACCTAGCTAACGGACAAATAAGATTTTCAGAGATCTGTTTACTGCTGCAGCCACATGTTGTCATTTAACTAACGTGTCTGTTTGTAATGCTACTATTGAAGCCACTAAACAGCACATTTTTTCTCGCCCCAACAAAAAAAACCTCTAACACACGGTTTCCAAAGTTTCTCTTTTTTTGTCTTTGGTCGCAAAAATGAATGGGGAACGTCATATTTAAATATTCATTTGCATTGACCGTTTAAAGGTATACTTGGGCGTTGAAGAGGCAGGGCTTTAGGCTGGTTCATGTACACACATTTGAAGAATATGCTGGCTATGCATTTGTATGTCTCTCATTTGCCCTCTTTGTTCCTTTTAACCCCGAGCTCTGTGAAAATCTGGTAAGCCTTGTGTCAGTTATTAGGAAATGTTGCATGAAACACAGGACACTACCCTCAAGTCTGAATTACTCCAGACAACTTCAAATTTAGAGATCCACATTATAGACTGCCAGCTTTTACAATATTAATCAATCTTATGTGAAAAAATCTGTGTAGCCAGTGGTGGTTCTGCAAAACTACAGTTGTCTGGTTTTGTTTGTACAGTCGAACCTCTACCTACGAACTTGATCCGTTCCGTGACCCGGTTCGTAAGTGGAAAAGTTAGTTTCTCCAGTCAATTTTCCCCATTTAAAATAACGGAAAAGCAATTAATGCGTTCCAGCCCCCACCCCGAAAGTCACCCTTTTTGCACTGATATATGTTTACAACACTCTCATATTAGTAAAAAAATACATGTAGCATGTGGTACAGTGGTAACAGTAATAAAAAAGAAATAATAAAGTTGTAAGTGGTTACACATCGCTACCTTGAAGACGTGACGACTGGCTGGAGGAGTAACACAGGCACTGGCTGGAGGACTGGGAGGTGGGGGGTGGAATAACGGACAGTAGGCGGTGAATGTGGGGAGACGAAGCGTAGATACGGCTTAACTTAGCACGAATTTCGATGTCTGCTATTTACACTAATGCTAAATTGCTAAAGCTACAATGTGCTGATCTTAAAAGCTCACTCAAGTCTGGGGGCGCTGTGAGACTCGCCTATTGGGGTCAGTGGCCATTTCCAGCCGCCGGCTCGGAGGAGGCTCGGGTTCGTTTCTAGAGTCGTGGTTCATTGGTGGAGGCAAAAAATATTCAAATGCCCGGTTCATATCTTGGAAAGTTCGTTAGTAGAGGTTGCACTGTATCTGTCTTTGTCAGTGATGTGTGATTTTTGCCCGTAACGTCACCAGCACAAGAGGCCCAGTCGTCATGGTCACTTTACTGATAGATGCTATCAGAATATGTGACCCTTAGAACTACAGGGAAAAACACAAAAGAATACCCAACATAGTATTTGCAGGTGATAGACAATCTCTTCTCTGCAATTTTATTTTCCACACTTTTTTCTGTGCTGGGCACATTGAATTGGGCTGCCTGGCAACTCTCAAAGCCATGGCTCCCAGAGCCTTTCAATCATCCTGCTACTCAGACTGACACAGTACTTCCGAAAAAAACTACACTGAACCAGAATATTCATAGCACTTCTACCTCTCCTGAAAGCTAAAGAAAAAAGTTTGGACTGTCACTAATGGCTATTGAGTACATAAACCCCAGGACATCACATAATGATATTCTGCTTTTTAATGAACAGTTCAGCGCTAAGCTTGCATACTGACCAAGAATATCTTAATGAAAGCATACACAGCATAAATGGACCCATCAGAATTAGATTTGTACATGCAAATGGCATGAAGGGAACTGGCATGGGAGATGTCAAAGCAGCTAGCAAGTAGAGCCATGAGGCCTGCAAAGCACTGGCGCACTCATTAGTATGGGGATGACTGTATGAGACTCAGTAGTCAGACATGCAGGTAACAAAATATTATGCTGTCTCCTGTAGGGACTACAGTCTCAGGCATCAAAGACAAACGTCCTGAAATTCCAGCCGTTCACCGGCTCGTTAATAATATTTTATTAATTTACGGGGGAAAGGAAAGTTTTAGAGAAACCTCTGATATATTGAAATAGGGCTTCAGGGACAACTGCAGTTCTCTCAGCAAGTTGAAAATTAAAACATCCATTGGCCACTTCATGCCTGATTTCATGCCTGCTTACAACTGCCTCCACAGGACCTGTAGAATGAAGGTGTACTAATGAGAGAGAGCTCTCTCTTTTCCCATTCTGCCACTTATCTGCACCTGAAGTTGACCCTCAGGCCTCAGTTCTGATTCTGGAAGAAACTCGGCATGATGCACCTCGATCAGCTTAGCCCAACGATGTCATTTAGGGTTGAGGTTTCATCCCAAGAAAACTCAGCATGGGCAGCACAAACAACATGAACGGTTGTAGTGTCCACCATGCCTGGACCCAGTTCAGCCCACGGAGCAAACAAAGTTAGGATGTAAGCTTTGATGCACCACTGCATGGACGCTGGCAATCCAATCCGTGATGTTTTGACCTTGTGAAACCGCTGCTCAGCATGGCCAACTTACGCCTCTTTCACACATGCACTTCGGAGAATTTCTAGAGAAACATGGGGTCTGGAGATATTCCCAAGCAGTTGTTCACACATTCAGCTCACAGCGGGACATATTCTGCCTCAGGTGCGTGCTCGCAGCGGGAGATGAAAGGTGTTTCAGGCATGGCGCGCAGTGCTTGTACAGTGCGTGCAGGAGAAACTCTGGAACATTTCTATGAAGTGAGATCAATGTCTTTAATGCGAGAGCGCAAAAACAACACTAAATCGAGCAAGTCAGACTCAACGAGCGCACAGAAACAAGAAAACCGAGCGAAAACAGCGACAGCGAGAGCAGAAAAACAAGCACCGTGCTCGCTTCCTGTAGCGCCACGCTCTCGTTTCTGTTTTCAGTGCACGCTCCACTTTTTTCCTCGCTTCTGAAGTTTGCGCTCGCTTCTCAAAAGTCTGCTCACTTCTCAGCACCAAATCTAGTGACAAATAGCTATTTCTTGTAGACGATAATCGCTGAAAACACAGTTTACTCTCTGCGGTGCCTCTGCTCCAAGAGACATAGCAGCAGTCGGCACAACAGCTCACGCACATCAGAATGAGCTGTGAATATAGAATTGTGCTGCCAAAGACATTTACATTTAATTTATTCATTATTCTGAACTGATATCACAGACGTGACTGAGACATTCAGCTTTATTCAAACAGTAAACACACGTCTTATGAATGTATGACGAGGGACTGAATGTGCGATTGGACTTGGAAACAACATAACAGCATGGCGTCACACTTACCAAGCGGATAGATCAAACAGACCGTAGAATGTGAGCTGTGATGTATTTCCGATCATAGATACAGGAAATAGGAAATTGCTCTCAGCATGTGAGGATCAGTGTTTTATAGACAACACGCCTCAACCGCATCAGCCAGTGCACTACCACCACCCTGTTCTCTGACCTGGCAAAGCATTGAGGCCACTACCAACTGTGTCTCTTATGGACCCTGATGACACACAGCAAAACATGCTTTGTGTTGTGATAGCAGCGATTGGGGGGGAAAAAATGATATACAGGATCCCTGCAGTGCAGATTGCTCAATGCTCAGAAATACTGGTACAAATCGATCTACTCTTCAGTATGTACCACACCAGTCTCCAGAGGGCTATTGTTAGAAACAAAGTTACTCTTTTTAAAAATGGCCTGAAATTGAAGATTCTTAATGAAACTTGGTCAGCTATAATAGCACTAGTGTTCACCTTAAATCAGTCCTTTCTTTGTTTTTGTTTCATCCTGCATCCAGAGTAAACAGAAAGATAGGGGAGCAGCTTTTGTCTTAACAGCAGGGTAATTCTCTTTAGTTGAGAATCTATGTAGTGTATTGAACGGTACGCCTCAAACTTTGCTAACTGTTTGGACAGCTCGTAAATGACTTTAAAGAACTGCTTTGTCTTTTCCAATGAGTTTGACAAATGTGATTTTGACATCTGTATAGACCGTGTAATCCACAACTTGCAATTGTCTTTGATGAGAGCTGGTGTCTGAAAAGATTTGGAAAATTCCTGGCAAAAACATAGCTGCAAAATCCCTCAGAAGAATTGCAGGCAAGCTGAATGCATGTGGACAATAGCCAGCCTTCAAATTTACCGTGACATTTACAGACAGAGCCTTCAGAATTCTTTTCAGACATGAATAAAAATATCAATACCTCCCATGATCTTTTCATCATTGCTGACAGATTATGAAAGCCTCCACTAGTTAAAGCTCCTGAACTACTTTCAATAAACCTAGAAATATTTGTCATTTTTTCAAGATAAAATTGAAAGTATCACACACACCATAAAACCCCCCAGGCCAGAAAGTGTAGCCACACCTCTGTGTGCAGTCTGCACCGAAAGAATCTAGTTACATCTCTTTTCAGCACAGTAATAGATAATAATCTTGAGAAAACCGCAGAGACTAAAATCGTCCTCCTGCTGCCTTGACCCATTACCAGGATATTTTCTCAAAGATAATTTTCTACAGCAAATAACATTTATCTCCGTTTGTCAGGTATCTTCCCTGAAAACTGTAGTTACCCAGCCCCGCTGTCTTCGTGCCTCTGTGCTGAACAGCTAACATCTCCTTTCTCTCTTTTAAAAGCAGCTAAATAATTTTCTTTAATAAAATGCTTTGATAAATTCCAGAGAAGTGCTCAGCCACATCCCAGCCCTTATTTTATAAACACTGATGCAGGCGAAAAATCAGTGCTGTTGCTTTTGGACCTTGTTGCTGCTTTAATCACAGTTGGCGACACAATTATTATAGACAACAGTTATAAAACATCAACTGGAATTTTTGGAATATGTTTAATCTGGTTTAGATCATGTACCAGTGGGTGAAAAACACAAGTCAAAAAATGTAAAACATTTGTAAAATGTAAATAATTCGCAAGTGTATGTGTAAACAAAAAAACTGCATCAAAATTTCACTCAAAATTCGTTCTCATTTCTATTCTCGAATTTTATTCCCCTAGAGGCTCTAGCTGGTGATTTGACTTGGGAATGGTTTTCATTAGTTGTCAGTTATAATCATCAAATTAAAATAAATAAACACTTGAAATATATCAGTCGGTGTGTAATGAATGAGTGTAATATACAAGTTTCACTGTTTTAATGGAATTACTGAAATCAACTTTTTCATGATACAGTGGAACCTCTACCTACGAACTTGATCCGTTCCGTGACCCGGTTCGAAAGTGGAAAAGTTTGTTTCTCGAGTCAATTTTCCCCATTTAAAATAATGGAAAAGTGATTAATGCGTTCCAGCCCCCGCCCCGAAACTCACCCTTTTTGCACTGATATATGTTTACAACACTCTCAAATTAGTAAAAAATACATGTAGAGAAATACAGTGGAAACAGTAATAAAAAAGAAATAATAAAGTTGTAAGTGGTTACACATCGCTACCTTGAAGACGTGACGACTGGCTGGAGCAGTAACACAGGCACTGGCTGTATGACAGGAGGTGGGGGGCGGGTGGAATAACGGAGAGTAGGCGGTGAATGTGGGGAGACGAAGCGTAGATACGGCTTAACTTAGCACGAATTTCGATGTCTGCTATTTACACTAATGCTAAATTGCTAAAGCTACAATGTGCTAATCTTAAACGCTCACTCAAGTCTGGGGGCGCTGGGAGACTCGCCTATTGGGGTCAGTGGCCATTTCCAGCGCCAGCTCGGAGGAGGCTCGGGTTCGTTTCTAGAGTCGTGGTTCGTTGGTGGAGGCAAAAAATATTCAAATGCCCGGTTCGTATCTTGGAAAGTTCATTAGTATAGGCGTTCTTCAGTAGAGGTTCCACTGTACTTTAATTTCATGAACAGGAACCTGTATACAATTAGACATGTGTTCTTTATTAAGCAAGACTACATGAAATGTTGCATGAAACATAAGGCTTTTCCTCAGAGCCTGTAGATAAATTAACTAAGGAAAAATATATGGTAATTTGATAATGTAATTAATAGCATCTTTTGTTTTAAGTCCTGAAACTATGTAATTCACCTTCAAACTCAAATTTTCATTGCCCTTAAGTCTTTTTATTACAGCTTTGGAGGAATGCTTAGAATTCTGGTCCTGCTAGAAGGCGTATTTACAACCAAGATTCAACCTTTTAGGTCATTTCTTGCCCAGTTGCTTCAGTATTTCTAAATAATCCTCCTCTTTCATCTCCTTTCCAAGCAAAACAGCCCCACAATATGAACCTGTGACAAGAAAATGAAAACACACACCCCCCCTCAGTCTTTCATAGATGTTAAGATTGTGTGAATACCGTGTGGTTTTGTTTAGTTATTTCTGTATTTAACACCTGTGTGTACATGTACATGCTAATGTAGCCAGCTAGTAAGACTTGAAATGGCGACGGAGAATGTAAACATGCTATTGTCATGCTTGAATATTCAAGAAAAAAAACTATTGATGGGATAACGGTCATTCAGTACATTTCAGGTTCTCCACTGACTTAATTTTATTGCCTCCTAACACTGCTGAGCCTAGACTTGACCAACAATAGAAAGCCCATATCAACCCACATCTTGCTGCAGAAATAGCCCTAGAGGAAACACAGGTGTATGATGGATGCATCATGTTGTGAGTTTTCCTTCAAACTGTCGGTTGAAAGTAGGGTGTGCATTCCTCGCCGGTCAGCACTGCTTGTCTATCTTTGTAGTTAAGCAGTCGAAGTTGTTGTTGCCTTCTCTTACGGGATGAGCTCTCTCTATTTGGATCTCACGACCGGCCAGTGCGGGAATCCATTTTGGCAAATACTCCTGAAGAAAGGATATAGCATTGGACTCGGGTAAACCCACTAGTTTCACGTTGTTCCTGTGGCTCCGGTCTTCCATATCGATGAACTTAGCTCGCAGTTTATCAACTTCACGCGCCTGCTCCTGTAGTCGGTCCCGGTCTGTGCGAGCTGCCTGCTGAATGTGGTCGACCCGGGTCTGTAGGTGGTTGATGGATTTGCTATGACAATCCAGTTCATCACGAGCATACTGAAGACTGGCTGTAATTTCCTTTATTCCGTTTTTGAGTAATTCTAGTTAAGGAGACAGAGCGTTGCTTAAAGCATCAGCTACTGCCACGGGAATCGGAGAATTCGGCCTGCTTTGTTGCCCGAGGAGCGCTTGCTTAACGCTTTTTAAGATGGCCGCATTCAGTTCTTCCAGCGAGAAAGAAGTGTCCTTAATTTTCTTCTTAACCGGTGAAAATTCGGTTTCTAATTTGCGCAGTATTTTTCCCTGAGTTGTCATGTTGCAGTTATCCGTAATTTAAAGAGGGAGAGCTTTCAAAAACTAGCAAAAAACACCATTGTTGGCAGAGCTCTGAAATTAGTGTGCCGCAACTGTGCTTGGTTCAACTTCCCTTCACAAAAACAACAGAGGAACGACAGGCTGCTATACATTTAAATATCACGGGAAGTAAAGATTCAACAATTTGTTAAGAAAAAAAGTCATGCCTAATTTAATGAATATCCTTAACTTTTCTTAGAGAAGAGGAGCCCAATAACTAAGCGTCTCACGTCTTAAATCAGACGAAACATTTAATCACTTTACCGATATTGACCACAAGTCCCACATGTGCAGAATGAATGTTAGCACTCATTCATTACAGATCCCACTGCTTGATCGGCGTCCGTGCGAGCAGGGAGGGAGAACATTATACTGAGGTGTTTTGGGACCGGTGGCAGCGATGACTTGAATCAGAAATGAATCACTCCTCTGGTCTGCAAGATATCAAGGGCAATTATGAGTTTCTTCAATTAATGAGCATAGCAGGGAATAATTGCGCCGTTCTATCAAAGGCCGAATGATCTGCTGGTCTCAGAGGACGCGTGTGTCACCATCAAAGACATCAGATTCTCTCTGAGGTTCAAATGATTCACCATGGGTTGCTGAAACAGCACTGGAGAACAAAACTGGGACTAGATCGGTTTGAGCACCCAAGCTGTTGTAGGAAAACTTGTTTGCTTTGATACGAGATATAACACTGGGCGAACACATGGAATTCCAATAAGCTATAGATGTGCTTGTTCGATGGAGGAGAGCAGAGGAGAGGAGGGTGGTATTTGGTTCAAACCCACGAATGAACAGTTTTAAGAGACTTTTTTAAAGATTGGATATTCTTTTATAGCTTCTTACCTTCTGGACCAAACCGTTATGAGGGTTATTCAGAGGTGAAAACACAAAGAACTTATTCTCAGTGACTTGCAATACAGACATTTACATGAGCTTGTTTGCATAGCATTGGTCATGTTTTCTCTTGTTCTGCAGGAGCTGCTATACAAGGATCCCACCTACAGGAATACAACAGAGGTAAGAATCCAATTAACAGAGAATCAACATTTTACAAACAGAAGAGAGTGGGTGGGTTAACCTCTCCGTCATGTGAAGTTGAGCAGTGCTGGGAAGTCCCTTTTAACTTCAGCAACAGCCAACAGACAGACACTACTGACGTTTTACAGAAAGTCCCCTTTCGCACCGATCACACTGCTCTTCAATGGTCAGGAACATTCCACCAACAGTGGCAGCTGGACAGACACATTCTAGGTGGGGTTTCCTATAGAAAAAATAAGGCGTTTATGTGACTGTATCTACGTAACCAAACCTTTCTGTTGTATGAATGAAGGTTTCTTGATGCTTTGGCCTGATATGTTGGGTATATCTGGAGCAAGCTCTTTGACCTGTCGTTTCTCCATAGTTCTTCTCACAAACAGACTGTGGTGGAGAGATCTTATTTAAATTGGATGCTGTTGGAATGATGTGTGGGGCATGGTGGGTCGCAGTCACACAGCTCCAGGGACCTGGAGGTTGTGGGTTCGATTCCCGCTCCGGGTGACTGTCTGTGAGGAGTGTGGTGTGTTCTCCCTGTGTCTGTGTGGGTTTCCTCCGGGTGACTGTCTGTGAGGAGTGTGGTGTGTTCTCCTTGTGTCTGCGTGGGTTTCCTCCGGGTGACTGTCTGTGAGGAGTGTGGTGTGTTCTCCCTGTGTCTGCGTGGGTTTCCTCCGGGTGACTGTCTGTGAGGAGTGTGGTGTGTTCTCCCCGTGTCCGTGTGGGTTTCCTCCGGGTGACTGTCTGTGAGGAGTTGGTGTGTTCTCCCTGTGTCTGCGTGGGTTTCCTCCGGGTGACTGTCTGTGAGGAGTTGGTGTGTTCTCCCTGTGTCTGCGTGGGTTTCCTCCGGGTGACTGTCTGTGAGGAGTTGGTGTGTTCTCCCTGTGTCTGCGTGGGTTTCCTCCGAGTGTTCGGGTTTCCTCCGAGTGTTCCGGTTTCCTCCCATGCTCCAAAAAAAACAACAAAAAAAACATGTTGGTAGGTGGATTGGCGACTCAAAAAATGTCTGTATGTGTGTTTGTCTGTGTTGCCCTGTGAAGGAATGGCGCCCCATCCAGGGTGTATTCCTGCCTTGTGCCCAATGATTCCAGGTAGGCTCTGGACCCACCGCGACCCTGAACTGGATAAGGGTTACAGATAATGAATGAATGAATGGAAAGATGTGCCCTGAGAAATACCTGTCACTATTTAACTGACAAATGCTGCTGAAATAAAAGAACAAATTTAATTGAATAATTGGATGAATACAATTTTAACAGTTTGTACTTTAAAACAGTGAAATATTCATGTGAACTCTACCCACACCAGTAATATCATCACTGTGGGGAAAATGTAATTAAAAGTTATCTGTAACCCGAATGTAATCCCAAAACTTTAATTTAAAAATAACCTTTTATTAACTGCCGGATATTACTTCAGTCTGAATATTCAGTTTGAAAATTTATTCTGCAAAATTCAACTTTATCTTATCTAGGTTTCAGAGAAAGTGCAGCAGAGTGCAGAATACCCTGAGGAGAGGACATTTTTACAGATATATTCACTGCCTTCTCCAGCCAACAAGGAGCCAGCGTTTGAGAGAGTCTGTTTCGGGTTCATTCAGCAATTATAAAGGTAGCTCATGCCCTTTTTAAATGTTATTTAATCATCTTTGAGACTGCAGTCCTAGCTAATGTCAGTTAAATTCTCTATTGGTCTTAAGCTTGTTTCACGCCAGACAAGTCTCATCATACCATTTGTATTTTTCGTTTGTAATATATTCATACTTCAAATAAGTAGATACTGATTATCTAAAAGTATTCAGTGACTAATTATTTTCGTTTGCCATTTTTAAACTTTCATTCATTCATTATCTGTAACTCTTATCCAGTTCAGGGTCGCGGTGGGTCCAGAGCCTACCTGGAATCATTGGGTGCAAGGCAGGAACACACCCTGGAGGGGGCGCCAGTCCTTCACAGGGCGACGCACACACGCACACCTACGGACACTTTTTGAGTCTCCAATCCACCTACCAACGTGTGTGGTTTTTTTTTTTTTTGAGGGTGGGAGGAAACCGGAGCATCCGGAGGAAACCCACGCAGACACAGGGAGAACACACCACACTCCTCACAGACAGTCACCCGGAGGAAACCCACACCGACACAGGGAGAACACACCACACTCCTCACAGACAGTCACCCGGAGGAAACCCACACCGACACAGGGAGAACACACCACACTCCTCACAGACAGTCACCCGGAGGAAACCCACGCAGACACAGGGAGAACACACCACACTCCTCACAGACAGTCACCCGGAGGAAACCCACGCAGACACAGGGAGAACACACCACACTCCTCACAGACAGTCACCCGGAGGAAACCCACGCAGACACAGGGAGAACACACCACACTCCTCACAGACAGTCACCCGGAGGAAACCCACACCGACACAGGGAGAACACACCACACTCCTCACAGACAGTCACCCGGAGGAAACCCACACCGACACAGGGAGAACACACCACACTCCTCACAGACAGTCACCCGGAGGAAACCCACGCAGACACAGGGAGAACACACCACACTCCTCACAGACAGTCACCCGGAGGAAACCCACGCAGACACAGGGAGAACACACCACACTCCTCACAGACAGTCACCCGGAGGAAACCCACGCAGACACAGGGAGAACACACCACACTCCTCACAGACAGTCACCCGGAGGAAACCCACTCCGACACAGGGAGAACACACCACACTCCTCACAGACAGTCACCCAGAGTGGGACTCGAACCCACAACCTCCAGGACCCTGCAGCTGTGTGACTGCGACACCTACCTGCTGCTCCACCATGCCGCCCTTTGTTTTATATAGTTAAGGAAACAAATAGGTTGTTATTCTTTCGTGTGCCCAGTGATTCTGGGTAGACTTGATCTGGGTAAATTTGTGAGTACATACATAGTTGCTTTCCCATTAAAAACATGTATATCCCCAAAAGAGGAGAGGGGAAAACCTTTTTGACCTTAATTCAATGTAAACAGATTTTATTCCAAGTAATTTTGGAGGATTTCTATAGGTTCGTTCATCATGAAATTTTCACATAATGTAAAGGACAGATGCTACATTCCAGTGATGTAATAAAAACAAAATCCACCAAGAAAAGATACATGTTTTTAATTGGACAGCGACTAATATATACACACACCATAAATCACCACTGATATCACTATTAAGAGTCACTGACCTCTGTTAGTGCACAGAATAACACTAATCTGTTTTTCAAACGAACAATAATTACTTTCTAAAGAGCGTTGTGTGTCATTACCCACTAACGCACCCCATAAGTTTCTAAATGTTTTCCTATAATTATGGGGATTTTTGTCTTAAAAAATGAGACACCAGTGGCGGATGCTGGTCTTTCAAGGAGGGGAAGCTCGATTTCGGCCTACATCATAAAATGTGTGGGTTTATTTATACGTAAATTCTACCCTCCGTTCCTTTTTAAGAAAATGATCTGTGACCCTGTCGTACCAACAAGGCGTCTTTTCCAGGGACTTGACTAGTGTCCTCTCAATGGCCAGCAGAGCTAGGCTGCTTAAACGGCCTTGGCCCATGTGAAGTGTGTCCGCCTGTGAGTGCTTTGTGACGGTGGAGGGGCTCAGCAGCACCCGCTGGACAGAAACTGCGATAGAAGTCAGAAAGAGTGATAGACGTCAGTCTCCAAACACAAGCAGCTACAAAAAACCCACCAGAAATAGAAGCTCGATTTGTAGCTAGTCGTTTTTAACAAAGAGAATGCCGCTAAGAGGATTAAGAAAGTCTCCGGTTCAACTCAGAACAGAATGAAAATGTAATGCTCCCAAGGATCTTTACACCAAAGGATCGCTGATTCGCTCATTTCGCTGTCAATCAAAAAGGGATTCAGCCTCAGACAGATCATCCAATCATCATGCAGAAGCTGAGCGTCCGGGCCAGCCGAGGCCCGCCCACTGCCCCATAGACCCCCCAGAGACGCTGAGCGTCCGATGGGCGGGACAAAGCCCAGCATTTATCCAATGACTCGTCTCGTTTCGCTGCACTTTGAACTCACTGTTTAAAGCACTGTGAAGCTGCGGGAATGATTGAGAGGAAAGCCGCGTCTTTACCAGTGATAAGAAGCTGATTCTGAACAAAAGTTGAGCGCGTTGTAGTGCATATTTATTCAATGACATGTACACACAACAGTATATATTTGATCACTTATTTTTTCACATTTTAGGGGAAGCTGAGCTTCACTTGCAGTCTTAGAGCAATTGCCTCTGCTCCTCACGTAGAGACACACACACACACTTAGAATGAACTGGTACTGGAGCTTAGCTAATAGATATGACCTTGACTAGGCTAGCTCATCAGTACTTGTTAATTAAGGAGTAGGAAGGAAATTCCTACTCCCTCATTGCTTGTTACATTTGTGTCAACCCTGTGAATAAGTGTTCCTTTGTTTGAGAATTTGGGGTAAAACCTTTTATTCAAATATTGAACAGAAGCATCCAGATGTTAGTGGAGTTGCCTAAATCAGTCGTGGTATCGGAAGTGTTTATTTTAATATTGAGTACTTACTGATTCATAAAAGGGCTTTTAAGTCTTTCATCAGGCTTTACATCAGTGTGTACAGAATGTTGATGTATTAGGTACAAGAGCCTTAGTGAAGCCTTAACATCTGGATGTTGGGAGATTAGTTCTGGATGGAAAACTCTGTTCCAAGTTATCGCTTCAGTGTTGGTTTGAGCCCTGTACAAATCGGCACTTTCCGTATCTTAAGAATGCTCAGGTGTGTTGGGATAAGAGAAAGCAGCATAAACATAGAATATTCAGAGCAGTGTTTTATCAGATTTATCTGATGCTTGGCACTGGGCATGGTGAGGACATGTTCACTTGCTTTTCTGTGAACAATTGGAGCATGTTAAAAGACTTAATTTAAATGCATTAGAAGGAGTATTTTGATACTTTTAGACAAATATAAGTTGGAATCAAAATTATTTAATTGTCGTTGTAAACAATTTTTAGCTAAATTCAGAAGCTTTTAGTGGTTTGTAGTAAACAAATCAAACAAGAACACGTTACACTTCTAAACACAACTAATATCAGAAGTAATTTCTCCAAATTCAGCACAAAATGCCACTTTAAATAACTAATACTCTCTTAGAATTCAACTCCCGCAACAGAATCCATCCTAACAGCACACAGCTGCTAATCGGCAAAACTGCGGGATTAGGTTTTTGAGTTTTTGGTGAGGCTCTGTTTATCCACCTTTCAATTTCTTCAAAGTCTGTACTGAACGATTCCTTCAGCAGGACTGCTTTCACCACCATTAACTAAGGAAAAACATTTCTTTTACTGTGTGCACGGTTAGGTTTTTGCCTCACACTGTGCTCTGCATGATGATCAAAATATTGTTTCTGTCTCATTTGAACACTTTCTCACTGAGTAACTCTCGCAGTTGTCTCCAAAACCTTTCAGATTGATAGCTACTTTATGGCTGACCAGCTGTATTCTCTTGATAGTTTGGACAGTACCTTTTAGTCCATTATCAACCACATAACTCTGGATCTAAAGTGACTGTTGATCTGTCTTATTCTCTGGATGTGTGTAAAAGCTAAGGTTGAGCCTAAAGATGTTTGCATTACTCAGCTGTTACATCATTTAAAGGGCTGTCTGGTTTTGTGGAGTGCACTGAAGGTGGTCAAAAAATGCACTTAAAAAAAAATTAAAGGCTGTCTGCCACCAACAATCTGTCAAAATCTGTGTAAAACCATTAGGAACGTGGTGGAAACAGCCTGAGGTGGCAAGATGCTCTGGAACCAGAGTTTGTGATAAAGTCAATTCTAATTAAATACTTTTACACACAAGATTGAAAATGTGCTGCTTTGCCAGAGGTGAGATCATCATCAAAAATCCACATTCTCACATTCTGGGATCCATCTTCTAAGCTGCTTCTGTATTTATTTTAATAATGCTGATAATATTTGGCTCCAGTTTCCTCCCACGCTCCAAAAACACACAATTGGTAGGTGGATTGGTGACTCAAAAGTGTCGGTGTGAATTTGGGAGTCTGTCACCCTGTGAAGGACTGGCGCCCCCTCCAGGGTGTATTCCTGCCTTGCGCCCAATGATTCCAGGTAGACTCTGGACCCACCGCGACCCTGAACTGGATAAGGGTTACAGATAATGAATGAATGAATTATACTATTTGTTCATTCATTGATTTATTTACATTCTAAACTTTGCAGAATGTTTATTTTGTAGTTAACTCTGCCATTCTCCGTGGCATGTATAAAGGTCTTGAGCAGGTCGAGCTCACCACTATTTGGGATCAAAACTGAAAGAGGAAAGTGTGAAGGAAGAGATTTTGAAAGAGTGTTCATTATAAGGGCACAGATGGCAGATAATTAGTTAATAGAAACGGTTACCCGAGTGACCTCTACATTTAGATCTGTAAGAAAGATGGCAAGATGTGGTAGGAAGTGCACTTACAGTGAGGATCCTGCTTGTGTGATTGTGTGGTGTGTAAGAAAAACAATGTAGTGCCACAGGTGACTGACAGTTTTGATGCAGGATGTCATCAGATTCTGAGCTGGAACTGTCCAGTCACATGTTATTAATATGGATGCAGTGCTAAATTACACTAAGTACTGAGATTAAAGCACATTTGAGAGTGAAGGGTACCTAAAACTCTTCTTTACAGAATTGTGTTTGAAAGTGTTATGGTCAAATGAGTCCTTCACCATACATTTACAGTTCACTATACAGTGAGGGGGAGCAGTGCAGCTGGAGTAAATATACAGGACATTTGTACCTATAAAGTCAAGTTTTTCTGACTAGGGTTTACTTTGACAAAGCTGATTAATCTTGAAAAACTAATCTACATAATGGAGCAAGCATTCATGAAAGCTCCACAGATTTAAATCTCAGAAGCTTATCATCAGTTCCCACTACAGAGAAATCATTAATGAGGTGATAAATGTTAATGCTCATAGCTGAGATATGAGACTGAAAACTAAATTATTTTAAAATATTAACATTTCTCAACGGTGATAAATGACAGCTATCTGCCAATCAATTAACTTTAAACAGGTCAGTGGTCTGTGTTCATTGTTAAATAAGATCTCCCCAGAGTAAATAAATGAAACACATTTTGCTGTAGTTACTCTACATCAGTGGTCGCCAACCAGTCAATCGCAAGGGACAGTTCAGTATTCAAGACCATGCAAGTCAGTTGCGCTAAATCATGTGGCTAATTCAGTTACTGGGTTTACGTTACAGCTGTACTATTCTTTATCCAAAGTGGTTCGCTTGCAAGTTAAAAGAGCAATCAGTAATAATGGCACCAAGCATTCAAATTCAGAACTCTACAGTTTCAAAACAGTGAAGAGAGCTGTCTGCCTCTTTCTCCCAGACGTGAAGCTCAAGCATTTGCCAGTTTGAGGAAAACTGAACGAACAAGCAAGAGACGGGTTTAAGAACTTGGAATGTAATCGCTAAGAAGAATGTGCCATAATCAACACATTTACACAGAAAAGTGTTCATCATTTCACTAAAACATCTATCTACGCAAAAAAGTGGACATGCGCCCCAGACAGCGAGCATATATCAGTCCACTGTCGTAAAAAGGCTGTCACACCACTGACTGTAGACCACTGCTGGTCCACTATCGGACCCCTCAGATTACTGCCCTGTACCGGATAGAACTCATTTACAATCTCCTCACACAGATTTTACACTCACAGAGACTTTTATTCTGGAAAACACACTAATACAAATATTACCAACAACTCTGAGAGATATAATAATGAGTGTAAGACTGATATAAAATGATTAAATGATAAAAATGTTGACACTGTGCTGATTAAAATTATTTAGTAATCTTATTTATAAAGAATAACAAAAAGAACCTAATGAAGGAGAAAAATGTAAATTGGACTGTGAATGGAAAAGTGCTAAAATGGGTTTTTATCTAAAATTCTGTTTAAACAGCAGTGGTCTGCCCAGAAAACACTAGTGGACCTCCAACTGTGTCCTCAGTGGGACAACAGTGGTCTGCCGTTTCCTTGCTCTCAGGGGCCCGTCATTTCTCTGCATTTGCAAGTCTTTTCTGTCCAAATTCACCTGAAATATTTAGACTAGACAAGGATGGTGTTATTATCGATTTTCCAGAAAACAGTTGTATTATTCATAAGTTTAATATTCAAGCATTTAGTTCCACCTTAAATGGGTCAGTTTAAGAGTTGTATTGCTTCTCTATTGGTTCTTTGTTCTCTAGATTCTTTTTGAATATTCATTTCCACCTTAAACAGCTATGTGAAGCTAAAGTTAGCGCTAGGATTTATAAACAAAAGCCATTTTGAAACACATTTCCCATTGTATCCATTTAAAACACACCACCAAGTGTACATCATGTCACTAAAACATCTACCCACCAGTGAAACGCTTGTTTGCTACCAAGCTTGATTTCTCCGTTCCACCTTAAATAGGTGAATATGCAGGCTTTTCAAACAATCCTTACTGGTTAATTTGTTTAAAACACACACACTTTCTTTAAAACAAACAATGGTATTTACTCTTTTCAATCGTGTTATTCACCTTCTTCAAATAAAACACAAAAACACAGTCCTAACACCTTTCAAACGTCGCTATGGCTCTACTGCTTTATCAATGCTGTGAGAGGCTGTAATGTCTTAGCTTTGACTGTTTTATTAATCTATGATCACACACCCTGGACATTTTATGACTAAATACAGTAAATATCCTACAGATTGCTCCTTTAAGCATGGAAATATAAAGATATTATTATACAAATATTTAATACGGATTACAAATTATAACACAAGTGAGAGTCGTATTATATTCCGGTGCTCTGTCGGTTCTGTTGAGTTGTACTGCCTGAATAAAACAGGAGGGTAGGATATTTGGACCGGCTAAAAGAGCATATCAGAGAATGCTACCAGCAGAAGTTTAAGCAGGAGATATGCACAACGTGAATCCTCATATGAGGGGAAAAGAAAGGTAATTACGGTGATAATAAATTATTTTATACTTTGTTCACATTTTATGTAACACGTAGAGTTTTGGAAGGCTGAAGGAAATAACATTTAAACTAAGACTGTATAATGAACCAGAGGACAACAGACTTACCATGAGAGACATAAACATTCAAAATTGTGGCTCTGAGCATCCTCAGAGCTGCTATGTTTACAATAGAGGTGGGCGGATCGATCCAAATATCGATACCAACGCTGGTATTGATCAATACTCATGTAAAAAGATCGATACTCAAGCTTTTTTTCTCTCCCCTTTTGTTATTGCTCCGTCACGTGGCGAAGACTATCGTTATCGGCGATACTGGCCCTGTATTTACTTATTATCGGATCGATACCAAAATTCCCGGTATCGCCCACCTCTAGTTTACAAAGCAGTTGCAGAGTGTGTGCAGCCGCCATGGTACCACCATAGCCACCACTCGGCTGTACATTAAAGAATAAGAAGACAGTATAATTTTATATTATTGGAGGTGATGGGGACATATATACATGTTATTATTATTATTATTATTGTTACACTTATATAGCGCCTTTCTAGACACCCAAGGACGCTTTACAATCTACACTGCTCAGAACGCTCAATTCACACACACACTGGCGAGAAGCGGCAGCCAAACGCGCACAGCGTACTCTCAACCAGAAACGACCGTCCACCTGGAGGACTGCATCGGGCACTAGGGTTTAACCCAGGACAGAGCGCCAATCCATTTCTGGGCTCACACATACAGACATTCATTCACACACCAGGACAGTTATTAGAGAAGCCAATTCACCTACCCTCCATGTTTTTGGACTGTGGGAGGAAACCGGAGCCCCCGGAGGAAACCCACGCAGACACGGGGAGAACATGGAAACTCCACCCAGATGGGACTTGAACCCAAGATCCCAGCGCTGGGAGGCGAACGTGCTAACCACCAAGCCACCGTGCCGCCACATGTATTATTTTAAGTAACCTAAGCCTGCACGTATGCTGGTAGATTCTTCATTTGTTCAGATTTCATTGATAATCTTACGTAATAAGGTTGGTGACCACTGCTCTACACACTCCAGTTGGCCGATCTGTCTTACTTACCTGCAGAGACTAGAGCGAATGAGTCCTAGTAGTTTGGACATCTTGGGCATTTTGGTTTTGCTCTAATTATGCAGGAGCAAAAAGAAGAATTGGATTGACCTCAGCAGTTAAACAGACACACATCCACACACAGAAGAAGAGAGGAATGAAAGCATGAAGTTGGGCTATTTCACTTTACAAAGACAAAATAGCAAACGTGGCCAATAGTGTTTAATTCGCTATATTAAAAATAAAACAAATTACAGTGTGTTATATAAAGTGACAGTACAAACAGAGTTCAGTGTGTTGATTATACCTTTGCTTTGCCCATTTCTTCCAAGTTATTGCCACCCAATCAGTATCTGAGCAGTTCAATTAACTACACATTGTACAACTATTTACATCAATCCAGATTGGTTAAAAGTATTGAATACAAAACATTTGCATAAAAATAAATCTCCAGTTTATTCTTCAATAGTAACTGAGCAGTCTTTCATTACGGTTTTTCAAGAGAAAGCACAGGGATTTCAAATCAGACATCGACCCATTGAAGTGAGATGGGAGATGCATGAAAGAGTCGTTGCCTAAAGCCAAAAATTACTTATTAAATTTAACAGAGTTACGTGTGTGTGTGTGTGAGTGAGAGAGAATGTGACTAAAATTCAGGATGGTGTGATGGTCAGTAGAACATTCAGTTGTTAAGTTCTAAGCCAGAGAGTCCTCACATAGACTTTGTAGAGCTTCTAAAGTTGGCCACTCTTTCTCAGCTCCTCACCACTTTGACGGAAAAGGGGAAAAAATAGCTAAAATGGCAACTTTACTTTGAGGTACGCCATCTGAGGTAAAGGTAAAAAAAAAAACTTATCCTGACAAGCGTAGTGTAAAGTATGCTTGCCAAACAGGGTTCGTTCAAGGCAACAGCACTGTTCAGTTCTCATCTGACTCATCTCAGCTAATGAGCAACACCTTCAGGAGCTGAATTCAGAGATGAAGGACAAAAAATTGTATTAAAGACCAATACATTTCCAGTCAAAGCAGATGTTAAGTACAAGTGCTTCATTTTGCAATAACTGAAAAAAAACCCCACAGTGAACAGAAAATTATACAGAATCCACAACAACTAAATATACATTTTTGTTTATTATTATTTTTGTTTAAAATTTTTTAAACTACTAATATGACACCCTTATTTTCACTACAGCTTAGTCTTAGAAGTAGACGACTACAATAACTGAGAGGCACTTACGTGAAACAGACTAATGCACCTTTAAATACTGTCTACATGATGGTGACTTGCCAGGTAATTTTTTTCTTTTGTAACTTATTTTCGTTACCCACTTTGATACGTGTTTCATACATATATTCATATCTATTAATACATTTGTAATAATTAACTTGTACTTAGTAACTGTTTTAACTGGAAATAAAATGCATGTCAGAAAAATAAATAAAAAATTGCACAGAAGAATTGAAGGAATTTAAAATATAAAAGGCCACAGGTATGAGACATGGACCGCGTTTGAAAGGAGAACTGTGATATGCCATGCTGGCTCAGCTGGTTGTTGGTTAAATGCATTTCCCAGCCCTGCAGTCAAGGCCAATCACCATGACAACCTGATGCAAGGGTTTCATAAACACACACAGAAAGCAGGGCAGATGTAACTGGGGCTGAAGCATTGTATGTTTGTGCCTCAGATCTCTGGCTGTGTGCTAAAATAATCCCGTTCCTGCCCAAGAGAATGAAAAGTATGGACCGTGGCCTGATAAAGCTAAATTATTTTTCCGCTCCAGAATTCATGATCTTTCTTTTACAAGCAATTTCCCTTGCCATTTTTCTGCTGGTCATAGTTATTAAATTTTTGGTGACATTTAATTGATTCACTCCAAAATGTGGGTTTATATTTAAATGAAGCACCAGGGGGGCACCGTTTCTACCATTTCACACACCGCTGCTGCAGAGTTTAAAACAACTGGAAAAACAAGATACCGGCCATTTTAAGACCCAAGTGTTTAATAAAAACTTGAAGAAAAAATAAAAAAGTAAAAGTTGGGACAGTATGTGAAAGGCTAATAACTTTTTTTTTTAAACTTTAATTAAAGTCATAAAAAAAGAAATCTTGTAGTTTGATTCCAGTAATATGTTTCAAAATAGGACTGGAGAATGTTTACCACGTCCCCTTTTTTTCAGATTCAGATTTGAAGGTGGATTTTATTTTGGTCATTTTTCCTTTATTTCAATTTTTTCCATAATTATAATATTTTGTGCTCCAAGTTGCTGAACTGTTCAGATCTTGACCACCCAAACCGGCCATAACACCATAGGTATGATCACCTATGACCTATGAAGGTATTAAGGTATAGGTATGAAGATGATGACCTTTTTCTTCTCTGGCCCACAAAAAAATTAAATCCATTGCGTCCCTTATGTTTCCGTTGTGCTTCAGTTTACACTGGACACGGCTGAATTTGTCCACGTTTGTGGATGCTGTAACAAACTATTTCAATTTTGTCGAAAGTCGATCACTTGTGTGTCTTACTCTTTAGACGCAACGAAATTTTTTAATTCCCTGAATCTGTATCTTTAAAAAACAGTTATGTTCATAAGATACAATAATAAAACATTGGTCTGTGTACTGTTTTGTTTAAATGTAACTGAAAAACAAAATGAATTACAAATGATAGTTTCTACGTTTCACATACTTTTCCAACTTGTTTTGAGTTGATGCTTGTAAACCTATAAACACTGTATAAACAAAACCATCATCTGTAACACCACAATCACTGTCATAGCAGAACCTCCATCATTCTTGTGTTTTCAGACTATATTTACCCTCTCTGGAAACAGTGGTCACATGTAGGTTGAATAAAATCACATGTACAGTCAGGTTCAACCTCAGGAGTTTTATCTTATGACAGTGACGATGTGTACTGATTTCTTTCGTAAGTACAAGCATTGCTCAGGTTTACACTCAGTGCTGACCTACACTGTGACAGAGCAGGATACAAGAACATGATTTATACATCAGTCTCTCTCTCTCTCTGATTGTATCTGCATCGCAACAAAAGATATGATGTAAGAACTGGGACATGTGCCCTATGCCTTGAATATGTTTGTGTAGTAACAACGTGTGGGGTCTGTGTCCTAACGTCCATCGTGCAGAAGGAGTACTGTGTAATGGAGCCCCTGTGTGTTTGCGTGTGTTTGTACCAATGACTGAGCATGCCGACATGTCTGAGGAAGTGTGCATGTAAGGAACAATAATGCTCATTTAAGAGCCATTACAAAAAAGGCACTTAATCAAATGTACATCAAAATCAAACATTCCTCTATTGCACTGATGAGCCCCTTTCACACTTTAATGTTTATCCAGTCACTGGTAATTAAAAATGGGAAGAGATTAAGAGTAATTGTGAGACTAGGAGCACGCAGAGTTGACCTGGCAAGCACTGGACCTCCATGAGACCTAGTAGAATACCCAGCAGTTGATTTGTTGTGGTTTGATATCTAGATTAAAGCCAGTAGCCTGTTTCTGTAACAGTTTAGTTCAGTTTTAAAGTTCTTTATTCGTGTAGTGTATAATTAAGATTTCAAACCTTCTCCAACTCTTTTCATTTTATGAGAACTGTGGTGTCGTATTATAAAGGACAATATCATTTAATAAAAAAAAAACTATAATGTAATATGCTACATATATGCTCACCAACAAACGTTTTGTTTTTTTTAAATAGACCCTTTTAAAAAAATTCACACGTACCGTATGATCCCCAAGAACAGAACAAATCAATGGGGGCAGGTGCTCAAGTGCTCATTATATTCATAAAAAAAACCCACGCAGTAGAATATTTTACTTACATATTTATTTTTGTTAAAGTTCTGCATGGCTGCTCTGTGTATTAAGAGGCAGGTGTGACACTTCATTTTTATTTATTTATGTTTTCAATGGCGCTATAATGTTAAGTGTTGTGGTTAATTTTGCACCAAACAACATCAGGGGTTGCACAAACATTGTCATTACCTCTGTCTGATGCTATGAGTCAGAGGAGGAGTGTGTAGCAGTGGATTTGGCCTAACATTCAGCACTGCGTGCAGTGAGTGCAGATCGGGGCAGAATTCTCACAAGAACTCAAATAAATGCCCATCTGATATCAATACACTTTTGGGGAGAATTGATGACACAGATGGTCATTTTTATTTTAAATTATTAATGAATTAAAAAAAAAACTAAATTGGGCTCCAGCAGAAAGGGCACTTTTCTCATCCAAAGCAAAAGTGCAGGTGCTTGAGCACTGCTAGGGGTCTATCTGTGCACGCGTCTGACGCACATACTTTTGCAGAGCTTTTTCCTTCATGAAACTCAAAGTATTCAGTGACTAATTATTTTCGTTTGCCATTTTTAAACTTTCATTCATTCATTATCTGTAACCCTTATCCAGTTCAGGGCCGCGGTGGGTCCAGAGCCTACCTGGAATCATTGGGCGCAAGGCAGGAACACACCCTGGAGGGGGCGCCAGTCCTTCACAGGGCAACACACACTCACACATTCACACCTATGGACACTTTTGAGTCATCAATCCACCTACCAACGTGTGCTTTTGGACACACTCCTCACAGACAGTCACCCGGAGGAAACCCACGCGGACACAGGGAGAACACAGCACACTCCTCACAGACAGTCACCCGGAGGAAACCCACGCAGACACAGGGAGAACACAGTACACTCCTCACAGCCAGTCACCCGGAGGAAACCCACGCAGACACAGGGAGAACACACCACACTCCTCACAGACAGTCACCCGGAGGAAACCCACGCAGACACAGGGAGAACACACCACACTCCTCACAGACAGTCACCCGGAGGAAACCCACGCTGACACAGAGAGAACACACCACACTCCTCACAGACAGTCACCCGGAGGAAACCCACGCAGACACAGGGAGAACACACCACACTCGGCAGAGCTGTGTGACTGCGAAACTACCTGCTCGGCCACCGTGCCACCCACTTTTAAACTTAATTATTTAAATTATTCTTTGCTGAATAAGATACCCAAGAGTTTTCATAAAATGACAAAAGAGCAGGAGAATATTTAAAATTTTGCTTAAATTAGTTACACAAAAAATGTTTAGACATCTGTGTGTGAGGAGCTAAATAATCGAGCCCAACAACGCAGAACATCAGGTTTACCGTCTAGTTCTCAGATTGTGTGAGCAGAGAAAGACTTTGGGAGTGTATCTCTGTATATTGACTCAGTAATTAAGGACCTGTTGGCCATTCATTCTGAGGATATTAAGTCCTGTTTACCAGAATAATCTCACCTGTGTTGTGGTAAGATGCTGTTGAAGAGCTGGTGGTAGGAATGACTCAGAGCCTGAACAAATGTAAAAAAGCTGGGTTTTATGTGTGAAAGGGGCTATAGAAAAGGGCTGCAGTTACTGGCTTACAATGAACTGCTCTGCTCTCCTGAAGAGAGGCCGGTCTGTATCCTGGAGCATTATCAGCATTTAACTGGGTATACCTTGCAGGATGTCTGTATAATAGGGTAGTTATTGGCTTCTCTCCTGTGAGCCTCCCACTTCACAACTTGTGACATGTTCAACGTGTTCAAAGCAAGCAATCAGGACACTGTCTCACCCATTTTTCTGGGCCCATGTCCAAAGTCGAGAATGAACTGGATGCTGGAGGTGAACCCAGTGGTCAGATTATTATTAGACTTCTGTCTAAACTGCAGTGACTTCTGGATCTCAAGCTGTTTTTATTGTTGGCAGGAGTCAAATTCCAAATGCCACATACTGTCATGCTTGTTAGTGACAGAAACCTGTGTACTGGACTTGGAGCTTGTCCTTGTGTCTGGGGCCTTGTACCAGAATTAATTTGAGCTTTGCTTTTCTTGGGCTATTTTTTTTCCAGGTTACAAACACTCCTGGAAATACACGAAAAAAGTGTGTGTGGAAGCGCTCTAGAGAAATTCCAGTCCTCTTCGTAGGGGAGGCACATACTTTTAAATTAGTTCCACACAAATATAGGCACCGTAGATACAGATACACACACACATCTTCCCTTCAGCTACCCAGACATCAGAAGCAGGATTCAGGCACAGGTCTCTGTCTGCCTAGTGAGGTGGTGCTGTATCTAGCCCTCTGCAGGGTGGCAAATGAGGGTTTATCTACAGTGAGTGCCTTGTGGGGTGGTATGAGTGATCCATTTCTCTGGAGAGACACTGTCCTCCTCAAGCTCAAATCCAACTTGCTTTGAATGCTGGAGGAGCTGTGAGCTCGTTTGATATCAGTTACGCTAGCAGAACCATTATGGCTTTCCTGTCCATTGACCAGTGCTTTGCTGTTGTGCTGCCCATTGCTGCTTCTGTGAGGCCCATTAGCTTTCTTTTCCTCTGCTACGACTCCATTCAATGTTCCATTAGACACTGACAACTTGGAGGAGTTTTTATTGGACGGCATTTTTCCTTGTCCTGATTCTTTAGAAATTCCTTCCTTTGTCTGGATGTCCTTCTTAAGAGTGGCCGTCTTTAAGAAT
The DNA here is from genome assembly GCF_029633855.1 of Hoplias malabaricus. Classification (NCBI taxonomy): domain Eukaryota; kingdom Metazoa; phylum Chordata; class Actinopteri; order Characiformes; family Erythrinidae; genus Hoplias; species Hoplias malabaricus. The sequence goes on along the minus strand of NC_089812.1, from coordinate 38,901,448 downwards.
GACAGGACACCATCTTGATCTCTATTGCTTCCAATTGTCTCCTCTGCTTGAGTTTGACTGGGTTGAGCTCTATTAGCTCCAGCTGATTGGCTCCACAGTTTCTTTAAGGTGGAGTCTCTGCTAGCAGATGCACTGCTGGTGCACTTGCTACTCCCTGACTGCCTGCCAGAAGTGGAACCTTGGCCTTCTTGAGTCTTTCCCAGCTGCTCCTGCCTGCTCCTTTTGGTGCTCCTCTTAGCTACTGAGCTCTCTTCTTTTCCCTTAGCATTAGCATTACCATTGGCTCGGTCTGGTACTGGTCTGCTCTGGCCTTCAGGTACTCTGGGAGATTCAGACCCACGGCAGCTTCCTCGCTCGACTCCGCTAAAGCTACTGCTGCCACTCGGGGAGCTGAGTGAGTCTCTCTCATGCAGCTGGGCTTTGACTTGGGCAGGGCTAGCTACTAAGCTAACAATGGGATCCTTGGTGCACCGTGGTCTCCGTCCTGATTCCAAATATTCCACCAGCTCTCCAGTTTGCGTTGGTATATTCTGGGAGACTGAAGTGGGCTTTTTGCGGTCTTTAGAACCGAAAGACCAGCGCAGAGGGAGCACTTTGGCCACATTTTCCTTGTTCTTGCTTGGTGAACGCATGCTTACACTGCGTCCTTGGGTGCCTCGGACAAATGGTCTCGACTCAAATCCATCTAGGATGTGGAGAATAGAAAAAGATGCTGTAAGATCTGCATCCAAATGTAGATAATGTTTCTGAAAACAGTGGTTATAGCTTTGGAAGCAGTCAAATGTAAAGACTAGTGATTCAAACGATTAACCAACAGAAAACATTTCTTTGACTAATGCTATTTTAAATTTAATAAAAGGACAGTTAAGTTTATCATTCAAGCTGAAGAACACTGTTGCATGATGGCACAGTACGCAATTGGTTCTTTAGATAAGCTAAAATGGGGGGATGAGGGGGAGGGGTGATGATCATAGAAAAAGGACCTATTGGATGGTGATGTCTCTCAAGAGCAGGGGTCTTCAAACTACGGTCCACGGGCCATATATAGCCCGCTGATTTAATTTGAAGTGCCCCTTTAACTACAGCAGCAAACTGCATGTTGTCTGGCCAAGGGCATAGAGTAGAGACCTATTGACATGTCTCTATACCAATCCAGTGACGACTGAATTCCCTAGCAATCATTCTGGATGAAATACAATACAATGGTCCATCAGCGTCTAGTCGTTTTGCTACAAACAGTTAATATTGCATCTTCTACTCCCCGGGAGTCCCGCCTCCCGAACCCAAGCGACTGCGTCAGAGATGGCGCTCATATCACGTCTCAAATTGGGACAGTGCCACCAGCTACGATGGCATTTTAGGGCCACTTAAATTCCAATTCTATTTCACAGAGAAGTTTTCCCAGTGCGCTCACACAAGTGTACCGTAAAACTCAACGTAGATGCGTAAGCGGATCGAACTGCTATCCCGTACTCCAGTGACTTTACGTTTTCAAAAAAATGACTTAAATCTCTTAATAAAAGCGACATTAACTTCAAAATATGTATGACTTCATGACAGTATACAGGGGGTCCTCAACTTACGACGTTGATCCGTTCCTACGTCGCGTCGTAAACCAATTTTCAGTGTAAGTCGGAACATCTGTACATACTGTACGTAAATAACATACTGTAAGCACTTATCTTATCCTAACACCTATCCTCCTCGGTCCCGAGCCGCGTAACCGTGTATTCTTCTGCCGCGCACACCAAACACGAAATTGGCGTTACAACGTTTACGACACAAAACCATTTGAGTCGAAACAAGGCTTTATACCAGGGGTGTCAAACCAGATCCACGGAGGGCCGTGTGGGTGCAGGTTTTCTTTCCAACCACACAGAAGCCACACCTCATTCCACCTGTTTTTAATCATTGGATCTAATCAATAGATCTTGACTTTCAGTAGTGTGGGGCTTTTGCGTGGTTGGAAAGAACACCTGCACCGACACGGCCCTCTGTGGATTTGGTTTGAGACCCCTGCTTTATACAGTAAATGGGAGAAGTGTCGTAACCACGAAACATCGTAACTCGGGACTGACGTAACCCGAGGACCTCCTGTATAGATTTTTCTAGTTGCTTTCTTCTCTGGCTGCAGTCTGACCCCTTAAAAGACTGAAAAACTTTGATTAAAAAGTTTGAGGACCCCTGTTCAAGAGTTTAGCATTGACCTTTATGTTCTGGGCTACATGGAAATGAAGGTTGAACTTTTATATTAAAATAATTTCATCAACTTATCACAATCATGCAGTTTAACATAAAAAAACAAATACTGATCTTTAATTTGTCACCAAGTTATCAACACACTGCTGAACGCTGAAACAGAGTAATGACTGACCATGATCTTCTTTAATGGGTTGTTCATGGAAGACGGGAATGGTTGGTGTTTGGGGCTCAGGTGCCGAGGAGCAGGCGGAGGTCTTAGTTGCTGGGCTGGGGGGTTGGCTCTCCCCTGTCAGAGATGTCAGGCGAACGAGCCAGTGATTAGACACGGAGGAGTTGTTAGAACCTGTGGGAAGAACGACCATGTGAGTGAATGACAACCCTGTCAAATCTCTCTGAAATTAAGAAACAGAGGCAGTATTGCTCGTAGCATCTCTGTCAGTCATAAAAGCATCAACAATTAACTGTTTTTCAAAAGTCCTGTCTGTCTACTCTGTTCAGCTTTCATGTTGTCTGTCATATTAGAAGACGCTAATCAATGTTGATTCAAAAGAAATGGCATTAAGTTCTTGAAATGTACTTAGAGTAAATAAGTCTAACCCATCCACAGCTCACAGATATTGATCATGGTTTCACATAGGTTTTCCCTGGAATTTGGTTGATAAATGATCCTACATCTAATGTTCCAACAGTTTACAGAACCTTGAACAACTCTGAGTACTTTTTTATATTTCCAGTTTGTTTTTTACATTTTGTAGAAGATGATACTATAGAGAAACTGAGAGTGCTAACATCTCCGTAGATGTCCAAAAAAAAATAAATAACTTAATGGCAATTTTGAGGATTTGCCTGAGGGCATTAATAGAAGCTTTAAAACTGCTAATATGCCATGATTTTCTCATGTAATCACAGTAATGTAGGCTGGTTTGGTACATCTGCACTCAATACACTGTCCTTATCAATATCAGTTTGAAGAGAATTGACCAAAAAAAAATAAATAGGATCTAAATAATACCCCCAATCCTTAGCCTGCAGACAAACCTGGTTAATGACCGACAGTCAGAGCGCTGTGTACGATGCCATATAAAGAATTCAACTCGTAATGTATGTGTAAATGCGTGGCCTTCCATTAACACTGGATGCAGGGAATGATGACGGCCCTCTAATGGGTTTTTAGTGTTTACAGAATAGTCCAGAGTTGTACACTACATTGTTAAAGAGAGGTAAGCTGACCTCGGATAGAGCAGCTGGCTGACCAGGCAGGGATGCTATTGCGTCTCTGGTAGAAGAGGATATAAGCGCTGCGCGTACACACCTCCCCCTCAGGCACCGGCTCTACAGTGCTGTCGTCATAGCCATACCACTGGCCGTCCACCGAGTTCCTGCAGTACGCTGTGTCACCAGACATATCAATATAATTGGCAGTAAATAAGCGCACACACATTTATTCATGCACCTGTTGAAAATGGATGAAAGCCATTTCATTTTAGAAGTGTATATGAATTGCACAACCAAGTAACAAATTCCAAGCTCTCAGGCTCCAGACAAAACAATTACAGAGGCTCTTAAGTGTTAGGTACAGAATGCATGATTGGCCTTCCAGCCCTCTGCACAGCCTACTTAATGTTTCAGTTATAAATGGAGCCAGGTATTACAGTGTTCAATACCGTCACATGCATTGAAAATGTGTCAGGGAACATATTTCAAAGTAAAATATTAAATATTTCTTGCAAAGGCCACATTTTCTCTGTGATTAATGTTGCTTTAAAATTCCTGAGAGAAAAAAAAGGAGTGGTTTGTTTTTCCAGTGTGTTAACTCATTTTCACTTTGAAAAGTTACAAAGCACACACACATTTGCATGCTGAAGAAGTTGCAATGCAGACATCAGAGTTTAGAAAATGTATAACAGTCTGAAAGCAAACTGAGAGAACAAAGAAAAGGTTTTTTTGGGGGGAAATGGACTAGATAGTGTACTGATGCGTGAAGAATTTTGATACACTGAGCACAGCTATTCATTCTTCAAAGTCACAGTGTCCATAATGTCTAAGAACACTGTTCTACGTCTTTATATAAGATGAATGTGCCTTAGAATCTATAAGACACCATATCTTCATGCAGCCAAAACAAGCTGTATTTCAGTGTGCCTGAAATACACAGTCATATTTCTAAGGCTGTACTGAAACAGGGCTTATAGGAACCAGAGCAGTGTCCAGAACTCACTGTGAATTAGGGGAGCTGTCATCAAACTAGAAACCAACAAGCTCTTTTATATTATTGGGGTGTGGTCAAAGCTGGAAGACTGAAATAGTGCTTTTTAAGTTGTACATATATTTTGAGTTTAGTTCAGTATTTATTCATGGCTGCTATCTAGAATATCCACCATGTTTTTGCACATTAAATGCTTGTTTTTCTTTATCTATAGCAAATATACTACAAGGCATATATATAAAGCCTTCCTCCACCTTTTAAACATGGAGTGCATCTTATTTGAGCCTTTTCTTCCATTGGCCTCAGCAGGAATTTTGTTTTTAAAATGGACAATATTAATTGATTGAACTGAGCCAGAAATCCTTGCCAGTTTTCCCTTTGTTTTTTTGCAAGTTGTTTGCAGAGATGAGGAAAAGAGGATTGTCAGATCATGAAGATGTCTATTATTAGTAACCTCCACAAAGCACAGGGAATTCAGCCCCACAAAGTCTGCTTCTGAAGGAGTGTGTAAACATGACACTTCACATCAGTAGTTCACTTACCTGTGTAATGACCACCATGCATGCCTCCATGATGATTACACACAGCGTACAGGTCGTACAGGAAGTCCTGTGCATGCTGTGCTGATTCATGTCTTTGAGACTGGTGTTTCCAACCAGGAGGGAACCGGGTATTGTTGCTCCTTTTGACCACATGGGGTGCCATATCCAGCGCTGTCAGAGGGAAGCGAACGAGTGTGGACAGCTTATTTCGCCGCTCGGCTACCTGCCTGAATCGCTTTAAATGGAGGATGAGTATGTCAGGTAGTGTCCACAGGCTCATCTGAACCATGCCCTGCTGTAGCTGCTTGCAATGAGGACATTTCCAAGCATCATCTGGAGCCAGCTGTTTAAACAAAGGATTGTATGATACATTGTTAGAGAGGGAAAAAAAAAAGAGTTAAACACAGGCTAGAAACTGTGTAAATTTGACTAAATTCATGTGATTTTGTACATCAGTCTAAGTTTATGCTGGTGTTCGTTAATCTAATCATTTTCCCATTTTTTCTTTTTTCAAAAATACTGTATAATTTTAACAGATTTCACAATTCTGGAAATGCTTTTTCCACATGATCTTTGGGAATGTGCGCTTATTCGATACTGTGCAGTAATTTTGGGGTTCCACAATTTTGTAGTAGTATCCAAAAACAGTGAACAATTTTTAATGTACTCAAGCAATCCCACAATGCACCATAATAGATTTACAACCCATGTACAACCCAATTTACAACCCATGTACTCTAGCTAACATTTGTGTGTAGCAGATAGCCATATTGCACGGCACTGTTTGGTAAAAACCTGCATGAGGTAGTGTCTGAAATGGTTCACTGCCCTCCTGAATTCAGTTACCTATAATAGTGTGCTTTATAATGAGTAATACAGGGATCAGGGACTAGGGAGTCATTTTGGACAAAGGAAAAAAGAGCATTACTTTATGTCCTTTGTGTTTTTTGCACAGAGGCAAAGTCATGCTTCAGCAGGCTGCCGGAAATGGGTTTTTCCATAATAGTTGCTACAAAGTTTGAAGTGTATAATCCATACACAAGGGAAGAAGTTTTACTGACATCATAATACAGTTCTACATTTAAAGAGCTCCACACTACACTGTGCTACTACTCGTTTTATTCTAGAGATTGGTTTTGATCAGCAATCTGTTAGCAATGGGAGATACATGAACTCAATTATTTGGAGCGGTGTCTATACTGTATGACATAGTGTATGCCACCCAAATTCATTGATATTTTAATTCATTACTTTCAAGACTGAATAACCAAAACTATGAGAAAAATTATTAGATTAACTAACACCAGCAAACTAGCTCACCCATATCTTTATGGACCTTGCTTTGTGCACTTGTGCACAGTCATGTTGCAAAAGGAAGGGGCCATTCCCACACAGTTTGGAGCATGAAATCTCTTGGTATGCTGAAGCATTGAGTTCCTGGCACTAAGGGGCCAATCCCATCTCCTGAAAACCCCACACCATAATCTCCCCTCTACCAAACTTTACACTTGGTACAACGCAGTCAGACGAGTACCATTCTCCTGGCAACGGCCAAACCCAGTCCATCAAATTGCCAAGCGGTGAAGTGTGATTTGTCACTCCAGAGAACACATCTCAACTGCTCTAGATTCCAGTGGCAGTGTGCTTTACCACAGCAGCCGACAGTTTACATTGCACTTGGTGATGCAAGGCTTGGATGCAGCTGCTCGGCCTTTGGAACTCATTCCATGAAGCTCTCTACACACAGTTCTTGAGGTAATCTGAAGGCCTCATGCCCTTTGGTAGTCTGTTGGAAACCTCCAAGCACCATGTGCCATAGCATCCACTGACACCGCTCTGTCATTTTATGTGGCTTACCACTTCGTGGCTGAGTTGCTGTCAATCCTAATCACTTCCACTTCGTTATAATACCACTGACAGTTGTCTGTGTAATATTTAGTACTGAGGAAATGTCATAACTGGACACACTGGCGGCATTCTATCACTGTACCACACTGGAGTTCACTGAGCTCCTAAGAGCAACCCTTTATTTTATAAATGTTTTTATAATCAGTCTGCATGCCTAGGTGCTTAGTTTTATACACCTGAATTCAATGATTTGGATGGATGAATTAGTACAGAATACAGGGATACACTATGTACAGGGTGGGCCATTTATATGGATACACCTTAATAAAATGGGAATGGTTGGTGATATTAACTTCCTGTTTGTGGCACATTAGTATAAGGGAGGGGGGAAACTTTTCAAGATGGGTGGTGACCATGGTGGCCATTTTGAAGTAGGCCATTTTGGATCCAACTTTTGTTTTTTCAATGGGAAGAGGGTCATGTGACACATCAAACTTATTGGGAATTTCACAAAAGACACAATGGTGTGTTTGGTTTTAACGTAACTGTATTTTTTCATGAGTTATTGTGATACTGGAAGCCTTTGCTAGCATCTCTCCAGCGGTGTTGTTATCAGTGTGTGAAGAGTGGGAGAAGAGGCTTGCATTGACAAACCAACACAGCGGGCAGCACTTGGAACACATTTTATAAGTGGTCAGAAACTTGTAAATAACTCACGAAAGAATAAAGTTACGTTAAATCCAATATAATGCCATATAAATGGCCCACCCTGTATAGTGTGTCTATGGAAAGGGCAAGGCACAGTAATGGGACCAACCTCTGAAAACTTCACACACAGTGTTGAAGAAAGTTTGAACACAAGTTTGAAGAAAATAATATATGCCATCACTGCATTGTGGGTTATGTGCAGTTGGTGAACTAGTAGGCCTCATCTTTTATTTATGTTGCAGCCTGACCTAGACCAGACTAAATCAAATTATTTATGTTAGCTGTGTCAATGGAGTTTTCACTGTACTTTCAAGACTAGACTGGGCTTATTGTAGATATATTCAACAACTGCTACAGTTATCACAAGGCTTATCACAAAAGAGCACTTGCTCCAACGTGATAGGAATGGCAAAATCCATTTTCCAAGGAATTGGCTATCCTTTCCCCTAAACAGTTATATACTATTAGCCTGTTGCTATTTTCCATCTGAAATGTCCTGTTCTGATGTTCATATTCAGAGACAGTTCTTGCTGGATCAGGCTCTGCAGCTACTTCAGGGCTGAATAAATGCCTCTGAGGCACTGACCCAAAGGCAAGCACTGGTAATTGGTGCAACATCAAAAGAATTTTTCATGATCTACTGCTGAGAGACATAAAGCTATCATCCATAATAAAGAACTTGACTTTGATGTATACAGAATGCGAGCTTCCTATTATGCCATTCAGTGTACGTTTCATTTCTCGTTGCCTGCTAACCCCCCATTCATAGGCTGTTTGGAATGGAAATTAATAGGTGGTATTTAGATAAGCTATGTGAGTCGAGGCTCCTGCTGTGAACTGTGGGAGAGTCGAAGGTGGAGAAATGTTGCGGATTTAGTAAAAACTGGCTGGAGTTAAGAGAAAAATAATTAATTTTGGCATGCGCTCATGTTGAGTGTTTGAAATATCAGCGGTGTCAGAAAGAATAATTTACAGCCACTTGTACGCAAAGGTTAAAGTAGGATTCTTTAATTATCTTGCAGCATGTCGCAGAGTCCTATTTGTAAAACATATTTTAGGAACACCATGGATTGATATATTACACAGGCAAAAGAAAAAAAAAAGTCTCAGTTTAAGAGAATGTTATTTCTTGTAAGCAAATGGAACTTGGGAAACATGATTTGGGTGGGCCATTTATATGGATAAACCTTAATAAAATGGGAATGGTTGGTGATATTAACTTCCTGTTTGTGGCACATTAGTATATGGGAGGGGGGAAACTTTTCAAGATGGGTGGTGACAATGGTGGCCATTTTGAAGTCAGACATTTTGGATCCAACTTTTGTTTTTCCAATGGGAAGAGGGTCATGTGACACATCAAACCTATTGGGAATTTCACAAGAAAAACAATGGTGTGCTATGGTTTTAACGTAACTTTATTCTTTCATGAGTTATTTACAAGTTTCTGACCACTTATAAAATGTGTTCAAAGTGCTGCCAGCTGTGTTGGATTGTCAATGCAACTCTCTTCTCCCACTCTACACACACTGATAGCAACACCACAGGAGAAATGCTAGCACAGGCTTCCAGTATCCATAGATTTTCTTGTGAAATTCCCAATAAGTTTGATGTGTTGGAACAAAGTTGGATCCAAAATGGCTCAAAATGGCCACCATGGTCACCACCCATCTTGAAAAGTTTTCCCCCTCCCATATACTAATGTGCCACAAACAGGAAGTTAATATCACCAACCATTCCCATTTTTATTAAGGTGTATCCACATAAATGGTCCACCCTGTATTTTATAAGTAATCTTATTTGCTGTTTATTCCCCAAATGTTTTTGCTAAAGTAGCACATCAATATTTTTATTGCATCTGTAATTATTCAAATGAATTTTTATTTAACCCATTTCCTATTTGTTACTCCCACACTACAGTGTTGTTGGATAAAAATATACATATTCACGACACCGCAGCAGACTGAAGTGCTATTAATCATCAGCACCTCACAAAGGTTTGTGGGAAAAAATGCAAGGAAAAGTTACTTGAGAAGTTGCATAGAGATGACAGTACAGCAGTCGAAATTAGAACAAATGCTGATAAAAGTTAGCCGAAATTTACAAACATATCACATATTTTAAGTAATGTCAATTGAATATTATGTAAAATAACATGCCACATCTGCATTTAGGTTGACTGTGGTAAATGTGACTGAGTTTCAAACTAAGTAGGGGAAAGTTTAAAATAAAATATATGTGATGAAGCACAGTGAGCCAAGCTTGTCGATGGGTAGATGAAACAAAAGGGTCTCTAATGTATACAGAGAAGAGTATTTTTGGAAGGTTGTCATAATGGAAACTGTTATCACAATGAAAGGTAAGAACCTGCCAATTTGTTCACCCAGTGGCAACAATAAAACGGCAACAAATCACAGAGAGAATACGAGACTATTTTCATAAACTCAGTACTGAATTAAATATATGGGTAGGTAAAAGTAAATCCAGTAGCTTGAGAAAGAAATAGAACAGATGGTTAAGACTTTAAACTATTTGCCCTAAAAAAACCTTTAAACATTATAAAAGAGTGTAACAATTTACATTAACAATCTGTAGTATGTTCATAACTTACAATTGGAGAAGCTGATTTATACTAGTCTGACAGCTGGACATTTTTTTTTTGACAGTTGACTGAAATGCCCCAGATATTTTACTGTCAGTGACGTATATAGGACCAGATTTATTCACATTCATTTTTTTACAAATTGTTTTCACTCCCCAGAAATTAAAGATAATAGGACTTTCCTGTCACCTCCAAAGTAGATTGACAGTTAATGTGACAGGCAGGGCCTTCGGTTCAGCGTCCAAAGTATTACATACAGGGAGAGCCTGCTTGTATCTACCGACAAACAAGTTGGAAAGTAAGATGCAATAAAAACAAGAATCTGTGATTTGTTAATTCTCTTGAAAATGTATTTAACTGAAAAATACAAATAATTAATTTCATGTCATTTCACTTACCAACTTAATTGTGTTTTGTAAATATGAACACATTTTAAAATGGATTTAAAATGGGACAAAATAAGAATGAAAAATTATTAGAAAATTAATGTCAGTGTTTTGAATTATTACATCATAAGCAGGTAACATGAATTTTTAATATTAGCATTCACTAAAGGCTATATTTTTGTGAGTAATAATAGGTCATTGCTCAAACTCCTTAAGATATTTGTCAAACAAATAGTTCAAGTAGAGCACCCGTTAATGCAAAGTTCTGAAGATTGTCTTTAATCTTCTACTGTACTTAATATTATGAAACAATTCAAGAAATCTGGAGATATACCAGCCCATGTAGGGTAAAGCTGGACAACAATGTTGATTGAGCATGACCTTTTGAGTGCTCAGAAGGCACTGCAAAGTGAACTGTCATGATACTGTGATAAAAACATCCTCAGCTTTGCAGTAATTAAACTTTTGTCACTTAAGTGTCTGCCACTGCATCAAGAAATTCAGGCTGAATTAATTACTCATGAGTTCGCTGGGTTCAAGCTCATCTTAGATTGACCACAGCACAAGTTACTATTCTCGTAAGTCAGAGCAGTCGGTGTTTCAGCTTGCATGCATGAAAAACGAACATAATGCATTCTGTTTTAATTGCGAAATAAAGATTATCAGTGATAGGTGCAAAAGTCAACATCTCATGATGTGAGGTGCACCAGTGAACATGTCTTGTGTGACTTGCCTATCTGAGAAATTGTCATTGATGTGAAGGCAAACTGTGGGTTTTTAGACAGACATGCTCTGCAATCAAGATTACGTCTTTTCCTGGAAAGTCCATGGTTATTTCAGTAAGACAATGCCAAGTCTTATTCTGTATTTGCTACAACAACAACGTAAAAAATGTTAAGAATTAGTATTCTCTGTTTTCAAATGATTAAGTTGTGTAACTGAAATTGATGTTTATGTGACACTGGTAAACATGCCTCTGTCCCAAATGTTTTGAGTGTCTTGCAGGCATCAGTTTCCAACTTACAAAACACTATCAGCTTGTTTATTGAAAACAAACGCCTCTAGGCATAAACCATTCATTCTATGACTAAACTTAACTGAAAGTAGTTAAGGTCTCTTGTAGCAAGACCAGGGATTTAATGAATTTAATTTAGAACACCAGTCAGCAGTGTTTGTTGGCAGTGAGCGAGTACATGAAAAAAAAAAGCGAAGATTTAATAAGACAAAGCTTCTGTGCTGCCTTCCAGTGAATAGGGACTTTGTAATAAAGTTTAAATTGCTGCCTCTTCCAAAGCTGGACTTCAATACCCCTTCCTTGTCCCCAGTGAAACACACTTGCTGTACTCGGTGTTATGTTGCAGTGGCCAAAAAATATGCTTATGCATCGCTGAGTCACGAAATCCTCATGTTCCGTTCAGAGCAATACTTTCAAATTGCTTTTTGCAGAAAGAAGAGTTGAAACTCTGCTGCACGAGGTACAGCCCAAATCTTATCCTGAAACTCACCAAAATCTCTCAAACAATTTCATGTGACAGAAAAATACTATGCAGAAAAACGGCACATGGACCTCAGCTTGTAGAAGAATATTAAGAATCAACAGGTTTTAAACGTAAAACATTAAAAAGCTAGAAAGTATTGCAGGTAAGTTATGTTCTCATTTCTGGTGAAGCTCCAAATCACCAAAGACACTTTTCATATGGATACAGGAAAAAAAGGTGGAGATTTTTGTAAAAACGCGGTTGTCACAGTTCTCGTGTGGAAGAATAAAACACATATTTTTGGGAATTCTGACATCACATACTGTGCCTGTCTCTAGCTGAACTTCAAGTTGCTCCACACTCTCTATATAGTGAATTACATAAGTCATAAAACTACAAGGTGTACACAAAGTTAGCACTAGATTTCAGATTCCCACATATGAATAAATAATTATCATGTTGTGTTATAATATAATGCACTATGTGTTAAATATAATGCACTATTAGGGTTTAGATTCAGTAATTTCATGGCTTGTGTAGTGCACTGCATAGGGAGTATAGATTGATTTGCGTTTAAACCCATTTCTTTCATTCGTTGTGGTGTTTTGATGTCTCTCTTTAAGGGGTAGTATGCCCCCTGCTGGACTGGCATGATAATGCAACCATTTCTGTATTTGTCTAGACAGGGAGTGATAAAAGTGCATTTGTGATGCATGGGGCTCCATCAGTGCCCAGAGAATGGCTGATTTGCATGCATGCGCTGGCACCACTGATATGGTGGCTTGTATTAGTATTTTGGAGAAATGTATGTTACCATTAAGACAACGTATTTTCCAAGGAAATGTTCTTCATTCGGCACAAGTTACAACAGTTAGATAGTGTGTATGGGCATAGTGTGTGCTTGACTGGACCAGCTGCAGTCCAGATCTGACTCCTAGTGAGAATGCATGGTGCATCATATAGAGGGGAATCAGACAATGGTGACCATAGACTGTTGAGCAGTTCCTGTCTTGTATACAGCAAGAATAAGCAATATGTCCACTTGCAAAACCACAACGAGCAGTATCTTCAAATCCCAAATGATTAAAAATAATGGTAATGTGACCTAGTAGTAAACATGGTTCTGTCCCAGCTTTTATTTTATGTTGCAGCTTAGTATGTCTGGTCAAGCAAATTTTTTTCTTTCTGACAGTGGGGCCTCAAAATCCACATTAAACTGGTAGGAAAAGAACTAGCAGAAGTTGAGAAAACATCTTCTAATATATATAAAAAAAAAAGATTTTTGGATGACAATCATAGACGTTCCCTGTAAATAGCGTTATATACTACTAAGGATGCAGTGGTTAACGCAGCAGCGCCAGTCACAAAAGCAGGAAGGAATGGAACCCACGAGTGGCAGTGCAGGCAGCCAGGGTCAGGTGATTCATTTAGTAAGGCCACATCACCAGACAGAAGGCAAATGATGATTAGATTTATCTACGATCAGGCAGAGGAGGCACGGTGCACTACATCAGAGTCACAGGCAAAACAAGGCCAGTGGCTTCACTGGGAGAATCTAGAGAAGCGGAAGATAATTTGGAAAGAATTGTGGGCGATGGAAGTAAATCGTATTAAGTTTTTGCTTGGAGCAACTTATGATATCCTTCCATTACAAAATCGTGGACAGTGGGTAGGTGAAGACCCTAGTTATAGATTATGCAGCGTAATTACCCCAAGTTCCAGCCACTTTAATTACAATATTGGAAATATTAGCTATCTGTAAATAAATAGAAGTACTTTACTCACTCAAATCAACATTTTTCAGGAGTCAAATATGTGTAGATTAATGTCCAAGACTTGCTTGACTTTGAAAATGTTTTTAGATAAAAACGCTTTTGTTTAAGTAGGTGCCAATACTGCTAAGATTATTGGTGCCCACTAACTTCGGCCACCTCCCCTGCTTGTGACAGTCAGATGAGACAGTAGCTACCACATTCAGTGGTTTTGAGAGGTTCACAATGAGATTATGTTTGTCCTGTGTTGGGATCCGTACTCTACATGTAAGGACTACAATGGCGGTAGATTTTCCCCTCGGAGAAAAGGAAGCTAACCGCTAAGCTAACTTTTACACTGAGGGAAATATCGTGAAATGGAAATGTTTTGTGTTCCACATGCAGTTTTGAACACAAAGAATTACAGCACTGTTAGAGACACTTAAATATTGTTTAGATATGTGATTTCTTGCAAGACTGATGTTTAAATGCCCTACTAGGGCTTGATCTTACGTTTTATTGTTTTACCCATTGCAATTGGCGAAAAGAGAGAGAGAGCGGAGTTAGGGGAAAGCCTGATACATGGGTTGGCATGCTGAAGCATATTCTATCAGCTTGTAAGTTTAGTTTGTCGCAGGGGAGGTATACATGGAGTCATAATTGGGTGCTAAGGATTTTGGCATGTTTGATGGGCAGCAAAAGCTTAGAGGTAAATGCATTGGCGAGTGGTTGTAGTAATAAAGTGATTAGGTTTGTACGTGAGGACGAACGTATTTGAGATCATGCACAGCCTATAATTATTAGTAGATGGGGTGAAGCACGAGATTGGAAATTGCTGGTGGAGGTGGGTAAAAAAAAAGCATGATCCAGAGTGTATTGCATTAACTACACTGAGGCCAGATATGGTGCTGTACTATAAAAGTAAACAGGTTATTTTATAGATTTAACATTTCCATATGAGAATGTAGTAGACAAAGCATTTGAATGGAAGAAAGCCAAAGTACACGGACCTGGCAGCTGAGGTGAGGGAACGCGGGTGGCAGGCACATGTAAGACAGGTGGAGATAGGTGTTAGGAGATTTGTAGCCAAGTCTGCCACATCCCTGATTGTGCAGTTTGGCATCAGGTGATGGAAACTGAGGGCAGCGGTGAAGGAGTTATCAGAAACAGCTAAAAGGTCTAGTCAGTGGTTGTGGATAAGGAGAACCCTGTGTGTCGCAAGGTTTGAGTCCCGCTCCGGGTGACTGTCAGTGAGGAGTTTGGTGTGTTCTCCCTGTGTCTGCGTGGGTTTCCTCCTGGTGACTGTCTGTGAGGAGTTTGGTGTGTTCTCCCTGTGTCTGTGTGGGTTTCCTCCGGGTGACTGTCTGTGAGGAGTGTGGTGTGTTCTCTCTGTGTCTGTGTGGGTTTCCTCCAGGTGACTCTCTCTGAGGAGTGTGGTGTGTTCTCCCTGTGTCTGTGAGGGTTTCCTCTGGTTGACTGTCTGTGTGGAGTATGGTGTGTTCTCCTTGTGTCTGCGTGGGATTCCTCCAGGTGACTGTCTGTGAGGAGTGTGGTATGATCTCCCTGTGTCTGCGTGGGTTTCCTCCGGGTGACTGTCTGTGAGGAGTGTGGTGTGTTCTCCCTGTGTCTGCGTGGGTTTCCTCCGGGTGACTGTCTGTGAGGAGTGTGGTGTGTTCTCCCTGTGTCTGTGAGGGTTTCCTCTGGTTGACTGTCTGTGTGGAGTATGGTGTGTTCTCCTTGTGTCTGCGTGGGTTTCCTCCAGGTGACTGTCTGTGAGGAGTGTAGTGTGTTCTCCCTGTGTCTGTGTGGGTTTCCTCCGGGTTACTGTCTGTGAGGAGTGTGGTATGTTCTCCGTGTGTCTGCGTGGGTTTCCTCCAGGTGACTTTCTGTGAGGAGTGTGGTGTGTTCTCCCTGTGTCTGTGAGGAGTGTGGTGTGTTCTCCCTGTGTCTGCGTGGGTTTCCTCCGGGTGACTGTCTGTGAGGAGTGTGGTGTGTTCTCCCTGTGTCTGCGTGGGTTTCCTCCGGGTGACTGTTTGGTGTGTTCTCCCTGTGTCTGCGTGGGTTTCCTCCGCATGCTCTGGTTTCCTCCCATGCTTCAAAAACACGTTGGTAGGTAGACTGGTGACTCACAAGTGTCCGTAGTTGTGGGTGTGAGTGAATGTGTGTGTCGCCATGTGAAGGACTGGCGCCCCCTCCAATGTGTGTTCCTGTCTTGCACCCAACATTTCTGGGTAGGCTCCAGCCCCACTGCGACCCTGAACTGGATTAGCAGTTACAGATAATGAAGGAATGAAGTAAAGAAAAGTACTCAATCATTCCAAAGGAAAACAAATGCCACCTTCATTTTGAAGCTGTGAGTATTATAATTTTTTTCCAACTTTCTTTCTCTGAAAGAATATTGGAACACATGAGCAAATAGCTTGGGCAGTGTGGAAGTGTTTATTGCCCATGCTGTGTAATTAGAGGAGTTCATGAACTATATTCCTGACTGTAATTACCTTGAGCACTTTGATTTTAAATGAAAAGCTGAAAAATGATAGAGTGCATTTCTGGGAGAGGCCCAATGTATGCACTTAATAATCAGAGCATGATCTAATTTTTGCATTTAGATAATGTATGTGGTCAGGTAAACAGCATACTCAATTTTCTTAAATCAGATTAAAGCCAAGAAGTCAAATTTTGGATTTTAGTTATCATATTTCTCAGAGTAGGGCGGCACGGTGGTGCAGCAGGTAGTGTCGCAGTCACACAGCTCTAGGGACCTGGAGGTTGTGGGTTCGATTCCCGCTCCGGGTGACTGTCTGTGAGGAGTTTGGTGTGTTCTCCCTGTATCCGTGTGGGTTTCCTCCAGGTGCTCTGGTTTCCTCCCACAGTCCTAAAACACACATTAGTAGGTGGATTGGCGACTCAAAAGTGTCCGAGTGTGTGAGCGAATGTGTGTGTTTGTCTGTGTTGCCCTGTGAAGGACTGGCGTGAAGGACCTTCAGGGTGTAATCCCGCCTTGCGCCCAGTGATTCCAGGTAGGCTCTGGACCCACCGTGACCCTGAATTGTATAAGCGGTTATAGATAATGAATGAATGAATATTTCTCAGAGTGTATACTCATAACCCATTTTTGTGGAGCTGTCTCTGACACATTCTGAATTTCTCTTCCCATACTGCTGTATTAGTAAAATGTCTGAACACCAGCAGTGAGGAGCTGAAAGAGAATGCTCTTGCTTCTTATAAGCACACGTAATAAACTACTGCAGTACCTGAGGTGTGTTTGGGTTCCATTTTTTATTTTTTTTATTTTTTTTAATATTAAGGCAGTGCATTGTTAGTAATTGTATTCTTCTCACATAAAATGGGCAGCAGTGCGGAATTCATTAAATAGAATGGAATTTAATGGTGCAGTAAGAATTATAAGCAGTGGGGGATGCTTAAAGTTTTTTTGTGAGATATTTTCACTTATTTATGCTCATGACATTTTAATGCCAGATTCATTTGCCTTTACTGCCGCAGCTTACCATACGTTTGATACATTTTTAGTTATGTAAAACAGTTTTGGTTCCAAGTTCATACTGATGTTATTCACAGAAAATGACAGACAAACACACAGATTAAATTCATATTATTTTAACTGTAAATCCTGAGGTAATAATCCTGTGCTGTCAGGTTGAAAGGACATGCCATCAGTCAGGATGTAGTCTGTCAGGGGCTGTATATCTACTGACATTTCACACTGCTAATGCGTGACTGGATAGTACGTATTGGATCAAGTCTAGTATGTCCTGAGGGTAAGTATGGGCAGCCGCTGATATTTAAAGCCTGTACAGATGCTTAAAATGAAGAAATATTTATTTGCATAATGCAGGGAAAGCACCAATGCAAAGATCACTATGCTAATTTCCCATAAAGCAATAACTGTGATACTGTTGCGTAAAATTTCAGAAACATGTGACAGTCACAAAAATAGACCTCATCAGCCACTGTTCAACCAGGAGCTTTAAATACCTGGGCATTGAAAGCCACGCAGCTAGTCAAAAAGGCTCAACAGCGTCTGTACTTGCTGAGGAGGCTGAGAAAGTTTGGGATGTCTCCTAAAATCCTCAGCAATTTTTTCAGCTGTGTTGTCAAGAGCCTCCTGACTAGCTGCATCATCGCGTGGTATGGCAGCACGACTGTGATGGACCGTAAACGCCTGCAGAGAGTGGTAAAAACTGCGGAGGGCACCAGGACTCCACTGCCCTCTCTGCAGAGCATCTACCACCACAGGGTCCGCAAGAGAGCTGCCTCCATCTTTAAAGACCCCACCCACCCCCAACATGGACTGTTCACACTTCTGCAACACACTTTATTCTAGCACTTATTCACTTATGTACTATAGTATATATCTGTAATTGAACTATGGCACTTCATTCATTCATTGTCTGTAACCCTTATCCAGTTCAGGGTCGCGGTGGGTCCAGAGTCTACCTGGAATCATTGGGCGCAAGGCGGGAATACACCCTGGAGGGGGCGCCAGTCCTTCACAGGGTGACACACACACACACTCACACAGACACTTTTGAGTCTTCAATCCACCTACCAACGTGTGTTTTTGGAGTGTGGGAGGAAACCGGAGCACTTTGATTTTTGCACTTTGTTTGTGTTGAATCTTGGGAAGTTACTTTTACTTCACGTTTAAATAAATGACAATAAAAAAGAAAGATGTTTTTTAATAAATACTGAAAACGTGAAAATACTTTTCAGCTACGTTTTAATAATGAGTAGCATTTCTGCTCAGCAGAGTAACAAATTTGAAACAAATATTTCCTTTGTGCCGATTTATCAGATCACCAACAGTAACGGCCGACTTCAAAATGGCCGCCATGGTCACCACCCATCTTGAAAAGTTTCCCCCCCTCCCATATACTAATGTGCCACAGACAGGAAGATAATATAACCAACCATTCCCACTTTATTAAGGTGTATCTATATGCATGGCCTACCCTGTAGAATAAACATTGTGCAGCCCCTTTATGTTACTACTTTCCTAAATGATTCCCCCAGTAGAAGTTTTTTAAGCATTTTGAAAACGGCAAACTTTTTTTTGGAACAAAAATACAGCAGGCCCAAGTAATTGTTCTAACCTTGCTCCAGGCTTGACTTTCTCAGCATGGAGCACTGTATTAAGAAGCAGAGTTTGGAGGACGTGGTCAAGTTCATTGGAGGGAGGAAAGCCACAGGTTTGCTCAGTGTGAGACAGACCTAGATGAGAATGATGTGTGAGGCGTGTTACCTGTTCTTCTTTTGTGTAAAGCTGAAAGCACTCGTCCAGTGTGCAGTTGTGCTGTTGAACGTGCTGCTGCTGCTGAGTGCGAACACTTTCTGCATCCTTCACCACTTCCTCCTGGATGTTCCCAAACAGACTACACACACACACACACAGGCTAGAGTATATACTTCGTTATTAGCCTAACTATAACCATTACTGTTCATACATAAAAAGAATAATTAGCCATACATCCATATCTCAACAACAGTCCACCCTTGGAATCACTTTGTAAGCCTACTACTGATTATATAAACACTTACTAATACAGTGGATCCACATTCAAAAATTTGGAATAATTTTGCATTAACCCTTTCATATGCTAAAAACATTTTAGCTCTGTTAATGCATTATGTTTTGCCCCATCTACTCCTACATTGTTGCTATGACTACCTGTCCTTGATACCTGTCATTGATTAAATGACTTACTCAGTGTAGATTCAAATACTTTAAACTTAATTTTTTTATTTAATAAGAAGACGGCCTACATTTTTTGTTTTTATTTACCTTTAGAATGAACCTCCAACGTGACTTAAACAACTGGCTGCGTGTTCCTTTGATTATAATTGAGTCATTTATATTCAGGGTTCACTAGAAGAGCTTCAAATATTATTTGAATAATATTATTGAGGACTAAAAAATGTGCTGAAGATGCAGTTAAGAGACTTGCAACACTGATGGTGCCTGATTAACTTACTTTGTGTGCACTTACGTTGTTGTAATTTCAGTTTAATTTGATTAAGGATGGTAACTCACCAATCTTTTATCCTGTGTTCCCATTCAACAATCAGCTTCACGTGTGGAGGCCCACCTGAGCCACACAGCTTCAGGGCCCTGAAGAAAACATGAATACATTTACAGTAAAACACCTGGAATTATATTCATCTGTCTTAGGTTTTCACCACCTAAATAATACACGTTAATGTAATTATACCAGTTCAGAATATGTCCAGATATTTGTAGAAACCCTTTTAACTGACATATGAAGTAAAGGGTCTTCCTATCCCCAATTATCTGTGAGTCTTTGTTGGATTGCAGCCACAAACACATTACTGTAGTCAGGAGGTGATATTGTTTAACATAGTTCTGGGAATCTAGAGCTACTCCAATTCACCCCAAAGACACTGGATGGTGACCTATTATTCCAGAGTGCTCTACAGCCCCGTGCCTGGGGGCTTTTTTCTCGTCTTGCCCTTGTTTGACATAGAGCATGGTGAATTTAGGCCTTATTTATTTGATCCAAAACATCCCATTATGCTACATTCAATGCTGTTGTGTGCTGGGGCAAAAGCATCAACAGAAGTGCACTGAACAAACTGGACAAACCAATCAAGAAGGCTGGCTCTGTTGTCGGAGTCAAACTGGACACTGTGGAGGTGGTGGCAGAAAAATGAACACTTAACAAGCTGCTGGTCATTGTGGACAATACTTTACACCCCTTGCACATTGCAGAAGACAAACAGAGAATCACGTTCAGTGGAAGACTGATACAGCTGCGCTGTGCTGAGGTCGTTTCTTCCCACAGCAATAAGGGGCTTCACATCTAGTCTCTCCTTACTGCAAGGATACTACTGATCTCCTGCTGTCTGGACTGTGCTGGTGCTGAACTACAACGTACTGTTACAGGTCCAGTCCGTACGGTCAGTAATACCATCATGATGTACATAGTAATTATGCTGCTGTGTTTTTGACATGTACATTGTTATTTATGTGTATAGACATTTTTCACTGGTGTAATATATTTAGAATTGAACTTATGTTTCTTAGTGCTTTACCTGCTAAAGCTGCTCGTGTCATATACAAGAGCTCGAATGTATATAGACCCTGCTCAATTTAAAATATATTAAGGTTTGTAGCACTTTTGTACCACACTTTATTAGCCGTGTTACCCACCACTATATCCCTGCATCAGTGACGGATGCTGGTCTTTCAAGGAGGGGAAGCTCAATTTCGGCCTACATCATAAAATGTGTCGGTTTATTTATACGTAAAGTCAGAAAGAGTGATAGAAGTCAGTCTCCAATAACAATTTATCGATTTGTCGCTAGTCGTTTTTAACAAAGAAAATAACTAAGAGGATTAAGAAAGTCTCCGGTTGAACTCAGAACAGAATGAAAATTTAATGCTCCCACGGATCTTTACACCAAAGGATCGCTGATTCGCTCATTTCTCTGTCAAACAAAAAGGGATTCAGCCTCAGACAGATCATCCAATCATCATGCAGAAGCTGAGCGTCCGGGCCAGCCGAGGCCAGCCCACTGCCCCATAGACCCCCAGAGACGCTGAGCGTCCGATGGGCGGGACAAAGCCCAGCATTTATCCAATGACTCGTCTCGTTTCGCTGCTTCGCTATTGAACTTTGTGGACGCTCAGCGTTCTCACTGTTTAAAGCACTGTGAAGCTGCAGGAATGATTGAGAGGAAAGCCGCGTCTTTACCAGTGATAAGAAGCTGATTCTGAACAAAAGTTGAGCGCGTTGTAGTGCATATTTATTCAATGACATGTACACACAACAGTATATATTTGATCACTTATTTTTTTGACATTTTTGGGGAAGCTGAGCTTCACTTGCAGTTTTAGAGCAATCACCTCTGACCTGCATTATTTATTGTTATTACTATAAATGATCATTCAGTAGCAACATGTCTGTTATTAACAATCATAGTGCATTGCACAAAATTAATTGTTAACAGCAAAGTAATAAACAGAAGGATTCTAGGTCCAGAGGAATATTTCAGGCTGCTGTTTAGACAAGGAGGTTTATAGCATAAGAGTGGATCAAATACCGGGGAGCGCCTTCTAAATGTACTGCATTTATATCGACAGGAAACTGGTTCAAGGTCAGAAGGCCTGTGATGATTGTGCTTGTTTTTCAGAACGGAATGGACCAGGATTAAAAAGACAAACGTGTCAGTTCAAAAGTCTATGAGCAGCCACACTCTGCTGGAACTTCTTTAGAAGCTTTCTCAGAGCAAGACCTAGCTTATGATTGATTTTTCTTTAAGGCATCAGTGAGAGGCTGGTGAAAACAGTGAGAGTGAGAGGCAAAATCTAGGTCCCCTGAAGTCACAGTTTACTACGTGGGGAAAAAACAAAATCTCTATGGCCTCAAATGATATAACAGCCATAACCTGTTTAAGTGGCTGAGCTTTTATTTTGTAGGTTTTACTGTTTGAACTACCACAGAAACTAATTTATGGCTTGTTTAGTTTTGTTGCACTTTTTATCTGTTTACTTTCATGCAGTCAGTCATCTCCTAAATTTGGAGATATCCCCACGTTAACTACAGTAATCCCTCGCTACTTCGCGGTTCATCTTTCGCGTCTTTTTGTTTTATTTCCATGTATTAGACTGGGCCTGTAGGTGACACAATATATCATTTACAAGTGTTTCTTACGTACAGTACATGTGTTGTTCACGTCCACATCCGAGTGAAATTTACTGACGCTAAATCACAGCTTAGGAATGACTCTATTAAAGAAACTGGTAGAATATCACATGTAGTTCCAGCTGAAGAACATTAGAGAACGACTGTTTAATGCAGAGGGTGGGTTGTTAACAGTAACAGGGAGGGGTTTAAAAGTCCAAATACTCGTTAAATACATAAAAAAAATCTTTCCTCTACTTTGCGAAAATTCGTTTTTCGCAGGTGGGTCTTGGAACGCATCCCCCGCGAAAAACGAGAGATCACTGTAATCCGAAACAGCAAAAACCTACCTATGGACCAGGAATAAAGCATTATCCTTATCTTGGTTTGTGCTTTTAATGTTTGGAACTCTCTCTTTTTGTTTCAAATAAATAAATAAATGAAAAAACAACAAACAAAAAACTCCAGATGCCTTTTCAATGGCACGAGCCGAGAGAGAGAGAAAACCTAGCATACTGGGCCTAGCATTTTATTTAGGTGTTTACTGACACTGGGGCTTCGTAAACACTTTAGACCGGTTTCGAGCAGTCAAACAGACTGGAGAGCTAGTAAATAGTGAAGAAACATCTTTATATATATATATATATATATATATATATATATATATATATATATATATATATATATATATATTATTACAGTTGTGAACGTCACCTTTAAGGTGGTATGGCATGTTTGAGGAGAAAAAGAACTGTTGGTTGTAGGTAGCTCGAGTTGAACTTGTCTTAAGCTTTTATTCCCTGTTTGAAATACCACAGAAACGTGTTTGTTTTCATGCATTTAGCAGTCTCCTGAATTTAGAGTTAATTTCATCTACAGCCCCCACCGATGGAGCAGGAATAACGCAAATTCCCTTGTCTCCATGATTTTCAGTGTGTGGAGTTCTCTTTGTCACGTTTCTGCTGTGAGCAGACAATGAATGAATGAACTGTGAATGTTGCCTTGAACACAATGTGGATGTTGGAAGCCTTAAACTAGTTGGATTCACTCTGCTTGGGACAGATGTTTGCTATGAAGCTCTACTTATTCATGAAGCATTACTTATTCAGGTGCTCCAAGCTTTTGAAAGTCTGCAAAAACAGACTTTTTTTTTTTCATGTAGCTCTGTTTAATTACCTTTTATACATTATTTGTTACCACTGAGAGGAGAAAGTAGATTTGAAGATTCTTATCACATCCACCCATGCACGTATGCAGTGAAACAAACACAAGCACGCGTTTTCCGTGTCCTTGCTTCTTGCCCAAGAGCACATTGTGTGTAATCAAGTTCACGCCAGTTTGAAGAGACAATGCTCCAGAATGATTGCGTTTTAAGAATCCTCTTTCAAACTGTAGACCTTTTCAATGCTCATTAACAATGAACAAATATATACTTAATTATTAGAGAAAGATTTGACCTTTTGTTTACTGATTGCAGCTAACAGCAAAAGCAAAGTGACAAAGCATAAGGAAACCTTATTTTTTACCTATTTCTTCTTCTTTTATTTTATTATTATAATTATTCTTATTTTTAGGTGATCGATCACTTCAAAACAGCAAATGGCGCAGAACTGGGTTCAGATCCGGTGAGTGGGAAGGTCATAACATAATTGACTCAATTTCAGACTCATCTAACAATTTGGTGACCACTCATGACCCACGAAATGGGGAAAGCGGCAAATCATCATAGAATCCTTTTTTCTTTGAGAGGACATAGTGAAGAAGGACTCATCTGAAAATATAAATTTTTCCACTTTTTGATTTTCTGACTATTGTACTAGGGGGGGCGCAGTCACGCAGCGCCAGGGACCTGGAGGTTGTGGGTTTGAGTCCCGCTCCGGGTGACTGTCTGTGAGTAGTGTGGTGTGTTCTCTCTGTGTCTGTGTGGGTTTCCTCCGGGTGACTGTCTGTGAGGAGTGTGGTGTGTTCTCTCTGTGTCTGCGTGGGTTTCCTCCGGGTGACTGTCTGTGAGGAGTGTGGTGTGTTCTCCCTGTGTCTGCGGAGGTTTCCTCCAGGTGACTGTGAGGAGTGTGGTGTGTTCTCCCTGTGTCTGCGTGGGTTTCCTCCGGGTGACTGTCTGTGAGGAGTGTGGTGTGTTCTCCCTGTGTCTGCGGAGGTTTCCTCCAGGTGACTGTGAGGAGTGTGGTGTGTTCTCCCTGTGTCTGCATGGGTTTCCTCCGGGTGACTGTCTGTGAGGAGTGTGGTGTGTTCTCCCTGTGTCTGCGTGGGTTTCCTCCAGGTGACTGTCTGTGAGGAGTGTGGTGTGTTCTCCCTGTGTCTGCGTGGGTTTCCTCCAGGTGATTGTCTGTGAGGAGTGTGGTGTGTTCTCCCTGTGTCTGTGTGGGTTTCCTCCAGGTGACTGTGAGGAGTGTGGTGTGTTCTCCCTGTGTCTGCATGGGTTTCCTCCGGGTGACTGTCTGTGAGGAGTGTGGTGTGTTCTCCCTGTGTCTGTGTGGGTTTCCTCCGGGTGACTGTCTGTGAGGAGTGTGGTGTGTTCTCCCTGTGTCTGTGTGGGCTTCCTCCAGGTGACTGTGAGGAGTATGGTGTGCTCCGGTTTACTCCCACGCTCCAAAAATACAGGTTGGTTGGCGGATTGGTGACTCAAAAGTGTCCGTAGGTGTGTGTGTGTGTGTTGCCCTGGGACCTATATTCTTGTTGAATATGCCACAGTAAAAAAACTTTTTCACTTCCATGTACTCCTCTTTCACTCTTGATCAAAAATAGACATTAACTCGTCTCTCAACATTTAGAATGTGAATTTTTTAATTTGTGTAATGCAGCACACCTCATTATACATATTAGCATTAATTATGTCTCAGGGTTTCTTTTAATTTGTCCTCTGTATACCACTTCTACGAAGGGGTCAGTTCACAGCAGGAGTTGCAATATAAACTATATTTGCATGGA
Source organism: Hoplias malabaricus (assembly GCF_029633855.1). Classification (NCBI taxonomy): domain Eukaryota; kingdom Metazoa; phylum Chordata; class Actinopteri; order Characiformes; family Erythrinidae; genus Hoplias; species Hoplias malabaricus. The sequence continues at coordinate 38,876,119 of NC_089812.1, read as the reverse complement.
TTTGCTTCATAAGTCACAACCTCTCTCAAGAAATCAAGAATAATAATGTATTATTCATGAGTGTTTTTCTCTTTTGAGCCACATTGTTGAAGAAGCTCTTATTGGCAGGACGGCAGCATATTCATTTCAGGAAATGACATCACATAGCACTTTAGAGGCTGTGTAATAACTGGGGTTGTATCAGTATGGCATTTTATTGCGTTATATTTAAAGAGAAGGATCTCCACTCATTTTTAGTTGGTGGCTAATGTACAGTGGCTAGGAAACCTAGCATCTTGTGAATATGAAAATGCACCTGCAAAATCACAAGGCGTATTCTTAGAAATCACAGTACATTTATCTTTTACAAGTCTGACGCTGATTCAGAAATGCTGTGCAAATTTAGCAAACATTTTAATCAAAATAGCAACTGACATTCTACAAATGCACCTCAAATGAGTCAAGTCCTTATCACCTGTGGTAATTATAATGAACAAATAAACCTTTTCACTTCTGTTCTGCTGCTTGGTGCCAGTTAGATTTTGAATATCTCTGTGGTTTCTGTTGTGTCCTGAAATAGTCTGCAGTGTTTCTGATTGTTTTGGCCTTTTATCACATGAATTTGTACCATACAAATATATTTGTAAGTTACTGCAGATACTAGTCAAATATTAGATAAACAAGAAAATATCAGTGTGATGTTAAGTTCAGTATTATGTAATAGCACGTAATCTCCAGCAGGGTCTAGACAGGAATAATCAGAAAATAACTTTACTGTTGACAGTTACACTTTGCAGACAGCTGCTGATCACTGAAATGAAGCTATCCACATTTATTTAACATTTCTTTACTTTGTAGTAATACTTTATTTTTATTTACAGTTCATAGCTTTTAGGTCATTTTGGTAAATAAAAAAAACCTGCTGTATATTTTACATTTACATTTATGCATTTGGCAGATGCTTTTATCCAAAGCGACTTACAAAAGAGGATCTAACATTCGAGCTACAGCACGATTTATACAAAATACCTTACACTGAGTGCAATATGCAGGAAGTAATAAGTGCATTAAAGAAAGACTTTCAGTGCAAGAGGGTTTCTGTTGCTCTGATGGTGCTTGGAAGCTCGTTCCACCAGCATGGTACCAGAGATGAGAATAGCCTGGACTGACCTGTACGGGGGGTTGGTCGTGTTAGTAGGCGCTCCTTTGAGGAACGGAGAGGGCGGGCGCTAACGTATGGTTTTAAGAGTTTATTGAGGAAGATGGGAGCAGAACCAGTGAATACTCTGAAGGCCATCATTAGTGATTTAAATTTGATGCGAGCAGCTAGATGTGCACTTGTAAGGGAGCTGAATTGTGGTGCTGTGACACACCTTTTAATTCCCTATCCCTGTCTATTTCCTCTGTTGTCTTCCTCTTATGTGGTCACACTCTAAAAACAATCTCCATTTGACTAAATGCTTGAAATCCATTACATTTTTGTGGATTCGGTTGCATCATCACACTCTGGGGTAATCCAAATTCAGAAGACGACTAAACTGAACAAGGGTCCAGACACTGGGTGTAAAAGAGCACTGAAATAATGAGAAAGGTCAGAGATGTGGGAGTAAGCCGAGTTGGAATTTGTGAAGTGCTGGAAGTAGCTATAGCTTTTATTGATCAAGAGAAGGCATGACCGACGGGGAACTGGAGCAAGAGCTAATGTGAGTCAGTCGAAAAAGGGAAATGTCTAAGCCTTTTCTCTCATGTTGGGCTCTAATTACTTGGGCCAGGTCACAGCTTTTTCCATAACGGAAAGGGCAGAGATATTAGTTTAAGTCAAGGGTTGGGAACCAACTGCCATTTAAACTGTTGCACAGCCTCTGTGTAAATAACTACAGATTAATGCCATGACTGCAACGTGTGCAGCACATAATGAATAATTAATCATCTTTGGAGATATCACTCTTCAAACTCGACACCTTAAAGATATCACCAGTGAGAGTGTACATTTAAAATGCAGCTGCAAGATCAGAGAAAAACAACCACAGGTCTTTACATTTCAGACCTTATGATTTTATTAACATTAACTCATTAATAGTTTTGGTGTTTGGTGTCGCAGGGACCTGAAGGTTGTGGGTTTGATTCCTGCTCCAGTTGACTGTCTGTGAGGAGTGTGGTGTATTCTCCCTGTGTCTGCGTGGGTTTCCTTCGGGTGACTGTCGGTGAGGAGTGTGGTGTGTTCTCCCTGTGTCTGCGTGGGTTTCCTCCGGGTGACTGACTGTGAGGAGTGTGGTGTGTTCTCTCTGTGTCTGCGTGGGTTTCCTCCGGGTGACTGTCTGTGAGGAGTGTGGTGTGTTCTCTCTCTGTCTGCATGGGTTTCCTCTGGGTGACTGTCTGTGAGGAGTGTGGTGTGTTCTTTCGGTGTCTGCGTGGGTTTCCTCCGGGTGACTGTCTGTGAGGAGTGGTGTGTTCTTTCTGTGTCTGTGTGGGTTTCCTCCGGGTGACTGTCTGTGAGGAGTGTGGTGTGTTCTCCCTGTGTCTGCGTGGGTTTCCTCTGGGTGACTGTCTGTGAGGAGTGTGGTGTGTTCTCCCTGTGTCTGCGTGGGTTTCCTCTGGGTGACTGTCTGTGAGGAGTGTGGTGTGTTCTCCCTGTGTCTGCGTGGGTTTCCTCTGGGTGACTGTCTGTGAGGAGTGTGGTGTGTTCTCTCTGTGTCTGCATGGGTTTCCTCTGGGTGACTGTCTGTGAGGAGTGTGGTGTGTTCTCCCTGTGTCTGCGTGGGTTTCCTCCGGGTGACTGTCTGTGAGGAGTGTGGTGTGTTCTCCCTGTGTCCGCGTGGGTTTCCTCCGGGTGACTGTCTGTGAGGAGTGTGGTGTTTTCTCTTTGTGTCCGCGTGGGTTTCCTCCGGGTGCTCCGGTTTCCTCCCACGGTCCAAAAACACATGTTGCAGGTGGATTGGCGACTCAATAATGTCCGTAGGTGTGAGTGAATGTGTGTGTGTCTGTGTTGCCCTCTGAAGGACTGGCGCCCCCTCCAGAGTGTATTCCCGCCTTGCGCCCAGTGATTCCAGGTAGGCTCTGGACTCACCGCGACCCTGAACTGGATAAGGGTTACAGATAATGAATGAATGAATTATTGTTGTACGTAGGGAGGGGGATTATTTCTGTGTTTTGTCTGATATAAAACACCTCGATACAGTGTGTTTAGTCTCTGCTTCACAGTCAGAAATACAAAATGCCTTGTGCACTTCAGGGATTCGATTACAAATGTCACTATAAACTGAAGAAAATTTCTTGGATTTAGAAAGTACACCACCCCCACTTACTGGCAAATGTGATTTCCCATCCATCATTTATGATTAGCCTTCAATTTGTTGAACAAGCCTGAGCCTTTACACTGTAAAAGCTCTTAAAACTCGTATAAATGGAGTGGAAACCATGCCCACCCATCACACCCTGCACACAGGAGCACACACGCTATGACATCCTTATCTGTTGTTTTAACTTATAGTTCCATGGCCCAGCTGTTGATGATTGTTTCCATCTACATGGAACATGTTAAACATGGCGTCGCTCTGCAATTACACCACCACAACACTAACGCTAAATCTCAAACACCTTGCTCTACACCGTTGGTGTTTTTCCACTGCATGGAACCTCTGTGACTCTACTCGACTCGGCACAGCTCGTTGGCTTTTCCACCGTCCAAGTCTGGTCCTGGTCCCTGGAACCGGGTAGGTTTTCAGTCCCAGCTCACTCCAGGTTTCAACCGTGCTGATTAGGTACTAAATGGTGATGTGTAAACCCTACAGAGCGCTGATTGGCCAGAGAGACGTGAGAGACGCCACTTGTAAAATCTCTTAAATTACAGCAGCTTTCACATTTATTTTTATCGGACTCACAACGGCAACTTGTACCTTTACCTCGAGGTGTTTTGAAGAGGTTTAAACACTCCTTCGTTCTGTGGCTGATTAAAATTTCCAGTGAAAGCCGAACGTGCAACAAGTAAAACTGATACGTGAGAACTGGAGCGCGGAGCCGTGTCGCAAGACTTCAGTCGATTAGAGCCGGATCCATCCGGTGGAAAAGTGACATTGGCAGCACAGAATGTAGTGGTGTAGTAAAACTACTTTTATAAGTCTTTAAAGTGCACTATTTAGGGAGTAGGTCATTGTTTGGGACAGAGCATTGTTTACCGTATTTTCCGCACTATAAGGCGCACCGGATTATAAGGCGCATACAATAGACGCTACAGTAGAGGCTGGGGGTTACGTTATGCATCAATTAGATGGAGCTGCGCTAAAGGGAATGTCAACAAAACAGTCAGATAGGTCAGTTCAACTTTATTAATAGATTACAACCCAGCGTAGTTTAAGGTAAAACATGTAGTGCAATGTTAATATACCCCACATGGGGGGGGGGGGGGACTTTTCCTCGATTCAATAATAATAATAATCACAATATAGTAACACTCGAAATAGTGCAAAGCGATAATAATATATCAATAACTCAACGTTGCTCAAACGTTAAAATCACACAACACACAAAATAAACACGTAAAGCTCACTTTACTAAGTTATTCCTCCAAATGTAGCCATCTCACTTTATTCCCTCGGAAACTCTGTTTAGTCTTCTTTACTTGGCGTAGGTCATCTTGTTGCTTCCTCCACTTTCGCACCATTGATTCGTTAATGTTAAATTCTCTTGCTGCTGCTCTATTCCCGTGTTCTTCTGCGTGACTGATCGCCTTGAGTTTAAACTTTGCGTCATATGCGTGTCCCTTAATAGGAGCCATTTTGGGGTCTTTACATAAAAAACAAATGGAAATGAAATGTATATACAGGTATATATCCAGCATGCACCGCGCGCGGAAGAAAATGAAGTAGGCGGCTGCTTACCGTAGTTGCGAGACCAGTTGTGGCTCAATATTGGTCCATATCAGAATCAGAATCTCTTTATTTCGCCAGGTATGTTAAACATACTAGGAATTTGTCTTGGTGACAGCAACACATGTATGACATGTAACACGTACACAGACTATTAACAAAAATAACTCTAAAAGAGGTGCAATAAACAATAAATAGACTAAAAAATACAGTTAAGTACTAGAAAAAAAAAAGAGCGTTAAGACATAAATTAGACAACATAAAATATAAATCTATACTGTACAGATATGGGTATGAGTATAAATGTTTCCAGATATTCCTAAAGTAGGTTATATTATATGTTGTTGTAGAAGTTACAGAAATATAACTTCTGTACGGCTGTGCAAAATAGCATAGTGCAAGTGAGTAAAGTGTCCTGTTCAGTGCAGTTAAGTCCAGTCAGTTTAGTTCAGTGGTTTGGAGACTCAGAGGTGTTCACTGTGGTTGAGGAGAGCTACAGCTCTGGGAAAGAAGCTGTTAGCATGTCGTGTTGTGCTGGTTTTGATGATCCTTAGTCTTCTACCAGAAGGGAGAGTCTGGAAGAGGTGATGTCCAGGATGTGAGGGGTCAAGCATAATTTTGCGAGCGCGTTTCCTCACCCTGCTGGTGTGGATCTCCTGAAGCGTTGGCAGGTTACATCCAATGATCTTCTCTGCTGATCTGATGATGCGCTGGAGCCTGGCTCTTTCTTGTGAGGTAGAGGAACCAAACCAGGTGGTTATGGATGAGGTGATGATGGACTCGATGATGACGTGTAGAACTGGATCATCAGGGTCTGTGGCAGGTCAAATTTCTTGAGCTGTCTCAAGAAGAACATTCTCTGCTGAGCTTTCTTGGTGATGGAGACGGTGTTCATCTCCCACTTCAGGTCCCTGGATATGGTGGTGCCCAGGGACTTGCACCTGATTGCACCGGATTATAAGGCGCACTGTCGGCTTTTGAGATAATTTGAGTTTTTTAGGTGCGCCTTATAGTGCGGAAAATACGGTATATGAGGTGCCAGGAAAGAAAAATACAATGCTGACACATTTTTTTCCACGCATGGTCCTGTTTCTCCTTTTTCTTTCTTTTCCCTTTTAGAGGTGTCTGTATTTTTCCTCTGCTTAAATTTTTATTCATCCCTGTCATCCACACCATGTCTGAGGAAATCTCTCGCAGTCTGTGTCGTATGGAGAAGAGGAGGTCATGTTTCTGTACTGCTTCAGTTCAGCTTAAACACTGTCCATTCCACTACTGACCAATCACAGTCGTTGTGGGCTGCAATGATGCGACGTGTAGTTAAATTTCTGGAGAAGTGTGTATCAGACTGTGGCGTAGGCTACTTAGGATTTGCGGTGACTCATTGCCTGCGGTGGAGGATCGGCGCAGTAGTATAAATTGAATTTGGACTTGGGGAGAAGAAACATAAACAAAGGGTAAAAATAACCAGAAATATATTAAGTCGTGTGACAAGGTAATCAATCCTAGAATGATTTTTTCCCAGGGGTAAAAACAAAGCTATTCATGTGATTTATTAAAGTGAGGTTTTTTCAAACTTGTGAATCTTGTTGGAACCAAGACCTTTGTGCTACTAACTTCAGAACATTTAAATAAAGTGAAGTTCCAAGAATAAGAAAAGAATCACAAGGAGACGTTGCAAGAAATACTTGACCAATAGACAAATATCCTTTAAACAGACAATCAGCCCAGGTCTGTGCCAGATTACTTTCCAAACCACTGGATTTAGCACTGATTGAGTGATTGATGAAGGCCAGTGAGACGTGTATTAGGGGCTTAACTCATAAAGGAAGGAGTTCCTGTGAAACAGGATGTGCACAAAACCTGATTCCATTCTTCAGTCTTTTGTTCTTGAATCTCTTGTTCACTGTCTCTGAGAAAATCAATACTCATAGTCAGAATGCACAGTGGGGCATGTAACAGACTACTCTTGTACACAGTTTGTAAATAGGTGAGACAAGGCCACAGGCCTCTTTTGGGGTTAGGTGTGGGTCTGTATGCATGACGATCTGTCAGAAGGCTACAGCTCTTGCTGTGTAACTGTGCACTTCAATAAACATGTTGATTGAAAGCAGCAAAAAGGCCAGAAAGCAGAAATCTCTACGGCTCTTTCATAGACCTCATCCTCACACTGAATACACTTCCCATAAAACAGTGAATGTCACTTGCTATTCAGTGAATTCAGTGTCCTGCTAGACACCAAGTTTAAATTTCATATTTCGGAGAATTAAAGCTGTGATTCTTTTATTATTAAAATATAACTGCACCGTTATTTTAAGCAATGAATGTAGTCATTTACTCAGTGTGTTATTTTTATTTTATTTACATATATATATTAAAGTTTTATATATATATATATATATCCAGAAAATTGACTAAATTTGTCCACTTTAAAGGGGCACTTTGGAAAGGACCCTCCGCTCACTCCGTTATCTGTAGCTCATTTCACTGGCGCTTTTCCAACAATATGGGCATGTAAGGACACCAACGAAAGGTGTTCAAGAGCCTCTGTAACATGGAGGTAAACAGGGTAAGGACACTCACTTCGCCTGTTTTAGTTGGTGTTAGTGAACGTTAGCTTGACTCGCTAAACTCGGTGGCTCAGATTATACTCGGCTACGTAGCTGCATTACGGAGGTTTATAGTGTCGGATGAATTCGAGTTCGACTTCGATCACATTTACAAGAATAACGGTACCTCTAAATTTGAGTTTAGCTTATTGCTAGGCTATTGTCATGAATAATGTTGGTTATTTAGCTAGATACTGTCATAACAGTCAGTCATAACGGTGTTTTACCGCGGCGTTGTTCAGCTGTTGTCCACCAGTGACGTCACGGTTTTGTTCGAGAATTTCCGTAGGGAGCTCGGGTTTTTCCGTCAGTTTAATAAAATTGTCAGTTTTAAAGCAAATTAAGCTGCTATTTTCATTTTAATTCATACTTATATCTGTCAGTAACTACAATAATGTGGAATATTCATGGAGGTCCATTAAGTGGTGCTTAGGCTTTAACCATCTATCTCTTCCAGTGTACAGCAAAGTGATATTAACTGCAATTGTAGAATTTATTTTGACATACCTTATTTCAAAGAGCAGTGAGTGAGGAAAAATTATCATTATTATTATTATCACACAAAAATTCTCACACATTCCCACACAAATGTAAAATATTGAAAAACCAGGTTGTAATCTCGTTTGCCCATCAGTGTTGTTTTACATGCGTAATAATAAAGCAGTAAAAACAACAAAAAAAATAACAGGGAATTTTTTGAGAAGCCATTTTTCAGACACTAATGTATGGTAGATACAGTATAAAAATTAAACTTGTTGTATCTATGTACAAGTGTTTTCCTATTGTTTTACACTAACTAGATTAATTAGATTAATTAGTTAACTAGATTAATTTAAAAATTTTAATTAAAACTCCAGTAATTTGGAAGCCTTCACTGAGGGTTGTTTCCATGATCAAGTGGCTGCTAACAGTGCATCTGGAATGTATCCACAGCACTTGTCCCAGTTAGGGGTGGGCGATATGGCCCTAAAACAATGTCACGATATTTCAGGGTATTTTGGCGATAACGATATTCTTGCCGATATGAAAAAATACTAAAAACACAATATTTCAACAAAATAAATGTTATGTTAGTATTAATTTTATAAAATTAATAATATGTTTAAATTTAAAAAACAATCGTAACTTACCAAGATTCTGACTTTGTATTAAAAATATTTAGAATATTGATATTTTAGAACCAAACCACTTCCACACGACTGAAGTCACTTGTCTTTTAGAGGAAATTTTTGAATGCAGAGCAAATTTCCACCCTGTCTCTGTACCTACATAACTCACGTAATTAATGTATGCCATATTGCATTTAACTACATGACATCGTTATATAAACAAGTTAGAATATCACGATATTGATATTTTTTATAGTTGAAAAATATTTTGAGATATTGTTGCACACGATACGCTATGGTACAGCCCTAGTCCAAATCAAATTTTTTTTGTTCCTGATCCAAGTCTTTTAATATTGAATATTTGCCAAAACCAAGCCCCGTTCCGATACTCTGATTTTCCTAGACAGTACTGTTACACAGTGCACACTTCATGTACAAAGTAAACAAATGCTGTCTTCAAAAACAGCTCATATAAATGATTTAATATTATTTTTAATATTATGTGAAATTATCTAATTTGATTTTTATGTATAAAGAACTACTCTGGTTCTAAATGAAATGAAATGTACTTTCTTCAAGACACGGTGCTAAAATAAGTTACATATGTTTCAGCACTGACCTGTTCCTCTCAGTGCAGCTGCAAAACAAACCCCTGTAGGCGGGGCTGTGACTCCATTAGCAGTAGCACTAAATGGTGGACATCTAACTCTGACTGCTGATTGGCTTAATAAAAGTAACGAACAATGAGAAGTGCATTCTCTGTTTAGGAGCCGTGGCTGAGGGAGAGTAGCGTGTCTCAAACAAATCATGGTTCTTAACATTCTCGACTCAAAAATGCAGGATATAACGCATCCTGTATGGGTCAAAACACAACACGGCATTTAGTGTCCAAATATAGGAGGATTGGGGACTCTAATCACGTCCCCTCACGCTCCAGCTATGAGTCTGACTCGCGGAAATGTGCATTTGTGCGGAACAGTCAGAAAGAAGTGTCCGTTACGGTGGCCAGCAGAGTCAGGTCACAACAACCTTTAAAAAGTTACAGGAGGACGAGGGATTGTAATTAAAATGGAGGATCAGACTTAAGATCAAGCCCAATAAAGCCAATACAGATCAGTAAAATAATGCTGCGATCAGCCCTAATAACCGCCTTATTCCAAAACGGATTAAATTCATTATTCCTTTCATAATTCTACACACAATAACGTATAATGACAAAGTGAAAAACATTCCTTTGGAATCATTTCTTTGGAATCTTTGCAATTTACAGCCTCAAGTCTTTTTGAGTATGATGCCAATGCCATGCCAATTTCTGGGCAGTTTCTCCCATTCTTCTTTGCAGAACCTCTCAAGTTCCACCAGGTTGAATAGGGAATGTCGGTGCACAGCCATATTCAGATCTCTCAGAGTTGTGGGTTCAAGTCTGGGCTCTGGCTGTGCCACTCAACAACATTCACAGAGTTGTCCTGAATCCATTCCTTTCTTATCTTGGCTGTGTGCTTAGGGTCATTGTCCTGTTGGAAGATGAACCTCCACCCCAGGCTGAGGTCCAAAGCGCCCTGTAGCAGGTTTTCTTCAAGGATGTCTCTGTACATTGCTGCAGTCATGTTTCCCTCGACCCTGACTAGTCTATAAGTTCCTGCTGGTGAAAAACATCCCCACAGCATGATGCTGCCACCATCATACTTCACTGTAGGGAAGATATTGGCCAGGCCATGAGCGGTGCTTGATTTCCTCCCGATGATTGGTATTCAGGCCAAAGAGTTCAATCTTTGTTTAATGGGACTGGAGAATTTTGTTCAGAAGCCTTCTGGCAAATGCTAAGTGGGCTGTCATGTGCCTTTCACTGAGGACTGACTTCTGACTGGCCTCCCTACCATACAGGCCCGATTGGTGGAGTGCTACAGAAAGTGTTGTCCTTCTGGAAGGTTCACCTTTTTCCACAGAGCAAAGCTGAAGCTCTGCCAGAGTGACACTTGGGTTCTTGGTCACATCCCAGGCCCTTTTACCCAGATCACTCAGATTGACTGGGCTCTAGGAAGAGTCCTGATGGTTCCAAAATTCTTCCATCTTCTAAGGATGATGGAGGCTACTGTGCTAATTGGGACCTTCAATGCTGCAGCAACGTTTCTGTACCCTTCTCCAGATCTGTGCCTGGATACAATCCTGTCTGAGGTCTAATGACAATTCCTTGGACTTCATGGCTTGATTTGTGCTGACATGTACGGTCAACAACCTATAGTCATGTGCCTTTCCAAATCATGTCCAATAAACTGGATTTACCACAGGTGCACTTCAATCAAGTTCCTGAAATAACTGAAAGCTGATCAGTGGAAACAGGATGCATCTGATGCATTTTCAGTGTCATAAGGATGTGAATCTACAGGGTGGGCCATTTATATGGATACACCTTAATAAAGTGGGAATGGTTGGTGATATTAACTTCCTGTTTGTGGCACATTAGTATATGGGAGGGTACTGAAAGCCTGTGCTAGCATTTCTCCTGCGGTGTTGCTATCAGTGTGTGAAGAGTGGGAGAAGAGGGCTGCATTGACAATCCAACACAATGGGCAGCACTTTGAACACATTTTATAAGTGGTCAGAAACTTGTAAATAACTCACGAAAGAATAAAGTTACGTTAAAATCAAGCACACCATTGTTTTTCTTGTGAAATTCCCAATAATTTAATGTGTCACATGACCCTCTTCCCATTGAAAAAACAAAAGTTGGATCCAAAATGGCCGACTTGAAAAGCGCTGTGTTTATTTTCCACTGTAGAACAGACCTAAAGTTGATCATTACAAATAAATGCACACAAGCTTGCACACTCTCACCTCCTCTCTTACCTGTCCACTGCTGGGTGGTAAAGTGGGCGTCCATCTTGAGGACTCAGATAGCTGCAGGATATTGATCCACCAACAACACGTATCTTGAACAGTACTCTGGTATTCTGCAACAACAATAACAACAAAAAAAAAGTTACCCTTCTTTAATGACCAATTACCCAAATGACCACTCCATTACACACTATTTTACTGCAGTTGTTGGCAACTTATCATTTAGTTTTGAAATTAATATTGGATGTGTTTAAAATAGTTAGCTTGATTATATAAATGGTGGCATCTTGTGTTCAAGTCCCATCTGGGTGGAGTTTCCATGTTCTCCCTGTGTCTGCGTGGGTTTCCTCCGGGGTCTCCGGTTTCCTCCCGCAGTCCAAAAACATGGAGGGTAGGTGAATTGGCTTCTCTAATAACTGTCCTGGTGTATGAGTGAATGTGTATGAGCCCAGATATGGATTGGCGCTCTGTCCTGTGTGAAACTCTAGTGCCCGATGCAGTCCTCCAGGTGGACGGTCGTTCCTGGTCGAGAGTACGATGTGTGCGTTTGGCTGCCGCTTCTCTCCAGTGTGTGTGTGGATTGAGCGTTCTGAGCAGTGTGGATTGTAAAGCGCTATAATGATAGATAGATAGATATTAAAAAAATCAGCAACCACAGTACAGAGCTTCATTATATCAGTGTTCCCATTATTCTGCAAAACAAGATTTTGGTGCTCTGCTTCTGTGTGCCTTCTCAGAGAGGTTGCAGATAAATCTTCGATCCAAACAGCATGGTGCATTACTGCCTGTCTCTTAGGCTAAATCAATTTTACACTACTGTTGAGTGTTTTGTGGGATTGTTGACTCCATTGGGTGTTCTGCTTATGTTTATATTGTACTTCAAAGTACAAGAGCCTTCAAAATAGTGCAGCTGTTAAATAGGGTGTTGTTAGCAAACACAGCTAATGATGGTGCATCAAAATTTGTCATTCCCCATACCACCACTGCACCACTGCTGAGCAAATATTATGAGTGTTGGACCATGCTCAGTACGGCGGTGATCCTGGAATGGCAGTGTGAAAGGTGCTGTTATGCATCATGCTCTTTGCCCATGTGCCCTTTTCACACATTACATTACTGGACTGTCTTTCTTGCTTTGTATCATTCAGACATTTATAGCTTAGATGTTATTTCTCCCGAGTGCATCAGTTAATACATGCCATGAAAAGCAGTAAACAGGAGGTGGCATCCAACAGCTGGCAATGCTGTGTTAATTTCGCAAAGACACATTGGAAAGATTTTTCTCTCTTCACTCTGGAATCATTCAGATTCATATACACAGTGGAACCTCTACCTACGAACTTGATCCGTTCCGTGACCCGGTTCGTAAGTGGAAAAGTTCGTTTCTCGAGTCAATTTTCCCCATTTAAAATAATGGAAAAGCAATTAATGGGTTCCAGCCCCCGCCCCGAAAGTCACCCTTTTTGCACTGATATACGTTTACAACACTCTCAAATTAGTAAAAAATACATGTAGCGTTACTAAAAATAAAAGAGAAATACAGTGGAAACAGTAATAAAAAAGAAATAATAAAGTTGTAAGTGGTTACACATCGCTACCTTGAAGACGTGACGACTGGCTGGAGCAGTAACACAGGCACTGGCTGTATGACGGGAGGTGGGGGGCGGGTGGAATAACGGAGAGTAGGCGGTGAATGTGGGGAGACCAAGCGTAGATACGGCTTAACTTAGCACGAATTTCGATGTCTGCTGTTTACACTAATGCTAAATTGCTAAAGCTACAATGTGCTAATCTTAAAAGCTCACTCCAGTCTGGGGGCGCTGGGAGACTCGCCTATTGGGGTCAGTGGACATTTCCAGCCGCCGGCTCGGAGGAGGCTCGGGTTCGTTTCTAGAGTCGTGGTTCGTTGGTGGAGGCAAAAAATATCCAAATGCCCGGTTCGTATCTTGGAAAGTTCGTTAGTATAGTTTCCACTGTACTTTTGTACTATTGATCCCAGAGGGAAATTGCTGTTGTTACAGTTGCAACAGTTTATGTAAAGAATAAAACTCCTGTGGCGCTCGGTGGTGTATTTTCGGTGGAATGAGTCTTGCACTGAACGTGCTCCGGTGTTTCATCACTGTGTCTTAGAGTGGGTGGAAGCCATTGTCCATAACGCCCTGTAGCTTAGATAGCAGCATATAAATATGATTACAACAATACACACCAATCTCGATTTTACTTGTTAAACTAAAGTGACACGGGCTGTAATCTACATGGATTGTTTTTCCTAGTAATGCATTGGCTTTTGTTCAAACAAGTTCTGGTTCTTTTCCAGGGTAAAGGCTGTACTAACTCTGGCTTCTGTTGCCAATTTTTTATTTAATTACTGATAATGACTGGGTAAAAGACAGTGAGATGTGAAGCCATTTACATATCTATTGTATGCATTTTACAGAAAGCACACATGATCAGTATTTGTGATTCCACAAAGTGTACCTTCTAAAAAATGTAATTGCTACTAGAGCCATCTGTTGCTGTGTTTGTTGCCAGACAATTTGCCCCATGGGTCATTATTATGTGTGAATGTAAGACTGTTACAAACCTCTAGACTGCAAGGATTACTAACACAACAAGCATGAGAGCAGACGAAATAAAACAGAAATAAAGAATACACAAAGCAGTTTTCAACACTGCGGTGATAATGCAGCTTATTTACGCTGTGTTCAGAACAAATGCCTGGTGAATCCCATTAGAATCGTTAGCATGAATGGGAAAGTCACACTAGGAGAGCAGTTCAGTTTTGTTTGTGATTCATTTTGCTTCATGTCGTGTTCATCTAAGTGAACTTCACAAACCGTGGAAGCAGGAGCCGAGAGAGATGGGGGAGGGAAATAGAGAGATAGAAAGGGGAGGGGAGGGGGAGAGAAAGAGCAAGATAGAGAGAGGGGAGTGTGAGAGAGAGAGGGGAGGGGGAGAGAAAGAGAGGAGAGAGCGCAAGGGAGAGAGAAAGTGAGGGGAGAGAGAGGGGGAGAGAGAGCGAGAGGGAGGGGGGAGAGCAAGAGAGAGAAAGTGAGAGGGGAGAGAGAAAGTGAGAGGGGAGAGAGAGAGGGGGGAGCGAGGGAGAGAGAAAGTGAGAGGGGAGGGGGGGGGAGAAAGAGAGGGGGGGCGAGGGAGAGAGAAAGAGAGAGGGGAAAGAGAGGGGGGATAGAGAAAGTGAGAGGGGAGAGAGAGGGGGAGAAAGAGAGGGGGGGGCAAGGGAGAGAGAGAAAGTGAGAGGAGAAAGGGAGGGAGGGAGCGAGAAAGTGAGAGGGAAGAGGGGGGAGCGAGGGAGAGAGGGGGGGAGAAAGAGAGGGAGAGAGAAAGTGAGAGGGGGAGCGAGGGAGCGAGAAATTGAGAGGGGAGAGATGAGGGCGAGAAAGGGGGGGAGAAAGAGGGAGGGGGGGGGGAGAGGGGGGGGAGCGAGGGAGAGAGAAAGTGAGAGGGGAGAGGGGGGAGAAAGAGAGGGGGGGCGAGGGAGAGAGAAAGTGAGAGGGGGGAGAAAGAGAGGGGGGGCGAGGGAGCGAGAAAGTGAGAGGGGAGAGATGAGGGCGAGAAAGGGGGGGAGAAAGAGGGGGGGGGGGAAGAGAGGGGGGGAGCGAGGGAGAGAGAAAGTGAGAGGGGGGGAGCGAGGGAGAGAGAAAGTGAGAGGGGAGAGAGAGGGAGGGGGGGAGCGAGGGAGAGAGAAAGTGAGAGGGGAGAGAGAGGGAGTTGGGGGGAGCGAGGGAGAGAGAAAGTGAGAGGGGAGAGAGAGAGAGATGTTTTCTTATCCTTGTAGAAAAGTACCCCTAAAACATAATTTACTGCAGTTCTATCTCTCCTGAAGAAACGACTGCATGTCTATTTTCTGGTGAATTTCAAACTAGCATGTGTCAGTAATCCTAAAGGCTCAAGGCTGACTACCTGACTGCCTTCTTGGTGTCACTTTTAAGCCACACATCGTCTGTTGTGGATCAGTGGCCATCAAATATAACACAGTCAAGGACATTTTATTTTCATTTCAACTACGACAGCGCACAGTGACTTTAAACATGATGCAGGTGATGTTTTAACACCAGGTGTCTACGGGACCCACAACACAACCGTGATTCTTGTAAAAAACTAATGAGAAGAACAAACATGGGTTTCCTATTAAATGAACAGAGCAGTTGCTTAAATGCAGCGCGTGCAATTTAATGAACCAGGTACTGGGCTCTAACTAAGGGTTAAATCCTTAAGATTTTTTACATAATTTATTTGAAAGCAGTCATATTCCTGAACAGGGAGGAGACAGACTGTATTATAAATGACTGGGCTGTGTGCTGGACTGGTAGGAGGAGGTATTGTACAGTGGCCACAGAGTGGCGCTAGTGGCACAGCACGTTGTTTGGAATGAGCTCAGCTCAGCTTTTTAAGTGGATGCGAGGCTTGAAGGGAATATTTATATGGGATTTTAAGACCTTTATGTATTTTAATGAGATTTAAAATGTAAACATTTCATATCACATCGTGTCTTTACAAATACATCTAAAAAAAACCTAAAAATATAAATCTGATTCTTCCCAACTCCAGAATCGATTTGATTTGTTTCATGGGGAATTTTGTAATTACTCATATTTAAATTAACAAGACCTTATTTTACATTTGTATTCGTAGCTTTGACTGGTAGATCGCCCCTTTGTTGTGCCTTTTTCGTCTAGAAATCTTTGCTCCAACAGTCTTTATAACTTCTGAGAGAAAGGTTGGGGCTAAACTGTGTAGAACAAATAAACAGAGAGAGATGCGTAAGCATTTAAAAAGAAAACATCACAAAAAAGTGAAATCTCTGTGGACTGTGAGATGGTGTGTTTATTTATTTAAAAATTCATAATAACTTAGAAATAATAGGATTACACACGGCGCTCAATTACACTGAAATATTCAAATCTGTTTCTTAATGAAATGGTGCTTTCATTTAAATTGTGCTCTTTGCAGAAAAGTAAAAACCACTGTTTTGTCGTAAGTTGTGGCCAAATAAGTGGCATCCAAATGTATTTATTGAGACAGATGTCTAAATTGTTGGGAGTTACAGAGCCCTCCGCCCCATGAACACGGCACCGCTTCCGTGGAAAGGCAGAATCTTCCCGATGAATTTTAATGTAATTGAAATGTCACTGATGTTTTTAAACGTTGTGGCGCTTGTTTGCTGCTCTGTGATTGATGTTTTTTTGAGGCAGCTCTCTGAGACTAGGTCTTGTTTGTCTGTATCTAATGGAAGTTAAATGTTGGGACCTTCGGAGATGTTTCAGAAAGCAATGAGTGAGAAACAATTAAAATATAATGTAATTAGTTTTTAAGGGGAATGTGGAGCACTGTCACTTGTTCTCAAACACATCTGCATTCAGCAGCGGTCTGTAGCGCTGTCTAAACTGAGAGGCTGCTTTATCCCAAAAAATAAATTGATTTCCTCTCCTCTTTCAAAATGAAATCACGCGTTAGTCTGGCCTCAGCACCTCAATAAACAAAAACAAGAGGGAGAGAGGGAGAGGGAGAGACAGAGAGCGAGTGAGAGCAAGAGAGAGGGAGAGAGACAGACAGAGCAAGGGAGAGCAAGAGAGCGAGAGAGACAGACACAGAGAGAGGGAGAAAGAGAGAGAGGGAGAAAAAGAGAGTGAGATCAAGAGAGGGAGAGAGACAGACAGAGAGAGAGAGCAAGAGAGACAGAGACAGACAAAGAGTGTGTGAGAGAGAGAGAGAGAGAGAGGAAGAGAGAGAGACACTCTACGGATAAAAATAGATTGTGAAAAGGGGGACAAAAGGAAAATGTGGATTACTTCTGTGAGTTATTTCTTTTTCTGGAGCTGTGGTGTTCCACTGATTGCAGAGATGAGAACATTATTGCCTCAGAAAAGCCAGCAGTGTGTGATGGTGGTAAATGTGTTATTACTGAGTCATATTCACCTTGTATTACTCTCTCACTCTCACACACACACACACAGTGATTAACAAGACTGAAGGGGTTAAATATGATGGGAAATATCAGAGATCAGACAAAAATGAAAACCTCTCTTTCCCACTGCCGCTGCTCCTCACACTGATCGCTGAGCTGATGTGTTTATGAGCATCTCAGCAGAGTGGAGCGTGTGTTCTCCACGGTGTCCAGCAGAGGCCAGTGTCTGACTGCTGATGGAGGAGGACAGGGCTGAGCAGAGGGACAGAATTTAATCCAAAAGAAATGTATTTTGTTTGGAGATCGCTCAGATTAAATTTTGAGAATCATCTACAGCAGCAGCACCATTTTTTATCAGACGTCCAGGAACACAACTGGAATTTTTCATCAGGAATCATGTAAAAGAACTGTCTTATATATATGCATTGTCGTCCTGATACACTGCACCGCCTTCAGGACAGTGTTTGAACCATTGGATGCACATGGTCCTCCAGAATGGTTCGGTAGTCCTTGGCAGTGGCACGCCCATCTAGCACAAGCATTGGGCCAAGGGAATGCCATGATACGGCAGCCCAAACCACCACTGATCCACCCCCATGTTTCACTCTGGGCATGCAGCAGTCTGGTGGTACGCTTCTCTGGGGCTTCTCCACACCGTAACTCTCCCGGATGTGGGGAAAACAGTAAAGGTGGACTCATCAGAGAACAATACATGTTTCACATTGTCCACAGCCCAAGATTTGCGCTCCTTGCACCATTGAAACCGACGTTTGGCATTGGCATGAGTGACCAAAGGTTTGGCTACAGCAGCCCGGCCGTGTGTATTAACCCTGTGGAGCTCCCCACGGACAGTTCTGGTGGAAACAGGAGAGTTGAGGTGCACATTTAATTCTGCCGTGGTTTGGGCAGCCGTGGTTTTATGTTTTTTGGACACAATCCGGGTCAGCACCCGAACATCCCTCTCAGACAGCGTCCTCTCGCGTCCACAGTGAATCCTGTTGGATGTGATTCCTTCTTGGTGGTACGCTGACGTTACCCTGGATACCGTGGCTCTTGATACATCACAAAGACTTGCTGTCTCGGTCACAGATGCGCCAGCAAGACGTGCACCAACAATTTGTCCTCTTTTGAACTCTGGTACGTCACCCATAATATTTTGAGCAAAACTGTGCTCTTACCCTCTGCTAATTAACCCTTCACACCCTGCTCTTACTGGTGTAATGTGCAATAATGAAGATTGGCCACCAGGCTGCTCCAATTTAGCCATGAAACCTCCCACACTACAATGACATATGTTTCAGTTTCATTGTCCAACCCCTGTATTTATATAATCTCCTGTGTTTCCGTGGGAGGGGCTAAAGTGATCTGCATGTGTGTTGAGAAAGGCATTAGTAAATCAACTACTGAAGTGGTGCTCAGTTGACTGAGACTGTCAGTGCAGGTTTTGGTCAGAAGGTGTCAGCCTTAGTACATCCACGAATAAACAGAGAGGGATATTACAGATGGACTACAGTAAAGCTCAGCAAAAAAAGTCTGATTGGAGCAATAAAGTCTGTAATGTGCTCATAGGCTAGATATCATGAGGCCTAGAGTCATGTAAACATGTAAAAATGTCAGGCTGCAGAGAGCAGAGCCTACACAGATGGATGACTGCTATACTCCCCTTACGCCTCGACTGTGAAAGCTTTATAGCAGTCAGAACCAGTAGAAGTCAAACCAGCTTCTTCATTAAGCAACAGAATGTTTATCAAGAATTAATCAAGGAAGAGTGGCATATACAAACTGACTTAAGAAATACCATAAAGACATTCTTCTGAGGCTGTTACTTTCAGAGCTGCATTGACTGTGAACTCAGCTGTAGCTGTGTTAGTAATTGTACAGAGTGGGCCATTTATATGGATACACCTTAATACAATGGGAATGGTTGTTGATATTAACTTCCTGTTTGTGGCACATTAGTATATGGGAGGGGGGAAACTTTTCAAGATGGGTGGAGACCGTAGCGGCCATTTTGAAGTTGGCTATTTTCACATTTTCAGTCTGCACGTCTCGTATCTTCACAGCATAGACAATTGCCTTCAGATGACACCAAAGATAAACGTCTAAGGGGGTCAGATCGGGAGCCCTTGGGGGCCATTCAACTGGCCCACGACGACCAATCCACTTTCCAGGAAACTGTTCATCTAGGAATGCTCAGACCTGACACCCATTATGTGGTGGTGCACCATCTTCCTGGAGAAACTCAGGGAACGTGCCAGCTTCAGTGCATAAAGAGGAAAACACATCATCGTGTAGCAATTTCACATCCAGTGGCCTTGAGGTTTCCATTGATGAAGAATAGCCCCACTATCTTTGTACCCCATACACCACACCATACCATCAAGACGTGCAGCATCTGAAACTACGGATACTGAAAGCCTGTGCTAGCATTTCTCCTGCGGTGTTGCTATCAGTGTGTGAAGAGTGGGAGAAGAGGACTGCATTGACAATCCAACACAATGGGCAGCACTTTGAACACATTTTATAAGTGGTCAGAAACTTGTAAATAACTCATGAAACAATAAAGTTACGTTAAAACCAAGCACAACATTGTTTTTCTTGTGAAATCCCCAATGAGTTTGATGTGTCACATGACCCTCTTCCCATTGAAAAAACAAAAGTTGGATCCAAAATGGCCGACTTCAAAATGGCCACCATGGTCACCACCCATCTTGAAAAGTTTCCCCCCTCCCATATACTAATGTGCCACAAACAGGAAGTTAATATCACCAACCATTCCCACTATATTAAAGTGTATCCATATAAATGGCCCACTCTGTATATTTTAGAACCACATTTTAAGTCTAGAACGTGACCTAGAGCAGCAGGTTCATTGCAGTATATCATTCACATCCCACATCCATTATTTGGAGTCAATTGTAGTGTCACAGAAATTATCCGTAACAGCCAAATTATCTTTAACAGTAAGGTTGGGATACGCAAAGTAAACCCAGTTATTTATAGAAAGGGCGACCAGAGAGAACACATTACTGGGATGAATCCCGTTTTGGCCTTGTCTGTGTAGCATTTTTTCATACTCTGTATTCGTCTCTCTCTCTCTCTCACACACACACACACACACACACACACACACACATTTAGTGAAGTGTCCAGAGGTATTCAGTGCTAATCTCTTCTCACTCAAATATATACAATTTGAAAAACAGTTGCCTCTCTGCTCCTAATGTAAAGTGCAGGAGTCTGTCACCGTTGTTTAAAGCAGTGCTTATGGCTGCCTGGGTGTTTATTTCTGTTAAGACCACCCATGGTGGTGGTGTGAGGGAAAAAAATAGGTTAACACCAGCAGGGAACATATGCTTCTTCCCACTCTCGGTCTAATCCAAGGCAGAGACAAAATATGATTCCTATTTGTTTCCTTGCTCTCTTTAAAAGCATGCAGAGGTAAACACTGGTTTGAAAATAAGTACACATCCAAAAACGGGAAACAAGACATAACCATTTGTCTCCTCTATGCCCAAGTGCTGATTTGTGACTGCTGAGGATTACCTGCTCTGGCATCATCCAGGTGAAGCAACTCCCTAATGTCTAGAAAAGAGCTGTGTGAGTGTAGCTATCACTCACTGATTTAACCCTGACACTCTTCAAACTTTCATAACCCGGGAATAAGTGAAATCATCGAAATGACCACAAAAACCAGCAGAAAAAAACAAGTTTTGTTTTTTTTAAACGTTAAATTCACTTTAAGCCGTTTTGGAGCGTTTCTATTGGTCCATTCATTGTGAAACAGCTGCTGTGTTCAAATGATGTAGTAAATGAAAAATAAACAAACGGGAGATGCATGTTTTCTGTGGTCAGACAATGTCTATGTAAGAGTGAGCTGACTGAAGAGGATGGACTTTTCAATGGGAACAAAACTGCACTTAACTCTGACATTAAACACTAATGTTAGGATTGAGACGTTATTAAATGGGATAGCAGCTATTAGCTGATACTGTGCCTTGAATAAGCGCTGGGATCTTGGGTTCAAGTCCAATCCGGTGGAGTTTAGATGAACTGGCTTCTTTAATAACGGTCCTGGTGTGTGAATTAATGTCTTTATGTGCGTGAGTTACTATTTGTGCCCAGATATGGATTGGCACCTTCTCCTGGGTGAAGCCCTAGTGCCCGATGCAGTCCTCGAGGTGGAAGTAGGTCCCTGGTCGAGAGTATGCTGTGTGCATTTGGCTGCTGCTTCTCACCAGTGTGTGTGTAGTTTGTGGTTGAGTGTTGATTGTAAAGCAGTCTTGGGTTTCTAGAAAGGTGGCTTAGTGGTGAGCACGTTCGCCTCTCAGTGCTGGGGTCTTGGGTTCAAGTCCCATGTGGGCGGAGTTTCCATGTTCTCCAGGTGTCTGCTTGGGTTTCCTCCGGGGTCTCCGGTTTACTCCTACAGTCCAAAAACATGGAGGGTAGGTGAATTGGCTTCTCTAATAAATGTCCTGATGTGTGAGTGAATGAGTGTGTACCCAGATATGGATCGGCGCTCTGTCCTGGGTGAAGCCCTAGTGCCCGATGCAGTCCTCCAGGTGGACGGTCGTTCCTGGTTGAGAGTACGCTGTGAGCGTTTGGCTGCCGCTTCTCTCCAGTGTGTGTGGATTGAGTGTTCTGAGCGTTCTGAGCAGTGTGAATTGTAAAGCGTCCTTGTGTGTCTAGAAAGGCGCTATATAAGTGTAACGATAAATAAATAAAATAAACACTATGACAAAACTGACTTATACAGGACACTTCCTGCTTAAAGGCTAAGCACCACTTAATGGAACTCCATGAATATTTCACATTATTTTAGTTCCTAACATATTTCAGTATGAATTAAAATGAAAATAGCAGCTTAATTTGCTTTAAAACTGACAATTTTATTAAATTGACGGAAAAACCCGAGCTCTCTACGGAAATTCTCGAACGCGACCGTGACGTCACTGGTGGACAACAGCTGAACAACGCTGCGGTAAAACACCGTTATGACTGACTGTTATGACAGTATCTAGCTAAATAACCAACATTATTCATGACAATAGCCTAGCAATAAGCTAAACTCAAATGTAGAGGTACCGTTATTCTTGTAAATGTGATCGAAGTCGAACTCGAATTCATCCGACACTATAAACCTCCGTAATGCAGCTACGTAGCCGAGTATAATCTGAGCCCCGAGTTTAGCGAGTCAAGCTAACGTTAACTAACACCAACTAAAACAGGCGAAGTGAGTGTCCTTACCCTGTTTACCTCCATGTTACAGAGGCTCTTGAACACCTTTCGTTGGTGTCCTTACATGCCCATATTGTTGGAAAAGCGCCAGTGAAATGAGCTACAGATAACGGAGTGAGCGGATGGTCCTTTCCAAAGTGCCCGTTTAAAGTGGACAAATGTAGTCCATTTTCTGAATATTTTGGGATCTTTGGGCCATTTGTGCACAGATGTCCCACTGTACATTGAATGATTGCAGCCAAAAACAACACACCTTTTCCTCATTCTGCATTAAATTAAGTGCAGCTTCTAGAGTTGTTGTCCACCATCTCCGTCACAGGCAAGACGCCTATTAGAGTTTCCCAACACCGCTGGGGGGGGGGGACTAACGGTCTTTTAAACCTTATTCCTTCAATTAGTAAGAAATAACATGTTTTCTGACTCTCAATAAACACAAGTTAGGAACTCAAACTCCACTGTATTTATTTGTTTGACACTTTCATAGAGCTGCTGCTTAGACTTTTAAATCAAAACATTTACTGATTGCTGAAGTTGAAAATTTTGACCAAATTAAATATTAAATATGTTAGAGCTTTTGCAAAGAAAACATGCATTAACAGCATAAATAATGTGTGTATAACAGAGAAGATTATTGAACATGTACATCCAAATTCACACAAACTTTTGTGTTATGTTATTTAATCCAGACTTATGGCAGAGATGAGTTTTTAACAGGATTGCACATCTTCTGGTATTTGAGGAGTAAAAAGAGATATAAAAGAGAAGTGTAACTGGTAAGTGGTTGTAGGAGATTGATGCTTGCTCATGCTGTCACGCTGAGGCTCAGAGGAGGGATGGGAGGGAAGAAAAGCTTCTGTAGAACAGCAGTTGGCGAACAGCTCTGATTAAATAGAGTGAGATTTAATCAAATGGCCTACTGGGGGCTGGACAGACGACAAGAAGAATAGGGCGAGAGTGTAATGAATGGAGGAGGTGCCTCTCAAGGCCCTCGCGGCTCAGTTCAGAACCAAACGTCTCTCGTTCTCTAACGTTTCCTCGCTTTGCCACTTGCACTCACTCTGCCTTACATGCTTTCTACATGTATCTCCACCATTTCTCCTGCTGTGATATCTCAGTTTCTTTGTTCCCATCTCCTATTCTACAGGGTGGGCCATTTATATGGATACACCTTAATAAAATGGGAATGGTTGGTGATATTAACTTCCTGTTTGTGTCACATTAGTATATGGGAGGGGGGAAACTTTTCAAGATGGGTGGTGACCATGGCGGCCATTTTGAAGTTGGCCATTTTGGATCCAACTTTTGTTTTTTCAATGAGAAGTGGGTCATGTGACACATCAAACTTATTGGGAATTTCACAAGAAAAACAATGGTGTACTACGGATACTGGAAGTCTGTGCTAGCATTTCTCCTGCGGTGTTGCTATCAGTGTGTGAAGAGTGGGAGAAGAGGGCTGCATTGACAATCCAACACAATGGGCAGCACTTTGAACACTCATTCATTTTATAAGTGGTCAGAAACTTGTAAATAACTCATGAAAGAATAAAGTTACCATTGTTTTTCTTGTGAAATTCCCAATGAGTTTGATGTGTCACATGACCCACTTCTCATTGAAAAAACAAAAGTTGGATCCAAAATGGCCAACTTCAAAATGGCCGCCATGGTCACCACCCATCTTGAAAAGTTCCCCCCCTCCCATATACTAACGTGCCACAAACAGGAAGTTAATATCACCAACCATTCCCATTTTATTAAGGTGTGTCCATATAAATGGCCCACTCTGTATGTTTCTTTTTACAGTTGTATTCAGAGGTGTGGACACCGTTGCGCCAAAGTTTTTCTTTATCCACTTCAGGGTACAAATTATAGTAAAATATGTTATTTTTGGGAGAACTTCTCAGTTAATGTATGTGATACAGGCAAATAGGCAGGATGCAAGTGTCAGTTGGCTGTACTGATAAAGTCCAAACAACTAAAAACACTAGACTGTTGGAATAATAAGAACACAGACACTAACACAACAGCAAGGGAACAACAACAGCTACATCATCACAGAGGACATAGCAAGGTTACAAACAACAAAGCATGACAAAGCACAAGGGGGTAAAAATACAAAGGGAAAAAGCAAATAGACAAGGAGGAAGAGCAGGGCCACAGAATTTGTTCTGTTTTTGTATGTTGTATTTTGCAAATGAGCAATGATTCCACATAAAACCTGGATATAAATGTCTGTCTACAGAACAGTGGTTCTCAACTGATCTCACATTGGGACCCACGTTCTCCTAAGGGTCAAATTGTCCCGCCTAAATACATAGACCCTCTACACAGATGTTTGTTGTAGTATGTGTATCATATCGGTAAATTTACTCCTTCCTGGGTTGAGAAGGCTATCAAAACTACTTCCAAAGTATAGGCAGTGGTTCTAAATTAATGTCACATTGGGATTTCCCATAGTCATTAAAGCATGACCCAGTTTTATAGAATTCAAGCCAAGCAAAATTCATATTTCAAAAATAGGTCAATAAACAGTGTCATCTACTTATTTAATTTAGTTTTAAAACACATAAGCTACACACACATTCTCATCCCTGATTTCAGAGCTCATTAATCTGATAACACAGCTGTCACTGATCACAACCGTGCTGTTTACTCTTCTGAATGTGAATAAAACATGAGGGTTAAGTCCCATTTCAGTGCACGTATAATCCATATATTCTATAGGGTCAGTTTTGCTCTTTGACATCTTACCTATTACTGGCAGTATAATATTTGCCTGTCCCCTTTCGAAATGTTGGTGTTACCACGACTAGCCTCTTGAACCCTTGTCAATATTACATTCTGACATAGGTACCTGAGCTTTTTAATACATATACCTTCATTCATTCATTGTCTGTAACCGCTTATCCAGTTCAGGGTTGTGGGTGGTCCGGAGCCTACATTGAATCACTGCGCGCAAGGCAGGAACACACACCAGAGCGGGCGCCAACCCCTAACAAGGCGACACACATTCACTCACACCTATGGACACGCCACCTACCGGAACACCTGGAGGAAACCCACGCAGACACAGAGAGAACACACCACACTCCCCACAGACAGTCACCCCGAGGAAACCCACGCAGACACAGTGAGAACACACCCCACTCCTCACAGACAGTCACCCGGAGGAAACCCACGCAGACACAGAGAGAACACACCACACTCCTTGCAGGCAGTCACCCAGAGGAAACCCACGCAGACACAGAGAGAACACACCACACTCCTTGCAGGCAGTCACCCGGAGGAAACCCACGCAGACACAGAGAGAACACACCACACTCCTCACAGACAGTCACCCAGAGGAAACCCACGCAGACACAGTGAGAACACACCACACTCCTCACAGACAGTCACCCGGAGGAAACCCACGCAGACACAGAGAGAACACACCACACTCCTCACAGACAGTCACCCGGAGGAAACCCACGCAGACACAGAGAGAACACACCACACTCCTCACAGACAGTCACCCGGAGAAAACCCACGCAGACACAGAGAGAACACACCACACTCCTCACAGTCACCCGGAGGAAACCCACGCAGACACAGGGAGAACACATCACACTCCTCACAGACAGTCACCCGGAGGAAACCCAAGCCGACACAGGGAGAACACACCACACACCTCACAGACAGTCACCCGGAGGAAACCCACGCAGACACAGGGAGAACACATCACACTCCTCACAGACAGTCACCCGGAGGAAACCCACGCAGACACAGGGAGAACACATCACACTCCTCGCAGACAGTCACCCGGAGGAAACCCACGCAGACACAGGGAGAACACATCACACTCCTCGCAGACAGTCACCCGGAGGAAACCCACGCAGACACAGGGAGAACACATCACACTCCTCGCAGACAGTCACCCGGAGGAAACCCACGCAGACACAGGGAGAACACACCACACTCCTCACAGACAGTCACCCGGAGCGGGACTTGAACCCACAACCTCCAGAACCCTGGAGCTGTGCGACTGCGACACTACCTGCTGCACCACCGTGCTGCTTTTAATAGATACATTGTTTGTTTATTCATTTACCAAACCACTCCCTCGTTTTCGGTCATGACCTACCAGCTGAGGGAGCCTACTAAAAAAGATCGGTACAGGACACTCAAACTTTTCAAACATAAGTATGTAATTATACCTATAAGGAGTGTGTTACACAATCAGGTACATTTTCATTCAGTACAGATAGGCTCCGAGTCTGTCAGACAGTTCCCCCTTTTTCCATCTTACAAACACAATACATATAATTATAAAAATATTCTGCAAGACCTTTGTAAACTATAATTCATAAAGCTATGACTCGTATGTAACAAACAACAAAGGACATAAGCCTGCATAAACATCTGTAAAGGCTTATTCCAACAAATGGCAGTTGTTAAAGTACCTTCTATGACCACTAATGCCTATGCTGTAATGCATATTAATGAACGTTTCTGTTCATTTTAATGATAGGTGTCATATAGCCGTATAAATGATGGCCTACGCTTAAGAGCCACTGTGTTTCTTTCTGCAAAACAAGGCTGTACACAAAACTAATAATTGAAATCATTATAAAACATCTGTTTAACGTCTGATTGCAAGCTTTGTGTTGATTAAAAGTTCAGAATCTGCAGTCCTCGTTCTTTCAATGAGCAATAATCGAGAAATAATTAATATAGAATTACATCATGCTTTTGTTAATGATGAGAGCGGCTTCTCGGATTAAAAAATAAACACAGTTGGAAAAGCTGGTGGCATTAATGAGCCCTTGTGGCTTTTCCGATACGAGCGCGCTAATTGGTGTGTTTGTCAGCAGCGAGATGGTAGTTGCAGACAGTGATGAGGGAGCGGTGAGTGCAGCAGCTTGGATGTTGTGGGACGTCACTCGTTTGAAAAAGACACAGCAGGACACATCGAAGCAGAAGAGTGCACTCGCTCTTGTTTTGTTTGATACATTTTAGTTGTGACGTTAGTTTGATGGAAAGAGAGAGGCACTCTTCGTCAACGTTTGTCACATACAGATTCATACATAGTACAACTATTGGTGAAATGCTTAGATAACGGCCTGCTAATGTAAAACAATAAATAAACATAATGCAGGACGTAGTAAACTGTATGTGAGATATTGTAGATGAATTGTGTCCTGTGTGAGAGGTGTGTGCGCTACAGTACGATTACATTTGTGGCTCTTTGATAGGACATTAAAGTGTTGTACCATGACATAACAACAGTCCTTAACTAAAGGCTTGAAAATACTGCATTAGATAATCCCTGTGCTGCAGAGTGGGTCATTCATATGGATACACCTTAATAAAATGGGAATGGTTGTTGATATTAACTTCCTGTTTGTGGCACATTAGTATATGGGAGGGGGGAAACTTTTCAAGATGGGTGGTGACCATGGCGGCCATTTTGAAGTCAGCCATTTTGGATCCAACTTTTGTTTTTTTAATGGGAAGAGGGTCATGTGACACATCGAACTTACTGGGAATTTCACAAGAAAAACAATGGTGTGCTTGGTTTTAACGTAACTTTATTCTTTCGTGAGTTATTTACAAGTTTCTGACCACTTATAAAATGTGTTCAAAGTGCTGCCCCATTGTGTTGATTGTCAATGCAACCCTCTTCTCCCACTCTTCACACACTGATAGCAACACCGCAGAAGAAATGCTAGCACAGGCTTCCAGTATTTGTAAAACACACCAAAATGGCCGACTTCAAAATGGTCGCCATGGTCACCACCCATCTTGAAAAGTTTCCCCCCTCCCATATACTAATGTACCACAAACAGGAAGTTAATATCACCAACCATTCCCATTTTATTAAGGTGTATCCATATAAATGGCCCACCCTGTAGTTGTCTGGGAAGAATTCATTATATTCAGCCAATGGAACATGGTTGAGGTTTGGTGCTGATGTTCCATGATTAGATCTGATTCACAAATACCACTCTAACTCATTGCAAAGTTATTGGATGGTGCTCTTTGACTCCAGAGAGCTGTTCCAGTGTTCCACAGCCCAATGCTTGGTAGATTTATACCCCACCAGCCCAGGCTTCATGAGCCCTGGTGACTTTAGGCTCATGTGCAACTTTATTTCAGAAAAAAAGCATTGGCTGTGTATTGTTACCTGTGGCTGCGCTCCGTTTATCATCAGGTAGTAAAGCTTGCTGAGGATACTCTGCTGCAGCTGGTCCCAGGACACTGCCCTGTCCTCACGCATCAGGAATGGAGGACCAAACCTGTGGAAGAAGAGGGGTTAAAATATGTATTTATGTGTCACCACTTAATTATACAGTGTTAGAAACACCTCCCTCAGCCTTGGTTGTGTACAATTACAGAACTAGTGTTCCCTCGTTTATTTTTGATAAACAAAAATCCGTGAAGTAGGGACGCTGTATTTATTTAAGTATTTATACACTATTCTGAGGCTTTATAAACCCTCCCCCACACATTTACACTACATAAACCTTCCCATTCCCTTAATAACCACTCGTTTCCAAGAGTAAATGTGCACTAGTTACTGTAATTCGTAATATTTCATGATTTACAGCATTCTTTATTGTTAGAATTAATATTTAAAATACATTTTTATACATTTTGGGATTTTTTAATGTAAAAATCATCAAATATATATATATTTTCCGCTGATCGAGTTCTGAAGAAAACCCGCCAAATAGCGAACATCAGCGATTTATTTTTCCCGTTAATATTTTATAAAATCCTGCGATGCACTGAAGCCGCGAAAGGTGAAGCGCGACGTAGCGAGGGACGACTGTATACAGTGCTATAAAATATCTTTCCTGCTATTTTTTTGTTTTGTCACAGTGGACAGCTTCTAACTGAAGTGAAAATGTAACAAAAAAAGAACAGCAGGTAGTATTTTTACTGTAAAATTACAGCATTAGAGTCACCGTAATGCTCCACTGACCAGTTATAAGGAGAACAGAGACACTGATACTCAGCACTGAAGAAACTGCACTTTGTAACTTTTGGAGGATAGGACGCCTAAGAGGAGAAAAAAGGACAAGGACATATACATCTCCAGGCTCTGGACATGACAGGGTCCACTCAGGGCAACTCCGTCATTCCTCCAGATGCATTAGAGCAGATTAACACTGAAGGAATTAGAGCTGAAGCTGCTCAGTTTATATCAACGCTGTCCCAGCAATCAGTGCCTCACCGCCCCTCCTGGAGCACATCGTTCAAACCTGCTGCTCCAGTCCTCCACACAACAGAGTTAAACCCAGCCATGTGGAGAGATGGTAACCAGGTCGTTATACAGGGGTTTGACGAGTCTGATGGCTCACACTCTCAGCTGCTGAAGCTGGATTCAGCTTCTAAACACTTTGATGTTCCTCTGCTCTGTTTGATTCTGACTTTGCCTCCAGGTAAAATCCAGGCTTTCCCTTCCACCCCATCACTGCACAAGCCTTTTTCTCTACGGCCATGCTCTCTCCTCTTCTTTCTCTTAATATTTACTCCCTTTCAATCTTTTTAATATTCCTCTTCTACTTTAATTATTTGCTTTTTTTACTTTACTCCTCCTCCTCCTCTTTTCTGTCTCTTTTCATTTTATTTCTGCCCCTCCACACTTTCCTTTCTGACACCTGTCTCTCTTGCCATAGATTTTCTTTTCCTTTCCTGTCGTTAATTAACAAACCATTATTTATACTACCTCTCTTTCTTTGTCACAACTGCAGAAACATCTGGAATCTAAAGGGAAACAGCACCTCAGGAAATGGAAACCCAACACTGTTTCTCTGTCTCACAGTATCTTCAGCGCTACGTCTGGACCTTTCTTATTTTAAAACATTCAAGGAGTTATTCCTGAGATGTCAAACAAAAGGTCGAAAAACAACTAAAGAAGAAACTATTGAACTGATTTCCGTTCCGGTGCCAGTGACTCAAAAGAGGGTGCAGTAGGATGCTTTCGACTGTCACCCATCTTTAGACGCATGGGTCACCTTCAAAACCTCTGAGAAGAAATGATCTTTAGTGTTTCATTTAGATCAGAAATTGAATTGTAAAAAAAGCAATTCAATTTTCTTTAAACAGCATAACGTTTACCAGCGAACGTACAGGAGATATTGTGTATTTCAGCTTCTGGAGGTTGGCAGTGAAAAAGCCGAGTCATGATCTGCTGCCCTTGTGAGCGCTGAGTCATTAGCGGGCTGTTAAAGTTTTCTGATTTAGGTTCAGAAAAGGTGAGAATGTGTGAAAGTGGCTCCAGGAGGAGGGGTAATAATGGTGTCTGGAGGGGAGGGAGAAGAAAGCCGGGCCTTCAATGCTGTAATTTCATGCGACTTCCTGCTGTCGTTAACCAAATCCAACCACAGAGTCCTCTGACTCTTTCCTTTAACACCCTCCCTCACAGCTGCTTCTGAAAGAAAGCCCATTCTGATGTGTTCTCCCGCTGTGTGAGCTCAGACAGCGATGCAGAAGAGAAGGGTTCATTCCCTGCCCGTGTAGGCACCCTGCACCAAAATATGTCCTTAATTAAGACTCCTAACAGTTCATGGCTGGTTCAGTCCCCAGTGATTCAAGGTCAGGTGTTTAAGAGGATGGTCCTGTTCTACACCCATCAATCAGTGCCATACTAGTCAGCATCTTCTCCTCCAAGTGTATTAAGGGGGAATAAGAGAAGGGGTGGGGGATTGGGTAAAACACATTACAAACAAAGAAATAAAAAAAGAAAAATGGAACGGGGGGTGGTAAAACGAAGAGAAGATCACATCATAAAACCTAATAACGGTTACTTGTTCCAGCCAGTGCTGTCTGGACTCATTGCTTACGAATATGATTCTGCATCAACTCTGTAATTTTGATTTGTTTGTACCAGGTTCCGAAGAGCGGGAGCCTAACGATGATATCACTAAAAATGAAAAATGGCCATCCGACTCCCAGGGGCTTCATAAAGAAGCAAATAACCCAGAGTGGGTCCAAATGAGTCTGTCGGCTCACACTGAGAGAGATTCATGGTCTGTAGTTATTCCTGGCTTTTAATGTCTTCTAAAATGCACGTTTTGGAACAGTCATGGTGCTGTTTTATAGTTATCTTATGTCAGATATGTCCATGCATAGATGGGTTTTGAGAGGAACCCGGGGTAAGGAAATCTTATCATAATCTATACATTTATAAACCTACAGAAGGAGAACTGGTCTATGTTCAAGACATGTTCCTCACATTGGCATTACAGTAATCCCTCGCTACTTCGCGGTTCATCTTTCACGGATTCGCTACGTCGTGGGTTTTTTCAGGGGGGCTTAAACGTGAAAGATGAATAGCCAAAAGTATTTTTTTTATTATTTACATGTATTAGACTAGGCCTGTAGGTAACACAATATATCATTTACAAATACAGTGGAACCTCTACTTACGAACTTGATCCGTTCCGTGACCCGGTTCGTAAGTGGAAAAGTTAGTTTCTCGAGTCAATTTTCCCCATTTAAAATAATGGAAAAGCAATTAATGCGTTCCAGCCCCCGCCCCGAAAGTCACCCTTTTTGCACTGATATATGTTTACAACACTCTCAAATTAGTAAAAAAATACATGTAGCGTCACTAAAAATAAAAGAGAAATACAGTGGAAACAGTAATAAAAAAGAAATAATAAAGTTGTAAGTGGTTACACATCGCTACATTGAAGACGTGACGACTGGCTGGAGGAGTAACACAGGCACTGGCTGTATGACGGGGGGTGGGGGGTGGGTGGAATAACGGAGAGTAGGCGGTGAATGTGGGGAGACGAAGCGTAGATACGGCTTAACTTAGCACGAATTTCGATGTCTGCTGTTTACACTACTGCTAAATTGCTAAAGCTACAATGTGCTAATCTTAAAAGCTCACTCAAGTCTGGGGGGCGCTGGGAGATTCGCCTATTGGGGTCAGTGGACATTTCCAGCTCCGGCTCGGAGGAGGCTTGGGTTCGGTTCTAGAGTCGTGGTTCGTTGGTGGAGGCAAAAAATATTCAAATGCCCGGTTCGTATCTTGGGAAGTTCGTTAGTAGAGGTTCCACTGTATTTTTTACGTACAGTACGTGTGCTGTTCATGTCCACATCCGAGTGAAATTTACTGACGCTAAATCACAGCTTAGGAATGACTCTATTAAAGAAACTAGAATATCACATGTAGTTCCAGCTGAAAAACATTACAGAAGACTGTTTAATGCAAAGAGTGGGTTGTTAACAGTAACAGGGAGGGGTTTAAAAGTCCAAATACTCGTTAAATTCATAACAAAAAATAGCTTTCCTCTACTTCGTGGAAATTTGTTTTTGGCGTGTGGTCCCGGAACGCATCCCCGAGGTAAAAACGAGGAATCGCTGTAGTGCCAGTGTCTTCAAACGTCTACAAAATGAACACGTTAATGTAGATTTGAAAGGGCTGCTCATACAAACGGTTCTGTTCCCCATACGGCTTCATCGCATTATCTACATTGTCACATCCTTTTGTAACATAAGCTTGCACTATGCTAAAAATATGCCAGTAAACATTTGGCAAAACCGTTTAAATGTCTTGAATAAACAGCGATCCATTATTATTCAATAATAGAAAAATGATTAAGTGCATTTTTTTGGGAAACTACTTATTTTTGTTCATTTTGACAAAAACAGAATGGTGGTGGACCTGTGAGAAAAGGCCAGAGAACGTTTAACTTCCTCCACAAACCAACGTTTCCCACACATCTTCACCATCCGATTGATCTGCATAAGAATTCTTGTCTTTTTCCACACACTCTCTCTCTTTCTGTCTCGTTTTCTGTTGATGGCAGGCGTAGGAGGAACTCACAGGGGACTCTCTTGATCTCTGGGTGACTGCCACTGACGGAGGTCTATCTGATGGATCACTCTGCTGTGTCAAATGTCTGTGGAAAACTATTGAAAGCTGGAGTCGGAACTGAGGTGAAAGTCTGCTGATCCAAATTCAGGATTTTTGCCTAAGGCTGGGGACTTTTGTTGCATCAGTGAATCTCTGACAATACATGACTTTGTTTCTGAATTGTTGACTTTAGCCTAGTGCTGGGGATTTATCACACATCAGTACAAGACTACAGATATAAACAGAGTGGCAGTTTATTGATTATACTTACTGCAGCTACACTGATCGACTAATTGATCAGGCACTCTTACATCTGTTCATAAGCACAACAGCTCTGAAATGCACCACTGTATGTCTGCAGCAGACTAGATATTTTGAGTGGTGCACCATTCTCAGTAGAGTAACACCAAAATGGAAGTGGTAAAAAAGTTTTTCCTGTGAGGTACATTATTTTTTATGACGGTACAATGGGATGTGCATGACTAATCAATTAACTGATTAATCCAGAAAGGTTTGAAAATCAGGACGATCACTTATCAGTCACACTTGTTATCAAAGGTCTCTTGATTGAAACAGAACAAGATGGGGAACTAGAAACCGTCGGCTTTGAAAGTGGTTCTAGTGAAGGACAGAAACCCTGAAAAAGCCAGTTAGCAGCGTCTTCCATCAGTCAAAAATATGCATCCATAGCTGTGAGAACCAGAACTGTTTTACTGAGTGGAAGCGGCCCTCGGGGGGATTCGGTATATCATCATTGTCCAATGAAAAACATTGATTTTTAGTTTACTACATCATTTGAACATAGCAGCTGTCCTTCACATTTATGTGAGAATGTCATAATCAATGGACCAATAGAAATGGACCAAAAAGACCTAATATTAATAAATAACAAAATCTTTTCACTTCCATTGAAAGTTAAAGGCTAAGCAGCACTTAATGGACCTCCATGAATATTCCACATTATTGTAGTTACTGACAGATATAAGTATGAATTAAAATGAAAATAGCAGCTTAATTTACTTTAAAACTGACAATTTTATTAAATTGATGGAAAAACCTGAGCTCTCTACGGAAATTCTTGAATGCAGCCGTGACGTCACTGGTGGACAACAGCTGAACAACGCCGCGGTAAAACACCGTTATGACTGACTGTTATGACAGTATCTAGCTAAATAACCAACATTATTCATGACAATAGCCTAGCAATAAGCTAAACTCAAATGTAGAGGTACCGTTATTCTTATAAATGTGATCGAAGTCGAACTCGAATTCATCCGACACTATAAACCTCCGTAATGCAGCTACGTAGCCGAGTATAATCTGAGCCACCGAGTTTAGCGAGTCAAGCTAACGTTAACTAACACCAACTAAAACAGGCGAAGTGAGTGTCCTTACCCTGTTTACCTCCATGTTACAGAGGCTCTTGAACACCTTTCGTTGGTGTCCTTACATGCCCATATTGTTGGAAAAGCGCCAGTGAAATGAGCTACAGATAACGGAGTGAGCGGAGGGTCCTTTCCAAAGTGCCCGTTTAAAGTGGACAAATGTAGTCCATTTTCTGGATGTTTTGGGATCTTTGGGCCATTTGTTCACAGATGTCCCACTGTACATTGAATGATTGCAGCCAAAAACAACACACCTTTTCGTCATTTTGCATTAAATTAAGTGCAGCTTCTAGAGTTGTTGTCCACCATCTACGTCACAGGCAAGACGCCTACTAGAGTTTCCCAACACCGCTGGGGGGGACCAACGGTCTTTTAAACCTTATTCCTTCAATTAGTAAGAAATAACATGTTTTCTGACTCTCAATAAACACAAGTTAGGAACTCAAACTCCACTGTATTTATCTGTTTGACACGTTCATAGAGCTGCTGCTTAGACTTTAAAGAGATTTTTTTCATCTATAAAATTACTAAATGGAGATGCACGTTTTTCATAGGACAGTGACTGTATGCAGGGTCCGGCCAATATAATGTTGTACTATAAACCTTAGTAAATGTTGAACTGACTTGCAGAACAATTCACATGGGACTTTAAATATATTTCACAATAACTAACAACAACTCGTCACTGATTGTCCACAGTGAGATGTTCCAGGCTTTTCTTAAAGCAATCATCCACAAAGAAAAGTGTAAGAAGACTTCCCCCACAGCTGCTGAATCTGCTTCATAACTATGTCACTGAATATATAGAGCCTAATAAAAAAAACACATATGAATAGTTAATCACAAGTGCATACTACATTTTTCCTATCACAGACAATGTGTAGGAGCGAGTAGGTGGAACAGTGATGAGCAATAGTCAGGAGGTAAATCTTGAGGAGGTAGGTGTGAGACACCAAGACAGAATCATGGTAAAAAGAGCAAGGAAGCCAAGAAAACTGCCTGTGGCTACACGGCTACTCACTCGAAATGCATACAGCCATTGGAAAAACAAGGTGGGCACATCCTAGTGAGCTGTAAAACTAAAAATGAGCTGTGTAGCACTGTCTGTACCCAGTTTATATCAGTTTTGGCATGTATGAAATGCACAGGCCTCGTCAATCCTCTCTAGATTTCTCACCTCATCGCCTGCTGACCTGCTCCAGCTGCATTACACACCAGCAGCAGTATCTTCACTGGGCCTGCTCCCTGGTTGAGGAACTCAGATGACAGTGCTCCAGATGCAGCTAGTCGTTGAGCCTCTGGCCCAGAGGAGGAGTATGGTGAGGAGGGGAGGCTGTGGTGGTACCCTGAGACAGGAGAGAAGATCAGATGTTAGTGAAAGAGCTGGAACAGCAATCCTCAAACATTTTTAACCTAAGGCTCGTTTTGTGGATATTCTGCCCCTGGCCCCATCAGATGCCATCCACCTCCCTGTCATTAGAATTACTTAAAGAAGAAATAGCATTCCACTCCAGAACCTCTGCCATTTTATTAGGTTGCTTTGTTTTTCTGCTGAAGTATTGAATTATGATGGGTTAGCGAGTATATTCATTCATTATCTGTAACCGCTTATCCAGTTCAGGGTCACGGTGGGTCCAAAGCCTGGAGGGGGCGCCAGTCCTTCACAGGGCAACGCTCACACCCTCACACCTACGGACACTTTTGAGTCACCAATCCACATACCAACGTGTGTTTTTGGACTGTGGGAGGAGACCAGAGCACCCGGAGGAAACCCACACAGACACAGGGAGAACACACCACACTCCTCACAGACAGTCACCCGGAGGAAACCCACACAGACACAGGGAGAACACACCACACTCCTCACAGACAGTCACCCAGAGGAAACCCACGCAGACACAGGGAGAATACACCACACTCCTCACAGACAGTCACCCGGAGGAAACTCACGCAGACACAGAAAGAAAACACCACACTCCTCACAGACAGTCACCCGGAGGAAACCCACGCAGACACAGAGAGAACACACCACACTCCTCACAGACAGTCACCCGGAGGAAACCCACACAGACACAGAGAGAACACACCACACTCCTCACAGACAGTCACCCAGAGGAAACCCACGCAGGCACAGGGAGAACACACCACAGTGTGAGAACAAGGAAATCATGCAGCTGAAAAATATGTTGATGTACCAGTAGCTTTTAAATTGGATAACGGCATTGTTTGGACAGAACTATTTTTTTTCCACCCCTCACTACTGTGAGGACATAAGCAAGTCAAAGGCGTGTAGAAATATGGAAGCAACAAAGCAATAAAGTCAACATTTGTTTCTCTAAAAATAAATGTGTACAGCTACCCGACAAATCCCTGGAATTATTCAGTTGAGATTTGTTGCTATAAAACTTATTACAGTTTATAATATTATCATGATACTGAATAAAAAAACTAGAGCACAGCAGCTATCCAAGTGCAAGACTGACCAATATCACACTTAATCACCAGAGAAAACATGACTAGTGTAGAAAGCCCTGTGAAGCAATGATACAAAAGTTAAGGACTAATAATAATAAATAGAATGGACAAGGAGGTAGCAGGGCAGAGACATCGTGATGCTGCTGCCTATAGAGTATTGAAGTTGTGTGGTCAGCCATGGCCTGGTGGTTAGGGAACTGGGCGTGTAACCAGAGGGTTGCTGGTTCTATCCTGAGAGCCGACAGGTCATGACTGAAGTGAAGGCACCTAAACCCCAACTGCTCCCTGAGTGCCATGGCTAGGGCTGCCCACCACATTGGGCATTTGTCCTCACTCTGTGTGTGTGTGTGTGTTTCACTGCCCAGGCTGGGTTAAATGTGGAGAAAAGATTCCTCTGTGTGCAAGCACAGTGCCAATAAAGTGATTCAAATTCTGATTCAGGGGCGGCACGGTGTGTGGCGCAGTCATAAAGCTCCAGGGTCCTGGAGGTTGTGGGCTCTATTCCCACTCCGGGTGACTGTCTGTGAGGAGTGTGGTGTGTTCTCCCTGTGTCTGCGTGGGTTTCCTCCAGGTGCTCCGGTTTCCTCCCACGATCCAAAAACACACGGTAGGTGGATTGGCGACTCAAAAGTGTCCGTTGGTGTGATTGAATGTGTCTGTGTGTGTCGCCCTGTGAAGGACTGGCGCCCCCTCCAGGGTGTGTTACTGCCTTCCGCCCAATGATTCCAGGTAGGCTCTGGACCCACCGCGACCCTGAACTGGATAAGGGTTACAGATAATGAATGAATGAATGAATAATTCTGATTCACTGGTTTGTTTGCCATGTTCCTAATATGGCCATGATGCCAATATAGAATGAAAAAACAACTTCAGTGGTTAATAATATTGCTAAGAAAATTATGGATTTAAAAACATCATGAAATTCCTGATTTTAAATATAGTTTTGATTTTGTACAAACCACAAACCACTCCCCTGAAACACGGCCTATAAAGAAAACAAACACTATTTCTGTATTTGATTTACTGATTACTGCCATTAAGATACAAAGAGTATTTCAAGGAATATAACAAATGTTTTTTTATGACAATTTACCTGCTCCAGTTTTAACAGTGTGCTTTATATCTGAGGAGTCCAGTCATAAACATAGAAATCTAACCTCTGTATTGGAGGGATTTCCACATTGCACTAGTACAGTAAGTCTTGATATTCTGTACTACACATCATCTTTGATCGCAGCTTTAATGAAGATATAGCACTGGACAGTATGCAGACTCATCCTCATTCAGTATCTCGCCATTACTTTCACCCACACTGAGTGACCCAAAACCTGATTTTCACTTTAATTCCCCAACAGCTGAGTGAGAACTCTGCAGTGCTCAGCATGTGTGAGTGAGACCAACAGTGTAAGGGTCTGCCAAAA
This sequence comes from Hoplias malabaricus, assembly GCF_029633855.1. Taxonomy (NCBI): domain Eukaryota; kingdom Metazoa; phylum Chordata; class Actinopteri; order Characiformes; family Erythrinidae; genus Hoplias; species Hoplias malabaricus. The sequence continues at coordinate 38,837,428 of NC_089812.1, read as the reverse complement.
GCTGCCAGATTCTTAATTAAACACCTCTGTTCCTTGTAGAGGTGTCCCGCATCCTTGCCCCAAAATGCACTGGTCAAAAAAACATCAGCTAAATCCTCACTGACTTCACACAGAGGGCAGCAGCTGCTTGGAGACAGCAAGGCTTTTAATATGGAAAAGGTCCCTTATTACACCCCAAACAAACTGAAATCAGAGAAAGGGCACCATCAGTGTGCGGAGAAAAACAGAATACTGACACTGAATCAGCTACAATTACTGTGCCATTACCGTATACACACACAATTTAGTGTACAATGTTTGCGATCTGTGTTCCCCTTCAACAATGTCGTTATAGCACACTGCACTTTATCTGACTTACATCACCCATAATGTGTCCTATGACTGGTCAATTCCACGTTCTCCCTTCCCTGATATTTAGTACAGGGGGTCCTCGACTTACGACGTTGATCCGTTCCTACGTCGCGTCGTAAACCAATTTTCGGTGTAAGTCGGAACATACTGTACGTAAATAACATACTGTAAGCACTTATCCTATCCTAACGCCTATCCTCCTCGGTCCCGAGCGGCGTAACCGTGTATTCTTCCGCCGCGCCGCGCACACCAAACACGAAGTTCACGTTACGACGTTTACAACGCAAAACCACTTGCGTTGAAACAAGGCTTTATACAGTAAATGGGAGATGTGTCGTATCCACGAAACATCGTAACTCAGGACTGACGTAACACGAGGACCTCCTGTATTTTGCTATTGTCTTGCGTTATTGTTCCTTGGCTTGCATTGTTGCACGTCTTGCGTTTTTCCTACTTGTCTTGCGCTATTGCAGATGTTTGAACTCATGCACTCACACTATTCTTGTGCGAGTTATTTTTTTGTAGCATCTTGGACCTGGAGATGTTCAAGGTGCTGGAAATGTTTCATTTGCACACACAGTATATATCTGAAATAAAAATAATATTAAGTTTTTTAATATTTATTGTTTTGTTTACAAACCTTCCTTAAATTCATTCCTTTTTCTGTGACCCTTATCCAGTTCAGGGTCGCGGTGGGTCCAGAGCCTACCTGGAATCATTGGGCGCAAGGCGGGAATACACCCTGGAGGGGGCGCCAGTCCTTCACAGGGCAACACACACACACTCACACATTCACTAACACCTACAGACACGTTTAAGTCACCAATCCACCTACCAACGTGTGTTTTTGGAGCATGGGAGGAAACCGGAGCACACCCACGTAGACACAGAGAGAACACACCACACTCCTCACAGACAGTCACCCGGAGGAAACCCACGCAGACACAGGGAGAACACACCACACTCCTCTCAGACAGTCACCCGGAGGAAACCCACGTGGACACAGAGAGAACACACCACACTCCTCACAGACAGTCACCTGGAGGAAACCCACGCAGACACGGGGAGAACACACCACACTCCTCACAGACAGTCACCCGGAGGAAACCCACACAGACACAGAGAGAACACACCACACTCCTCACAGACAGTCACCTGGAGGAAACCCACACAGACACAGGGAGAACACACCACACTCCTCACAGACAGTCACCCGGAGGAAACCCACACAGACACAGGGAGAACACACCACACTCCTCACAGACAGTCACCTGGAGGAAACCCACACAGACACAGGGAGAACACACCACACTCCTCACAGACAGTCACCCGGAGGAAACCCACGTGGACACAGAGAGAACACACCACACTCCTCACAGACAGTCACCTGGAGGAAACCCACGCAGACACGGGGAGAACACACCACACTCCTCACAGACAGTCACCCGGAGGAAACCCACACAGACACAGGGAGAACACACCACACTCCTCACAGACAGTCACCCGGAGGAAACCCACACAGACACAGGGAGAACACACCACACTCCTCACAGACAGTCACCCGGAGGAAACCCACACAGACACAGGGAGAACACACCACACTCCTCACAGACAGTCACCCGGAGCGGGAATTGAACCCACAACCTCCAGGTCCATGGAGCTGTGTGACTGCGACACCTACCTGCTGCACCACCGTGCCGCCCGAACAAATAACTAATTTAAAACCAATTGAAGACACAAAACCTGAAGAAAGCTGCTAAAATGTAATGGGAGAGAAAACCACAGCGGAGGAAGACGTAAGTCAGGTGCAAGAACAACTCTGTGTCTGCAGTCGTACTTGTATTCGTAAGAGCTAAGGGCTCACAGCATTGATCAGAGTCCAGAGACCATGTTACCATCATATTAATGTTCACCAGGTCACTGCGACATGGAGGAGGAATAATACATCTACAACACACCTCACTACTTTTAGATTGAAATTAAATGCAGCGGACGAACAGCCAACATTAGTCTCGCGTCAGCTTCGGATCCCATCAATAGATATTTACATTTACAGATCCATCAGTGGTGGAGGGGGAAGACAGTCCCGATCCCGGAATAAGATTCCAGCTGCTGTCAGTGCAGCTCCATTCAGTGCAGGTCAAATGTTAATACTTAAAGAAGCTTCTCTCGAAGAGTTGGTCCTATCAACCATCCAGAGGTTACAATGCTGCTCTCCACTATTTTATATAAATATTGTTGCCCTGTCTTGAATCTAAGTGCTCAAAACATGGTCCTAGCACTTTTTTTCTATTAAATATACGGTTTAAATAATTCGCACATCATTATTACATTCTGTTTTCATTTACATTACACACCGCATCCTGCAACTTTTCTGGAAACGGGGTTCAAAACCAGTTCAGGTGCAGGAACATTCAGAAAGAGTGTGTTGTGGTAGAACACAATGTTTTTACAGTTACCTGATATTCGAGTAGACCCTCCCCTGATATAAAGGGGCGGGGCTTGAAAGGCATATATGATGTCACTCTCTGCAATGCTGGTCAAGTCGTCCTCATCAAAGAAAGAGCGCTGGAAGCCAGTCGAGTAAATTTCAGTGAAAATCACCTGCAGAGGAACAGAAAGAGTAGAAAAAGAGAAATACCAGTGAAGTCTTTACTCTTGATTTCTCTCGAAATTCAGAAGAGATGTGTGTCACTGCTCCTTTTGGATCTGTATAATTTCATTTTGTAAATTACAAAATAGGGAAATTAACAAATAAAGATTGTCCGACGTGCTGCTGTAACAGCTTCAACTCTTCCAAGTAGATGCTAGGCCATCTCTGTGAGGATTTGATGGCAAGTACATCAGCGACGTTAGGTGCTACAAATGCCATGCTAATTCATCCCAAATGTTTTAGGTGTTTTGATGCTACACAGCCGGGTTCGGGGGGTATTTACACTGTCCTCGCTGAGCACCATATTGTATTTGCATTGTTAGTGATGAATAGTGTTGGTGAATATTTTTAAGCATGTGTTAATACGTCACATTAAGATGTTAAAACTTTTATAGAGCTCCTAAATCTAATGTTCATTTTACTGAGCTATTCCAATAGCGCCATCAATAATCACTACATTCCTCATCGGTCTCCGCATTGTTTCCTTGGTCACACAGAGCTGCAGCAGTGAGGGCTACTGCACTGAAGTGAACTCCAAACTAAAATGATTTACCTCCTCAATAAGCCACAGTTGGAGAGGAATAAACACAGTGAGACCGGGAGACTGCCGAAGAGAGAGAACGTAATGCCACATTATTCCTCGTCCAATTCACGCTATTCCAGGGCAGCTCTGCATTTTCCGCAATCTCTTCCTATACACATGCCCTCTTTGCCCCTGCATCTCCTTCTCACATTCTCAGAATCCCATTAGCGTCCACTGTGTCACACCTTGTGTGTGAATATCAGCGGCATGCTGTGGAGAACCTACCTTACTTCAGAGCTCAGAGCTGAGCAGTGCCAGTCACACGCAATAATACCTTATCTTCTTCCAGTGTCTGGCCTCAGCTGTACTACAGGACTGTGAAAAACCCGGAGACTAACCTTCCTTTAATTTACAGCCAAAACGGGTATTAAGTACAGGTTATTCATTTATTTCCATTTCACCCTGCGCTATTTTGAGAGAGCTCCTTACAAATATTCTGTGTTAAGGCCTATTCACACCTAGCACCATTTATTCACACAAAAATACAGAGGCGTTCTTTAACAGAGTGGAACCTTCACACCGAGTCCGATTGTTTGCCTCTACACAACAACACGGGGGTTCAGCACTGTTTCCAAAGGTCACTGGGGGAGGTTGTGTGTTTCTCCTGTCATTAAAAAGAATTCTATTCACTTTAACCGTCGCATTTTAGTCAGCAGCCCGTTGATTGTTTTTTTGCTACGAACAAGACGAGCTCTTCAGTTGCCATCTTCCCGCTCATTTGTTTGGTCTACAACCATGACAACAGCGCTCTGATTGGTTCGTCTGTATCTTAACACATCCATAAAACGCAGGAAATAAAACCGCCGCAGCGTCTCAGTTCGTCTGTCAGACCTGGTGTGAAAGACACCATCTGTTTGTTTTCAAAACGTAATGTGTGTGTTTTTCGTCCATAAGAATCTCACTCTGTGAAAAGACCTTTAGATGTTGGTTGCCTTTTTTTCAACGATGATAAGGTCAGGGACCTGGGGTGGCTAGTCCACTTTTCTAAAAAAAACAAAAAAAAAAACAAAAAAAACACCTGCATTTTCTTTGTTTTATTTGCAGAGTTCATTAGTTTGCGTCTATTTACATTTCTCAGATTCCTGTCCCTCAGACGTGTAATAATTCCTGCTGGGTGCAGGTTTGGTCATCCACTGGACTCACGTTTGTTTGGTGTCCCATGTTCTATATATTTTTTTCAAACCATTGTCTCAGACATTGCAGCTCACAGGACAATGTTGGTCGGCTGTTTTTCCTCGGTGGACTGCTACTGCTGACTCTGGTCTACTATCACCACCAGAATATTAGTAATAATATCACTCCAGTGTTGAGAATGATCCACCAACCAAATTATACCTGTCCTGTGGTGGTCGTTTGGGGATCCTGACCACTGAAGAACAGGGTTAAAGGCGGCTGACAATGCAGAACTACAAAATGCTTCAGTATGGTCAGTGTAGCTGATAATCTGGACAATGGTCATTTTAAGGTTTTGACTGACCAAGTATATGTACAGGGTGGGCCATTTATATGGATACACCTTAATAAAATGGGAATGGTTGTTGATATTAACTTCCTGTTTGTGGTACATTAGTATATGGGAGGGGGGAAACTTTTCAAGATGGGTGGTGACCGTGGCGGCCATTTTGATGTCAGCCATTTTGGATCCAACTTTTGTTTTTTCAATGGAAAGAGGGTCATGTGACACATCAAACTTATTGGGGATTTCACAAGGTATGTTTTTAATGTAACTTTATTCTATTCTTTCACGAGTTATTTACAAGTTTCTGACCACTTATAAAATGTGTTCAAAGTGCTGCCCATTGTGTTGATTGTCAATGCAACCCTCTTCTCCCACTCTTCACACACTGATAGCAACACCACAGGAGAAATGCTAGCACAGGCTTCCAGTATCCGTAGTTTTTCTTGTGAAACTCCCAATAAATTTGATGTGTCACATGACCCACTTCCCATTGAAAAAACAAAAGTTGGATCCAAAATGGTTGACTTCAAAATGGTCACCATGGTCACCACCCATCTTGAAAAGTTTCCCCCCTCCCATATACTAATGTGCCACAAACAGGAAGTTAATATCACCAACCATTCCCACTTTATTAAGGTGTATCCATATAAATGGCCCACCCTGTAGATTCAGTTGTATGCAAACGTTTGTGGTAGCCCATCAAATAACATAATAAATGAAAATGTACAAACAGTCTAAAGAGAACTCAGTGGTGCCTATTGTATATTTATTCACTGGATTAACACAAAATCATAGAATTCTATACACAGTATAGTGTTTTCTTTTACTTGGAACATCAGCAAAACACATGACCTTTCCTTGTGTATTATGTATGGTGTGAATGATCACCTGGTCAGGTGAAAGCTTGCCCTCGTCTGCTACCATCCTGCGAAGGCAAGCCAGGGAACCAAACAGAGGAACAGCCAGGCCCACTCTCAGGTACCTCTGCCCTTTATTGCTGAACACCAGAGTCACACACACTGGCCTGAAATAACACACAAACACACACACAGAAAAACAGAAGACAGTCATAAAAGGCACAAAGTGTTAAAACTCTAACCCCTGTATCACAGTCCAAGGGTTTTTTTTTTGGTGAAATCAAGAATGTCATGAATAAGTCAATGCATTTATCATTAATAATACACCATTAAAGTTACTTTATATGTGTAAAAATAATGGAATCTATACCCTATGCATCTTTAAGCAGGATACTGTACTTGGCTCTGACCTTTTCACCTCTGAAACTGAAAAGGCATCTGCTGACGAGGCCAGAGAGAGGCAACAAAGTGGTTTTAGCCAGGACAACAGCCATAAACTGTATCTGCTTAAAAGATATCTGCCTGCTGCAAGGACTATGAATAAACAATGAGTTGCTGAGAATAACTGGGTGAGTTTTGAGCGTGTGGTGAAGAGTGCACGCTGCTCACATGCCCTCGTTTAAGGTTAGTCAGAGGGTTCACAATGCATTTTCCTTGCTTAATTTTAAGAATCGTATCATCCATTCTAGTGTAATGGGGATCTTTTATTCAGGTGTGGGCTGATAAAATGTTAATTCCATTTATGACTTTTTCCAGCCTGTGGACAATAGAGGCCTCATTTTGTGCAGAGATTAGAGTTGAACATTTACACTGAATATATACTTCACTGAAAAATGTCAGGGCTAGAGAGGTATTAATTCCCATTTGTATTGGTCCATTCATTCATTCATTATCTGTAATCCTGATCCAGTTCAGGGTCGCGGTGGGTCCAGAGCCTACCTGGAATCATTGGGCGCAAGGCGGGAATACACCCTGGAGGGGGCGCCAGTCCTTCACAGGGCAACAAACACACACACACATTCACTCACACACTCACACCTACGGACACTTTTGAGTCGCCATTCCACCTACCAACGTGTGTTTTTGGACTGTGGGAGGAAACCGGAGCACCCGGAGGACACCCACACGGACACAGAGAGAACACACCACACTCCTCACAGACAGTCACCCAGAGGAAACCCATGCAGACACAGAGAGAACACACCACACTCCTCACAGACAGTCACCCGGAGGAAACCCACGCAGACACAGGGAGAACACACCACATTCCTCACAGACAGTCACCCAGAGGAAACCTACGCAGACAAAGGGAGAACACGCCACACTCCTCACACATAGTCACCGGGAGGAGACCCACGCAGACACAGAGAGAACACACCACACTCCTCACAGACAGTGACAGTATGCTCTGGAATATTTGGACACTGCTCTGTTTTGTGAAAGAGAAGGTCATTGTGTGCAGCACGGTGTAGTGCACTTTACTTTGCACAATTTCTGTAATTTTACAGTAAGTTAAAATACTTTTACTAAAACAGCACTGTTGATTTACTGATTATTCGGTGCTGTGCAATCCATATAAATTTACTCTAGAATGTTTAATAATGCTAAACTGTATATCGACGAGGTTCTACTGATATCTAAGCTGCTGAAAAGTAGTGTAGAGTAAAGGGACATCTAACCCCCACTCAACTTTATTCAGTTTTGAGGATGTAATGAATTTCTATACAGAAATATAACTATCATATTGTGTAAACAAAACCCTTCAGACATACAATTAACCTGAGAGAAATCCATTACACACAATGGGCTAATCTCACCCACCAACAAACGGAGCAGGATGGCATTTAATCAGTCCTCATCGGCCGTGGGAAGTGTTCCTAATGTTCTCTTTGGCTGTGGGAAATGCTCCTAATGCTGACTAATGACTCGTTTTCTCCACTGGAGGAAAAAAAAAAACAGATCTACTTACTAAAGAAACTACAACTGGAAGAACAGGCCAGAGGATCCACTATGTTTGCGTGCAGCTGTGTATCGTGTTCCCCCTATTGGGAAGCCATTGGAGCAGAGTAATAACAGAGTATCAGGTTATCAATAGAGAGGTATAGATTAGAGCAGGGCATGCGTTCTGTGATTTGGTAAATCATTTAGAAAATGGTAACACAGAACTTATTAATTTACTATAAACCACATACAAATGAAATAAACAGGCTTTTTCTGGAAAGTTTAGTGCTTGGCAACAATTAAATCTAATGTCGTAGGTGAGTTTAAATAACACTGAGAGACTCATCACTACAACAATTCTTTTCTAAATAAATACATCTTCAGAATTAAATACTAGAAAGGCACTAGAAAAGTAAATAATATTTAATTTACATTACAGTTTTCCACTTTGGGAAGCTTAACTGTTGCATACCTTTATAACACGGTTATTTAATAATACATCAGTGAAGGCATGAAACCGTGAACACTCAAACAACCTCCCGAATCGTTTGAATTATTACCTAAACACTCATTTTTCTGGCTGAGTGACTGTTCTCGATGATTGGAATCCTGATGTATATGGATCCTTTAATAACCTAATGGTCAAAGGTTTGTTGGCTGAGGTGCTGCTGTATTAATGGTCTGTCCCAAACACTAGCACGTTACATTGTTATCACAGAATTGTCTGCATTTCAAAATGGAATATAAATTATATGTAATTTCTCCAAACTGTGTTCATTGTGCTTAATGGGATTGTGGTCAGTATTCAGTAAAGTCCCCACCCAGTTTTACACCTTACATTAAATATAGCTGTAATCACTAAATAGTAATTAAACAACATCTGATTATTTATTTATTTATTTATTTGATTACTGCCCTTAAACCACTGTTTCACAAATGACATGGATGACATCAGTAGACTAAAGCAAAACATAAGCCACTTTATATTGTACATTTATGAATTTAATCAAGGGTGGGGCCTGGAGGTTGTGGGTTCGATTCCCGCTCCGGGTGACTGTCTGTGAGGAGTGTGGTGTGTTCTCCCTGTGTCTGCGTGGGTTTCCTCCCGGTGACTGTCTGTGAGGAGTGTGGTGTGTTCTCCCTGTGTCTGCGTGGGTTTCCTCCGGGTGACTGTCTTTGAGGAGAGGGGTGTGTTCTCCCTGTGTCTGCGTGGATTTCCTCCGGGTGACTGTCTGTGAGGAGAGGGGTGTGTTCTCCCTGTGTCTGCGTGGGTTTCCTCCGGGTGACTGTCTGTGAGGAATGTGGTGTGTTCTCCCTGTGTCTGTGTGGGTTTCCTCCGGGTGCTCCGGTTTCCTCCCACAGTCCAAAAACAAACGTTGGTAGGTGGATTGGCGACTCAAAAGTATCCGTAGGTGTGAGTGAATATGTGTGTTGCCCTGTGAAGGACTGGCGCCCCCTCCAGGGTGTATTCCCACCTTGCGCCCAATGATTCCAGGTAGGCTCTGGACCCACCGCGACCCTGAACTGGATAAAGGTTACAGATAATGAATGAATGAATTTAATCAACAACTAGTCACAGAGACTTCAGCAAAAACTCTCTAGAAACTACAGAATCTCACTAAATGGCAGAGCACCAAACTTGTTGCAGTTTTTCTAAGTCGATGCTTTATGTTGTGTTTATGTGAAAAATGTGTTGGGGCTGTTGCTGTTTGTTTTGAATGAGACTTTGTGTCTGTTTATAGTTTGCTTCTATGTTTCGTCAACTTACATCATTTACTTCATTCAGCTCCCAAATCAAACCGGGGCTTGTCTTTCGCTGTGATATAACTGTGAGAAACATTTAAACGTACTGAGAGTTTATTTGTTGGAATTAACACAGCTGACTGGGCCCTGTTTGTAACGCTAACAATTTTTCCAGACTTGGCCTCCATTTCAAATCCCTACAAAGTGCACTAGGTGAGTTATAAACTCTGGGCTCATGCATCCATTTACAGTGAATTTGTTTGGGGAAAAAACCTCTTGAAGGGAACTGAAAAATAATAAAGTATTACAGTTCATATATATATAAGAACACAAAAGGCTGGGAAATGTAAAGCTTGTTCGTCTACGCAATACCTTTCTTCACTATAATGCATGTGTGGACTGAAGAGAGCCAAAATGAAAGCAGGTATAGACTGCTTTAATATCATGATATGAATGTGTAAGGTTTATCTTTGAGTGTGTGAAAGGTCCAAAGCAATAACAGATATGAGTCAGTGGTGAGTGTGTTTCAGTTTTTACACATCAGAGCTAAAGTTTCAAACACTACATTTACAGCAATGAGAACAATGTAAACAGTAATTGTAGGTATTGCTTACGAGCCCTGCCCCCTACAGTTTCTGACTGAAGGGAACATCTGAACACTGGGAAGAAAACTGGGCGAAAGGAGGGATGGATGACGGCTGAGGAAAAGCACTTAACCTCCAACCAACTCTTATTTTGTGTGTGTGTGTGTTTGAGATGGACAGCAACGAGTGCCAGACACACCCTGGTACCATAATGAGTGGTGTGTGTGTGTGTGTGTGAGAGGAAGGAAGAGTCAGCCTGTCCCTGACACCCCTCAGGCAGGAATCCGAAGGAACCACTAAATCAGCTTCTCTAATTTCCACACTGTCCTCCCTACTCCAGCTTCCCGCACAAACCTGTCTCATTTACACTAACAATACTCCCGAAAAAAAGGGTAAAAAAGGAGCTGCTGATGAATCATTAGAACATTTCTCATTAATTTAGAAACAGTTCTTTAGAACAGAAGGTCAAACACACTCTCATATGCTTTAGTATGTCATTAATATGTCAAACCTCAAGCTTGTTTGTAGAGAATATTCCTAGGACATGTTGATGCCGGTCTAGAATGATAAACTTTGCTGAACAAATAAGTCCAAGGTTGTTTAGTTTAACACGATTCCACAGCTACTGCAGTGTACTTCAATAATCTACACAAACCTATTATAGCAGGTTTAAACAATAGATCTTTAAGAAATTAAGAAACTGAAGTGCCATATTCACTGTGAGGAGTGTGGTGTGTTCTCTCTGTGTCTGCGTGGGTTTCCTCCGGGTGACTGTCTGTGAGGAGTGTGGTGTGTTCTCTCTGTGTCTGCGTGGGTTTCCTCCGGGTGACTGTCTGTGAGGAGTGTGGTGTGTTCTCCCTGTGTCTGCGTGGGTTTCCTCCGGGTGACTGTCTGTGAGGAGTCTGGTGTGTTCTCCCTGTGTCTGCGTGGGTTTCCTCCGGGTGACTGTCTGTGAGGAGTGTGGTGTATTCTCCCTTTGTCTGCGTGGGTTTCCTCCGGGTGACTGTCTGTGAGGAGTGTGGTGTGTTCTCCCTGTGTCTGTGTGGGCTTCCTCCAGGTGACTGTCTGTGAGGAGTGTGGTGTGTTCTCCCTGTGTCTGCGTGGGTTTCCTCCGGGTGACTGTCTGTGAGGAGTGTGGTGTGTTCTCCCTTTGTCTGCGTGGGTTTCCTCCGGGTGACTGTCTGTGAGGAGTGTGGTGTGTTCTCCCTTTGTCTGCGTGGGTTTCCTCCGGGTGACTGTCTGTGAGGAGTGTGGTGTGTTCTCCCTTTGTCTGCGTGGGTTTCCTCCGGGTGACTGTCTGTGAGGAGTGTGGTGTGTTCTCTCTGTGTCTGCGTGGGTTTCCTCCGGGTGACTGTCTGTGAGGAGTGTGGTGTGTTCTCCCTGTGTCTGCGTGGGTTTCCTCCGGGTGACTGTCTGTGAGGAGTGTGGTGTGTTCTCCCTGTGTCTGCGTGGGTTTCCTCCGGGTGACTGTCTGTGAGGAGTCTGGTGTGTTCTCCCTGTGTCTGCGTGGGTTTCCTCCGGGTGACTGTCTGTGAGGAGTGTGGTGTGTTCTCCCTGTGTCTGCGTGGGTTTCCTCCGGGTGACTGTCTGTGAGGAGTGTGGTGTGTTCTCCCTGTGTCTGTGTGGGTTTCCTCCGGGTGACTGTCTGTGAGGAGTGTGGTGTGTTCTCCCTTTGTCTGCGTGGGTTTCCTCCGGGTGACTGTCTGTGAGGAGTGTGGTGTGTTCTCCCTGTGTCTCTGTGGGTTTCCTCCAGGTGACTGTCTGTGAGGAGTGTGGTGTGTTCTCCCTGTGTCTGCGTGGGTTTCCTCCGGGTGACTGTCTGTGAGGAGTGTGGTGTGTTCTCCCTTTGTCTGCGTGGGTTTCCTCCGGGTGACTGTCTGTGAGGAGTGTGGCGTGTTCTCCCTGTGTCTGCGTGGGTTTCCTCCGGGTGCTCCGGTTTCCTCCCACAGTCCAAAAACACACGTTGGTAGGTGGATTGGTGACTCAAAAGTGTCCGTAGGTGTGAATGTGTGAGTGTGTGTTGCCCTGTGAAGGACTGGCGCCCCCTCCAGGGTGTATTCCTGCCTTGCGCCCAATGATTCCAGGTAGGCTCTGGACCCACCGCGACCCTGAACTGGATAAGAGTTACAGATAATGAATGAATGAACGAATGAATGAAGTGCCATATTCAGTGTTTATAAAAAGCAGCAACACACCGTGAAATGGTTGATTCCATTCTCTAAGCTCCACTGACCATACAGGAGCACTTTGTAATTCTACAATTACAGATTGTAGTCCACACATTGCTGTGCATCCCTTATTCACCCCCTTTCCCCCTGTTCTTCAGCGCTGAGGACCCCCACAGAGCAGGTGTGATGTGGTAGTGGATCATTCTCAGAGCTGCAATGACACTGACGTGGTGCTGCTGTGTTAGTGTGTCTCGTGCTTGTACCACTGGATCAAACATAGCAGTGCTGCTAGAGTTTTTAACCCAATCCGTGTCACTGCTGGATTGAGAACAGTCCAACAACTAAAAATATCCAGCCAAAGGCATCCTGCAGGTTTCCAGTGAGCACTGATGAAGGACCAGAGGAAGATCAGCACAAACTGTGCAGCAACAGATGAGCTACGGTCTCTGACTTTGCATCTGCCATAAATAAACCGTTTCTGGTACCATTTTAGCCAGAAACAAACCCAAACTCAAACTCAATGTCCAATCCATTTAACCCCTTGCACATAATGCTTAGCCCTAACCCTCCATTTTGCCTGTCTCAATTCTTGTTGGGATAAACGAGTAAAGCCTAATTTTAGAGCAACATTGACCTTAGTAGAACCACACATTAAACAGAGGGTTATGAATGCCTTTTGAATCACAGGCAAAAAACTGCAAATATAAGTATTTTCTGCCTTAAGAATTATGATAACCATTGTGTTATCTTTGTTTAATATAGTTTCAATGTATAACGGCACTTTGTAACAAGCATTAAACGTCACTTGTAGTATGCTGATATACAGGGTGGGCCATTTATGTGGATACACCTTAATAAAGTGGGAATGGTTGGTGACATTAACTTCCTGTTTGTGGCACATTAGTATATGGGAGGGGGGAAACTTTTCAAGATGGGTGGTGACCATGGCGGCCATTTTTATCCAACTTTTGTGTTTTCAGTGGGAAGAGGGTCATGTGACACATCAAACTTAATTGGAATTTCACAAGAAAAACAATGGTGTGCTTGGTTTTAACGTAACCTTATTCTTTCGTGAGTTTCTGACCACTTATGAAATGTGTTCAAAGTTCTGCCCATGCGTTGGATTGTCAATGCAACCCTCTAAATGATAAAGCAGTTTCGTTCTAGCACCTGAGGCTACTGCAAAATTTATGGTGGAACTGGAAGGTCCAAACAAAAAGCTGCTGAATAAGAAGTGAACACAGATGAGTTAAGGTCAAGGGTCAGTGATGATATATGCTATAGCTATAGTCAAGCAACAGTCCTCTGATATCACTGCAGACTGGCGGAGCGGCATGAAAGAGCACAGCTTGGTATTGCAGCTTTTATTTTTGTATTTGTGTAACGTATCAGGCTCTTCGAGGGTCGGGAAGTTATTAACCACAACCCCTTGTAACTCTGCTCAGAGGGGCAAGGTGACACTCAAATGTTCCAAGGGAAATCCCAGTATTCAGTGTCTAACAGAAAGCCTTGTCCCTGTAACAGTGAAACTTTGTTTGTTTGGAGTACACACACATATACTGTGGGCCAGTAGGTCTGCACCCATGTGTGTATCTGTGAATATTGAAAGGGTGTATGTGTACAAGGGTTTGTTTACAGATATGAATGGCCTACTCCTCATAAATGTCAGGATTTCCCCTGTAGGCAAAGGCAGAGTGCTGGTGTGCCACAGGGTTCCAGTGTGAATACAGTATTGTTTCTGATTTAGGAGGAGCTGTTTCCACTCTAGGCCTCAGCCAGTTCAGCCTATTGTCTGAGGGTAAGCGTGGAGTTCTGCCCTGTTCTCCTGGACCACCTGTCTACAGAGGGAGCCCCATAAACAAATACTTCCTGTGCCTCTGCATATTGTTTTAAAAAAATGAAAAGAGGATATGATGATATGATGATATGCTAAACTTTTGACCTGTTCATTGAGCTGTGCCTCTCACATTCATCTACTGCTCTGTACCGGCCAGGCCCAGTTATTTATACGTAAGTTCATTATACGTTGTACAACAATCAGATAATACATCTACAGCACAAACAATTCCCCTGTTGTGGCCTAATGGGTAGAGGACCAGCTTGGTACCGGAAGGTTGCCCGTTCAATTCCCAGGACCGGCGGGAACATCCACGGCTGAAGTGCCCTTGAGCAAGGCACTGAACCCCCAACTGCTCCCTGGACACCGGGGATGGCTGCCCCTTGCTCTGGGTGTGTGTCCACAGCCCCAGTGCACTAGTGTGTGTGTGCATTCACTGCCACACAGCTGTGTTAAATGCAGAAGACACATTTTGTTTTACATTGTACAATGACAAATAATTGCTCATTAAGATTAAATTCCTCATGAGAGAAAGAACCCAGGAGTCTCCTCATCAGTTTTAGTGGAGATCTCAGTCAAGTCTCAGGTTAAACTCATTTGTTGATATAATAACCTCATGTGGGTTGCACGGTGGTGCAGCATGTAGTGTCACTGTCACACAGCTCCCTTGAGGCCTAGTGTTGAAGGTGTAACCCTCTGGGGTCGAAGAACGCGGCGGCGTGCCAACTACGACCATTCGCCATGTTTCTATTTATATGTTAGCGATAACACAGCGCAGAAATACAGTTCAAACACTCGGTGAATGTGCAGAAACTACTCTTTAGATCACGTTATCACGACTGTACGTGATACTGTTCATCTCGAGTTACGAGCCTCCTCTGCCTCTCGCAGTTTTTCAGGGTTAGAGACAGATTATCTCTTCAGAAAATGCTGTAGGTCACATGGGCCTCTCTTAACGAGAGAGCTGAGATTGTTCTGAACGTTTTGATATAAAACATGTGGGCGATATAATATAATACAAGTGCTTGTATTATGTGAGGAGTTTGGTGTGTTCTCCCTGTGTCTGTGTGGGTTTCCTCCAGGTGCTCCTGTTTCTTTCCACAGCCCAAAAGCACAATTTGACAGGTGGAATGGCTGCGCAAAATGTCTGTATGTGTGAATGTGTGAGTGAATAATGCCTTGTGATGGACTGAATGACCTCCAACTCCAATTGACCTCCAACTCCAACACAAAGGGCCTTTTCAGATTTGATGCTGTGAGTAACGTTTGTGATCATTATCTGGGCTAGAAGTATCTCTTGTCTCTGTTGGTCTAATGCTATTTGTCCTTAGGAAAACCACCATTGTGCGTCCTTAACCATCAACAAGCAACATCTGTGCAATAAAAAAGTCCCCTCTGCGAGTGCTTCTAAAGGCTATGAACAATTATCACTGGACAAACAACTAAGGACTAGTAACAATTATCACTGGATGGCTAATGTTACACAGTCAGTAATTGCAGCTGACTTCTCTTCCACTGCTGTCTACTGCTCTTCTGTGTTCATGCTCGATATTTCATCACCTGGATTTGAGCTGTACTCACCGGGTCTGGCGCAGAGGGATGGGAAGAGAGATACAGAGGAAAGGGTCGAAGGTGTGACTCTGCTTAAGGCAATGTGGGCATGTCAGTGATGACCTAAGGGAGTGAAAAGACAATAGAGAAGGGGTGAGGATGCTATACTCAATTCACAACTTGTACAAACGTATACATGCATTTTACAAGACACAGATGTCATTTTATAGTCTCAATAATGACTAAGTTTAATCAAGTGAATGGAATATTTCAAAGTGAATGTGTTTCAATCACAAAGCTCCAGGTTCTTGAGGTTCTAGGTTTGATATTGGCCTCAAGTCAGTGTTGTCAAAGTGTTTGGTGTGTTCTTCCTGTGTCTGGATAGGTTTCCTCCACCAGTTGAAAACCAGACTGCTATGTGAGACCCTGTGATGGCCCAGTGATTTCAGATCAGGCTCTGGACCCACCACGACAATGATGGTGAGAACCTTTTATTTTAATAGAAACGTAACAATTCTGGATGGTACTGTGATACGTTTGTGTACAGCACACTGTAGAGGTTGTGTAACGGAGGAACGCTGTTCTGTTGTAAAGGAAGTGATGTCAGACGGAACAGAGAGGAAGCAGTGCACTACTATTGGAGGTGGGTTACTCCACCCAACAGGAACAGACACACAGCACAGTTTCCATTTAATTGCATCATTCTTACCACTGCCTTTTGTGCGGCTCCATGCCTTATTCCTGGTTCACATGATCGCTTAGGGCTCTTACTTGAATATAACTGTTCTTTTCAGTAATGGACACTGGCACTGAGAGAGAGACCTAAAAGAGGAATGTCTGATTGTGGCACTGGCAGCAAATGAGGTCAAACGCAGCAGCCTTTTCAAAGAGACGGCGGCTCAGAAAGCTTTCTTGTCTCTTTTAAACCCTTCAGGGTCTTAGAGAAATTCAGTTTTTATCTCTGCTCTCTTCAAATACGTGATATTACACAGTTGGTCATTCTCACGGCGCGTTCCCCGACACAAGTCTGCTCAAAGCATGTTTCTGCTTTGATGCCACCGTTCAGTTGAAAATCATTCTCTTAAATCAACCGTAATAGTGAAGCGTTCTTTAAAGTCAGAAGCGCCTTCAGCTGAAAATAAATGAGCACAACATCATCATCAATATTCAGCATCATTACATTTTACTTTTGGAAGTGATTTCCTCCTCAGCCTGCACCTGACAGCCCTGTGGAGAATGAAGATCAGAGAGAGAGAGATAGTGAGAGAGGCTTAAGAAAGCTCTTTTCAGCTCCAGCCAGCTGCCTGCTCCCTCCTACCCCCTCTCTCGTCTACACTTCTCTCTCTCTCTCCCTCCCTCCGTCCCTCTCTGTCGCTTTCTCTCTCAGTGTCAGAGCCGTAGCTTGCCCACAGATGTCTGTTCCTCAAAAGACACCCATCAGCTGTGGCTGCTCTCTGCATACAAACATGGGCGAGTCCCCACTACAGCTGCACAGATGCTGAGCTGCCTGTAAACACCTCATCTGAGTCTAGTGGACCACGTGCACCAGTCGAACCTTCAAAATCCACAACAGACTTCTAAGGTCCTCTTATGCCATGTATAAATATATACACACATACAGGGGTTGGACAATGAAAGTGAAACACCTGGTTTTAGACCACAGTAATTTATTAGTGTGGTGTAGGGCCTCCTTTTGCGGCCGATACAGCGTCAGTTGGTCTTGGGAATGACATACACAAGTCCTGCACAGTGGTCAGAGGGATTTGAAGCCATTCTTCTTGCAGGATAGTGGCCAGGTCTCTACGTGATGCTGGTGGAGGAAAACGTTTCCTGACTCGCTCCTCCAAAACACCCCAAAGTGGCTCAATAATATTTAGATCTGGTGACTGTGCAGGCCATGGGAGATGTTCAACTTCACTTTCATGTTCATCAAACCAGTCTTTCACCAGTCTCGCTGTGTGTATTGGTGCATTGTCGTCCTGATACACGCCACCGCCTTCAGGACACAGTGTTTGAACCATTGGATGCACATGGTCTTACTGGTGCAGTGTGGAGTTAATGAAGATTGTCCACCAGGCTGCTCCAATTTAGCCATGACACCTCCCACGACGTTGATCCGTTCCTATGTTGCGTCGTAAACCGATTTTCGGTGTAAGTCAGAACATACGTACATACAAGCCTGTCTCATCCACGTTGAACACTTGTTCAGCACAGTAACCCCCCTCCCTAATTATCCTAAGCCGCATAACTGTGTATTCTTCCGCTGCGCCGCGCACACCAAACACGAAGTTCACGTTATGTTTACGACGCAAAACCACTTACGTCGAAACAAGGCTTTATACAGTAAATGGGACATGTGTCGTAACCACGAAACATAGTAACTCGGGACTGACGTAACCCGAGGACCTCCTGTACATAATACACACACATTACTGTGTAAAAGTTTTAGGAACCAGAGATTATGAAATTTAAAAAGCTACTCATCTGAGCAAACGAACAACAAATAATGTCCAACATTAGAATAAAACCAAATAACATTATTCCAAAATCCCAAAATACTAACTGTACAGGAGAAGGAAAAAAACCCTTAACTTTCAGTGGAAGTGAATGTAAAAAGATTTAATTTAATTTTGGAGAATTCCTATTGGGTCATTCATCAGGAAATTGTCAGGTGCTGTGTTTAAATGATGTAGTAAACTAAAAATGGACAAATATCTGAGTTTTAATTGGACAGGGAATGTGTGTATATTAGATGGGAATAAAATGAATGAATCCAGTAACAAATGTAGCCTGAGATAGCACCTGCTCCCACTGTGGGGTGATGTTCTAGAAGTCTTTTCCTCTGGTTTGTTGAAGAAGTTTGAGAATAAAAGCCTGCTTTTAGACCACTGTCTTAACAGAAAAACCTCTTTTAAAGCCTTTGGTGTTTTTAAAGTATAAAATAAAATTGAACTGAAGACTAAATTTATAGCTCCCTCCATCAAAGAGGACACTTTCAGTAAGAAAACAAAGCATTATTGAAAGTTACACACAAACAGAACAATAAAAACAGGCCGCTGGTTCTCTCCTCCCCTCCCTTCATTAACAGGTTTTGTCTTTGTTTATTGCCACTGTAGGTTGACATAATTATTACACTTTACTGAATGAGTGGATGTCACTCCGGGGACATTAGGGCCTGATTACCTATGAGCATGCAAATCCACTTTAATCACCACAATGCTTCCCAAGGAGACAATGCACCATTGAATATTCAATAACACTGAGAAACAACACGGAGATACCCTTCATTGTTCTGTTGTCTACCTCTAGAAGAACTGTAAGAGCAATCATTCATAAAACTCTCACCCTGGGGTGGATCTCAAATCTCTTATTGATGTCTCCTTGATTCCTGTGTCCTCTGTCCCTTAGCCCTTGCGCCTGAAGGCGGTTGAAATCACTGAACTTTTTAAAGACACATTTCTTTAAACATGGCCAAAGGAATAAGGAGAGAAGGATAGAGGAGGTATCTAGCGTGACGGGTCCTACACAGACGACTGCAGCACATGACACAGGTCAGGGTCAAAGGGCACTGTAAAATCTTTGGTAAACACAAGCTGATTTTCTTCTTCTCCTGAAAAAGAAAGCTAAGACACAAAGAAGAGAGACAAGGGATGGAATCAAGGATGGTATTTGACATCCAGTCCATGTAAATCTTCAATATAACTTTACTGCACCAAAATGACTGACCCCAGCTGTGGCCCCACCCACATTCTGCTTATACTACAGGGTGGGCCATTTATATGGATACACCTTAATAAAATGGGAGTGGTTGGTGATATTAACTTCCTGTTTGTGGCACATTAGTATATGGGAGGGGGGACACTTTTCAAGATGGGTGGTGAGCATGGCGGCCGTTTTGAAGTCGGTCATTTTGGAATATATGGAATATAAATTCCAGGCATTGTGATATTTGGGTCCTATGTTGCTATAGGAGGGCGCTACAGTGGTGCTGCAGGTAGTGTCGCTGTCGTCGTTTTTCTTTGGTGTGATTATTTTGTTAATGTACTTGTACAAACTGGATACCTTCTATAGAGTCTCCAGATTGGTGCTTTCCCCCGCTGCTACGCTGCTGTACTGCCGACCGAGTGTGGTTTTTATCCTCG
The DNA here is from genome assembly GCF_029633855.1 of Hoplias malabaricus. Lineage (NCBI taxonomy): Eukaryota > Metazoa > Chordata > Actinopteri > Characiformes > Erythrinidae > Hoplias > Hoplias malabaricus. Next base: position 38,817,559 of record NC_089812.1, on the reverse strand, counting down.
CTGCTACTTTGCTGTACACGCCGGCCCAGTGTGGCCGCTATCTCCGCTGCAATGCCGACCGACTGGGCTTGCCTTCCTCGCTGCTACTCTGCTCTATGCGCCAGTACAGTGCGGCTGCTATCTCAGATGCTACTCTGTTACACACGCTGGCCGAGTGTTGCTGCTACCTCTGCTGTACTCTGTGTTTGCTCCGTTTGTCTTTCACTACCTCCCCGTAGACTGGTGAATAGCTGGATAGCTAGCTCGTTTACTAATGGCTTCTGAACTTTAGCTCACCAGTCTCTTCGACTCAGGGAGGAGACGTGGCTACGATAGCCTTGTGGCAAATTAGGAAAATTTTTCAAACAATAAAGATAAGTAGTTAATATGTCTGACGTAAATAACACGGTGAATTCACTACATTTAATACAGAGCCATACTGTATTTCTGTCAAGGTCACATGGTTGGAAGATGAGTCAGGGGCTTTTCTCTAACATCACTAACTGAAGTTACTCAATCGATTCTCCAAACCTCCGCACAGCAAGGTTCAACTGTGTGATGAACAAGGATGTGGGGAATTTCAAGACTGCATGCTGCTGTACAGGCCTCAGAGCAGCTGAGGGACTGATCAAGACCCTGTGAACTGTGTACTGCAGAGTGATGAACAGGAATTCGGGTCCAACTGGACCCACAAGACCCTTTCTTTTTCTCCGGCCCCCTCCCCTTTGCTATTGACGTGTACTGATCTGGCCAGTGTTGTCATGTCTTTAGCAATTAAGCTGCCTTTTGGCTAAACTCTATTTTACCTTCTGCAACTACATAGTACTCCAAGGTTTCAAGTTTCAAGTTTATTTGTCATTTGCACAAGACGTCAGGACGTTTACGCATTGAAATGTTTGTGGTGATTCACAGGTAATCACTCTACAGTAGGGTAGTGCTAATATATTCAAAATAACCAGAAAATATCATAAATGTAACAAAATATACACTAATTATGCACAGAATAGACACAGAGAGAGGGTGTAGGTTCTCTTGCTATGTTGCTATGCTAAAGAAAACAGAGTACATTTAAGCGTAGTATAAAGTGACTGAAGTACAAAGTGACAAAGTGATATTGTCCAATTGCACTGAAATGATATATTAAATATATAAAGTAGCAGCATGAAGTGGTGTTGGGGGAGGGACTAACAGCTTGTTGAGAAGTTAATTCTGTCCTGGATGCTGCAGAATCTCCTGCCTGATGGCAATATGGAGAACAGTCTGTGTGCTGGATGACTGCTGTCCAACCGGATCTTTTGGATTGTCCTCAAAGGAAAGGAAGTCGCAGACAGCTATATAACTATTACACTGGTCACAAAGAATATTCAAAGTTTGTGGACAGAATATCACAAGTGTTTTTATCATAAATGTGCAAATGTCACAGACCAATTTCTATTTCTCAAATTTTAAGCCCCATTGAACATGACATTACAGTGGAACCTCTACTAACGAACTTTCCAAGATACGAACCGGGCATTTGAATATTTTTTGCCTCCACCAACGAACCACGACTCTAGAAACGAACCCGAGCCTCCTCCGAGCCGGAGCTGGAAATGTCCACTGACCCCAATAGGCGAGTCTCCCAGCGCCCCCAGACTTGAGTGAGCTTTTAAGATTAGCACATTGTAGCTTTAGCAATTTAGCATTAGTGTAAATAGCAGACATCAAAATTCGTGCTAAGTTAAGCCGTATCTACGCTTCGTCTCCCCACATTCACCGCCTACTCTCCGTTACTGCCCGGTTCGTATCTTGGAAAGTTCGTTAGTAGAGGTTCCACTGTGATATATAGTTTTTTTCTCTTTAACCCTCCGGGCAGTTTTCAGTTTATTCAGTTTCTCAGGTTTTTTTTTTATCTCAGTTTTTGAATATCATCTTAAGTTTGTCTTTAAATGGGCTTGATCCTCGTATGTTTCATGTCAACGTGTTCTGAACACTGCCAGCGCTGTCTGTAACGTGGCCTCGTTTAAACCCGCGCAATGCTAACACAGATCAAGTGGAACTAAAGGTGAAAAACTGAAACCTGACTTTTAGAATTTCTTCATGAAATTCACGTCTTTTGAAGAAAAAACCTCTACTCCTGACCGTCCACTCGTCAGATTCTCACACGAATTACACACAGTGTGATGAGACAAATGACAAGCATCTCGTGTTCCTCAACCCCTCTTCATTTCATTAAGACAACACTATCCCTCACATGATAATGCAGCAAAGAAGTCACTGTGATGAACGTTGGGAAACAAAACATGAATTACACCTTCTCAAATAGATCTAGCACCTCTTCATTTTCAGTTTGGTGTAAACAATTATAAGACAAGAAGCTCAACGGCTAAATTACAGCCTTCATGTGATTGTGGGGATGAGATTGCACCATGCACTGACTGACCTGTTACATCACACTCCTTGTGACGCGAGTGTGTCCAGTAAATGTGTGTGTGTGTGTGTGTGTGTGTGTGTGAGTGAAAGAAATAAGGTCAGCTGTCTGGACACACCACACATAATCTTTGGGCTGATCTCAGCAGCTGGAGGTGATGAGAAAAGATCAGTTTTGAAAAAACACGTCAACTGACTGAAAACTAAACCCCCAATTCACTCCGTTCTGAGCTGACGGATGACAGCGAAAATCACATGAATGCTGTCTGATATTTATAAAGATGTCTACCAACTTAATGACTGTTTAGTGGAGATGCTGCAAAGGCAAACAAGAACCGATCGACACGTTCAAAGACTTGAATTATTGTGTCTACGACACTCAAACTCAGTGTCAGAAAAAAGTACAGATATCTTTCTTGATCATGACATGTCCTTTACACCCGACTGTAATGTGCTTAGTTTTGTGTTCTGTATTGTTTCTTGTTTGTGCTCCCCTTGTCATGTGACTTAAAGCCTTGAGTTTAGTCTTCTCATTTAGCTTTCTGTGTTTAACCTTGCTCTGTGTTTAGCCCCTTTGTTCTGTATGGTCCTTGTTTAATGCTTAGCCGTGTTTAATGTTTAGAGCCTTGTTTACCGTTTAGCATTTAGCCTTGTTTAGTGTTTAGCATTTAGCCTTGTTTAGCATTTAGTATTTAGGCTTGTTTAGCATTTAGCCTTGTTTAGCATTTAGTATTTAGGCTTGTTTAGCATTTAGCCTTGTTTAGTGTTAGCCCCTTCTTTGTTTGGTTCTTGTTTGGTCTCCTAGTCCTTGTGTTTAGCTTCCCTCTGTCTAGTTTCCTTTTGGTTATTGTTAATAAAGTCTTTTGCACTTACCTCCTTCCCTCACTCCTTGACCACTCCTACACACAACCCCCATTGTTACACCGACACTTATTCCCATAACTTCTCATACAACAATCAAAATCAAATGACATCAATCAAAAACAAAACGAGTAACCAAATATAATATACATTAAAACAAGTTATATAATGCTATTGCTAGTAATTTTAACAATGGTAATGACAGTAAAATCATGGTGAGTGTGCAGTTTTATAAATGCAATAAGCCATTCGAGACTGTGAAGGATGTTTGAGGCATCTGCTATACCCTTCCCTATGATAAAACTGCAGTAATGCAGAGCCAGTGGATTCTACTGGATATTTATAGTTATGTTTTAATATTATTATTATTGCCAAATCATTTTTCTTTGAGCTATCCACCAAAATAGCTACAGTTATATACTGTCCATTTGAAATGCAGAGATTTTCTCAAATCAAACTTAAATCATTTCGATTATAAAGGGTGGGCCATTGATATGGATACACCTTAATAAAATGGGAATGGTTGATGATATTAACTTCCTGTTTGTGGCACATTAGTATATGGGAGGGGGGAAACTTTTCAAGATGGGTGGAGACCATGGCGGCCATTTTGAAGTCGGCAATTTTGGATCTAACTTTTGTTTTTTTCAATGGGAAGATGGTCATGTGACACATCAAACTTATTGTGATTTTCACAAAAAAAAAACAATGGTGTGCTTTTAACGTAACTTTATTCTTTCATGAGTTATTTACAAGTTTCTGACCACTTATAAAATGTGTTCCAAGTGCTGCCCATTGTGTTGATTGTCAATGCAACCCTCTTCTCCCACTCTTCACACACTGATAGCAACACCGCAGGAGAAATGCTAGCACCGGCTTCCAGTGTCCGTAGTTTCAGGTGCTGCACGTCTCGTATCTTCACAGCATAGACAACTGCCTTCAGATGACCCCAAAGATAAAAGTCTAAGGGGTCAGATCGGGAGATCTTGGGGCCATTCAAATGGCCCACGACGACCAATCCACTTTCCAGGAAACTGTTCATCTAGGAATGCTCGGACCTGACACCCATAATGTGGTGGTGCACCATCTTACTGGAAAAACTCAGGGAACGTGCCAGCTTCAGTGCATAAAGAGGAAAACACATCATCGTGTAGCAATTTCACATCCAGTGGCCTTGAGGTTTCCACTGATGAAGAATGGTCCCACTATCTTTGTACCCCATACACCACACCATACCGTCAAGACGTGCAGCACCTGAAACTACGGACACTGAAAGCCTGTGCTAGCATTTCTCCTGTGGTGTTGCTATTAGTGTGTGAAGAGTGGGAGAAGAGGGTTGCATTGACAATCAACACAATGGGGCAGCACTTTGAACACATTTTATAAGTGGTCAGAAACTTGTAAATAACTCGTGAAAGAATAAAGTTTGATGTGTCACATGACCCTCTTCCCATTGAACAAACAAAAGTTGGATCCAAAATGGCCGACTTCAAAATGGCCGCCATGGTCACCACCCATCTTGAAAAGTTTTTCCCCTCCCATATACTAATGTGCCACAAACAGGAAGTTAATATCACCAACCATTCCCATTTTATTAAGGTGTATCCACATAAATGACCCACCCTGTACATTCAGACTGAGGTGTTTATATGTACACTCCACTCACCAATCTGATTAGAAACCGTAGTTTGTTTGCTTGTTACAAGTAATCCGAGCCAAAATGATGAACATGCACAGAGGACCACTTAGTATATTAGTATACACATTACTGACAAGCACATGCAGTCAGACCTGCAGGGCACCCTGGCCCTTTAAGAGAGAGAGAGAGAGAGAGAGAGAGAGAGAGAGAGAGAGAGAGAAAATAAAGTTATAAAGCTTCATTTGGCCTCAATGGCTCAAACCCCCTTCACAGTAAAGACTGGTGGAAGAGAGGAGCACTGAAGGAATTGATGAAAGATTATTTTGACCGCATTCACACACATTCAGTAATGTGCTGCTGTTGCCTTGTACGAGCTCAGCTCACGCTCAGGATGTATATAAACTGATTGGGTGTGTGTGATCAGACACGTGTTTACATGGCTATTAATCGGAATGAGTTCAGTCGGACTATTTTATCCGATTGAGGTGTGTACACCGACGTTAAAAGTGAGTTTCTTGGTTTCATTGCTCCATCTACTTCAGTAAAAAAAGAACACACTTGTTTTCACAAGACATTGTAAGATCAGTGCAAAAACCTTTTTTTGGATGGATTCATCTTTTCTTTTTTGTGTAAAACTTAATTTTTGAGAAGTTCTGTGCTCAGTTCCTAATCTTATTGAAACAACTCATGAAAAATGGTGGAGTTGGAAGAAATAAAATACATTTGTTGATAATAGTGTGAAAGAACAAATCCTTTTCCCTTTATTTCAAACAAACAGGGAGCTGTAAATGCCCAGAGGGGCAAGATGTTTATAACTTTCTTCCAGACTGGCACAGATACACAACACATTACAGCATCTGCAAACCTGAAACATTTAGTGTGTGTACTGTCTGCAACTGTCACAAAGTATTTGACCGCCGTCACAAATGTGTGTGTTCTAACTGTCATGAGGAAACCCTTCTCTCTGAAATGATAAAGGTTACATTAACACAGCTGTACAGAAACTACCTTCTATACTCTGAGAGAGAGAGAGAGAGAGTGAGAGCCAAACAGATGGACAGAGAGAGAGAGAAAGAAAAAGAATTAGACAAAGACAGAAAGAAGCAGAAGGAAGAGACGCCATTAAAGAGTGATGCATATATAGAGTCAGCAAGTGAGAGATAGAGGCAACCAATGAGTGCAACAGAAGGAAGGAGTGAGAGAGAAAGAGAATAAAAAGAGTAAGAGAGAGATACAGACAGTATACAGTGAAATAACAAAAGTCAGGTAACAAGAATGAAGCAGAGAGACATAAATAAAAAGAGTTGTGTATGGATCCCTAGAGTCATGCCGCTCTAGAAAAACATCTCCTCCATGTTTCATTAAACTCCGCTGTTAACGTCACCCAGTTAATCACTGTCAGTGCTGTCACGGCTCAATGTGTCTCAATCAGTGAACTCGCTATGTCTCTCTAGCATTCCCTCAGTAACAGCAGCCTCAGCGGTAGCTCACTGCTCTTATAGGAAAGTGCTCCCTGTGATTCTGAAGTGATGCCATAGAACGTTCACTTCGGGTTCCTCTAGAACGTTGAACTCGCTTATACATACACATTCACTCACCTACTTGTCTCTCACTCAAACACATACTCCATCAATCACTCACTCGTTAACATACTCACTCATTCACATTTAATATATATGCCCTGTTCTGTCTTTCTCATGAGTGACAATATGTCCTTGTTTTCCCTTTGAACCACCGGGTGACCGTCTGTGAGGAGTGTGGTGTGTTCTCCCTGTGTCTGCGTGGGTTTCCTCCGGGTGACTGTCTGTGAGGAGTGTGGTGTGTTCTCCCTGTGTCTGTGTGGGTTTCCTCCGGGTGACTGTCTGTGAGGAGTGTGGTGTGTTCTCCCTGTGTCTGCGTGGGTTTCCTCCGGGTGACTGTCTGTGAGGAGTGTGGTGTGTTCTCCCTGTGTCTGCGTGGGTTTCCTCCGGGTGCTCCGGTTTCCTCCCACAGTCCAAAAACACATGTTGATAGGTGGATTGGTGACTCAAAAGTATATGAGTGAATGTGTGTGTGTGTGTGTGTGTGTTGCCCTGTGAAGGACTGGTGCCCCCTCCAGGGTGTATTCCCGCCTTGCACCCAATGATTCCAGGTAGGCTCTGGACCCACTGCGAACTTGAATTGAATAAGGGTTACAGATAATGAATGAATGAATGAATGAATAACTCCTGGAGATTAAGTTGGGCGTTTGAAATCAACACCATTTTAAAATCTACATTAATATAGAATAAGCTACAGTCATGTTCCTAACAAGTCAAGTACAGTCAAGTACTAAATGTATCCTTGAGGTTACCACCACAGTGAAGTTTTTTTCTGACAGTGTGCTTTACAGTGTGTTATACACAGCCAGAAACAACACACAACTCTTATTGGGATCTGTAAATAACTCATGATGATGTAGGATGATTTAAACATGCTCTGAACAATGATAATAATTGGCATTGAAATTTCCACTATTTGTTACCTACTATAACTTTATTGTTTCAGTGCCAGATTGCCTTGGCTCCTTGACCTCATCTGAGATATGAGCTAAAATATCAATGAAAAAATTTCACCAAACTAGTGCCTTAAAGTAATTCAGTCTGAAGTTCTTTGGTTTCCAAGACTTTTGGTTTCTTCTGATTGAATGACAAAAAACATCAAGGTGGAACAAGAAAATGAGGCATAGGAGAGTTCACTGATGTTATTTTCTTTTCGGAGCGATCTGAGGAACGTGGCGTGATGTATGACGATTTTTGCAGTGTTTTTAGAGCTGTGTGTAGATTTTCATTAACTCTTAACGCTATAATTCTACAATTTATAGGCAATTAGTTTAAAGTTTAATGTCTCAGTTGAATTCAAAAAGAAACTTAAATATCAAACAGTTCTAAGAGAAACATTCTTTATATTTCTATTAAAATAAACAGACATCAAGTGATGCTTTACAAAAACGACATCAAACACACGTCATAATCATGAAGACTCCGTTACATTTACATAATCATTGTCACGCCTTCGTCCTGTCAGTCTGTTGTCCCGGCCATGTGCTTTATTTGCACATGGCTCTGTTTTGTTTATGTTCAAGTCTCCGCCTTTGTTCCGCCTCCTCGTCCGTGTCATGTGTTAACCCGTCCTCCTTGTTATCTGTCCAGGTGTTCAATCCGCCCCTCGTTCCTGACAATCATACTGAAATATTAACTACACACAAACACCAAAAAAGCTGAGACACTGGGCACAACTGGGAAAAAATATATTTTACTGAAAATAGTACAAAGCCAACATTTCATAGTTTGAAACTGGCCATGTTCACCACTGTGCTGCATCACCTCTACTTTTCAGAACACTGTGTATACGTTTGGGAACTGAGGAGACAACATCCTGTAGTTTTGAAAGTATAATGTTTTCCTATTGTAGCTTGTTATATTTAAGCAACAGCTCAGTCAGTGTTTTTCATTTCCTTTAATGTGTATCTTGGGGTACTTAAATAAACCAAGTCTAAATGTTCAGATGAAAAAAAAGTACTTTAAATGAAGTACTCTCCCAAACATAACTGATGTAAAGCATACCGTTAGACATTATTTTAAGGTGGAATGGGAAGGTCTCCCTTAAGGTACTTAAAGGTGAGGTTCAGAATTGTAATGAACAAACACTTTTTATAATATTCAGAAGAAGATTCCTCACCATTTGCTAGCTCTCCGCTGTTTACATGCTCAAAAACCTGTCTAATGTGTTTACAAAGCCCTGGTGTGAGTAAACGAGTAAATAAACAGACTCAGTCCAGTATGCTAGGCTTTCTCTCTCTCTCTCTCTGCTCATGGCACAGAAAAGGCATCTGTCATTCTTTTAGGCAACAGAGAGGCTCCAAACATTCAAAACCATGAATCGAGATGAATATGTTACCGTATTTCTATTGTGTTTCCCCACAATATTAGACGTCCCCTTTAAATGAAGAAAGCCCAGAGGTTGGGAAGACCTTATCGTCTTCTTACTGTTTGACATTTTTCTTTGCTCATTAAATGATGCTGCAGTTTAATTTTGGCACCTGCACCATTTAAGATGGAATGGGCAAATCAGAACCAACACTTTCAAATAGGAAACATTTAATGTTAAGGAATGCCACAGGACATAATAAAGAGTAACTTGAAATGCAAAGTTTTTCTCTTTCTTTCTTTTTTATCTAGTCTGCTTCCTTAATAACTAGGGGTGATTTTTTTTTGTTTTTACAGATACCGATATTCATTCATTCATTCATTCATTATCTGTAACCCTTATTCAGTTCAGGGTGACAGTGGGTCCAGAGCCTACCTGGAATCATTGGGCGCAAGGCAGGAATACACCCTGGAGGGGGCACCAGTCCTTCACAGGGCAACACACACATACATTTACTCACACATACGGACACTTTTTAGTCACCAATCCACCTACCAACTCCTCACAGACAGTCACCCGGAGGAAACCCACACAGACACAGAGAGAACATACCACACTCCTCACAGACAGTCACCTGGAGGAAACCCACGCAGACACAGGGAGAACACACCACACTCCTCACAGGCAGTCACCCGGAGGAAACCCACGCAGACACAGGGAGAACACACCACACTCCTCACAGACAGTCACCCGGAGGAAACCCACGCAGACACAGGGAGAACACACCACACTCCTCACAGACAGTCACCCGGAGGAAACCCACGCAGACACAGGGAGAACACATAACACTCCTCACAGACAGTCACCCGGAGGAAACCCACGCAGACACAGGGAGAACACACCACACTCCTCACAGACAATCACCCGGAGGAAACCCACGCAGACACAGGGAGAACACACCACACTCCTCACAGACAGTCACCTGGAGCGGGGCACGAACCCACAACCTCCAGGTCCCTGGAGCTGTGTGACTGTGACACCAACCTGCTGCGCCACTGTGCCGCCTAGATACCGATATTAATAACCAATGATTTGATGTTTTTGTAATTAAAGCAAATTCACATTGGACTAATGCAAAAAAAAAAAAGTATTGGACAAGCCTTTTCTTCAGTATTTCTACATTTCTGTACTTTATCATTAATCTTTTATCAAAAAATTTGCTGCTGGTTCCACATGAATGGTTTCTAGAGGGGCGCTAATTAGCGAAGCACCTGTTTTGTTTTGGAGACTGAGAGAGAGAGTGGCGTGAAGTGGCTTCGAGCGACGCTAGGGAGAGAGAGTGAGTGTTAGAGTGAGTGTTTATAATCGTTCATCCTCGTGTTTCAGTAATAAATTCAGACGCTGAATGACTTTATATATAAATTCATGTGGTTTATATACGAAGGGCTCCTGCATTGTGGTGTTTGAGAGTATCGAGTATCTTTCTGTCGTTTAACCTGCTGTGTCTGTGTGTGTTTACATCGCCGTCTTAATCCCAGAAACGGTTCTCTGCAGAAACTGTGAAAAATATCCATGCGGCAGACATTAGTTGTGTATTTACAGGAGTTAGCGCATACACGCAATCACAAAAAAGGCAACATATCAGTTTCCAATATTCCAATATTGAACCAATCATATCATATCAGCAAATAATATATTGGCTGCCGATATATCGTGCATCACTATTAATAACCTCATTTATTACAGCAGCGTATTTTATTTAGCTAAAGAATGCGGTGATGTAGTTTGTCTAATATAAACAGAAAAATATCACACTTCAGACACCGTTTATTGAACCTGTAATTAACCCAATGAATAATAAACAGGTATTCATTCCAGTTCCATTCAGAATGTGTTTGAATGTGCGCTCAGTAATTGGTGCATCCAACAGTAAACACTGACAGTAAACACCCACTCTGGGGACAGATCTTAATGAGCTAAGGGGGCAAGATAGCTAATGATAATTAATTGAATTTTCATTATCACAGTGTGAATAATGTCAGTACAGTTACTAATTACAGATTGATGAATGTAGTGGAACGCACACTAAAGCATGAAGTATATTTCCAGTCTCTTAATTCTGAAACTATCACAGATAACGACACTTTTCTTTTTAAAAGACGGCTGGACTCTCCGAGGTGTTTAATGGCACACAGTGGAAGCAGAAGGGACTTTCCTGCGAAGCCCAGTTTAGTCGTGCAGCACAAATATATCACAGAGTTTGGGCTCTGATACAACGTATGGCTTCCAACTTTGAATTTATTCAGATGGGCAATTAATTGTTGACAGCTTTGCTCAATTTGTGTTGTTACTTTCCCAGAAAAAAAGTATCAAACTTAATGCGAAAGTCATTTGCATTGAATTACAAGTATGGTTTTTTTTTTTGCTAATTCATATCATCTACACACTCCTAGAAAACGGGTACGGTAGAGGTACATTACTGGTCAGTGTAAATGTACCTGTGAAGGTACAGCAGTGGTGTTAAAGTCCAGTTGTGCTCATTAAAGGTACATTGCATTCTCTTCTCCAGAAGGAGAGGTGAACATTTGTAATATTTCATTATAGAACTGTGAAAAATAAAATAATGTAATAAAACTCCTGGAGACGGGGCGTATGAAATCAACACAAGTTTTAAATCTACAATTATAAAACAATAAGGTGCAATTATGTTCCCTATAGTTACCTTTGAGTGTAGCACCACAGACCACAGTTTTTCTGACAGTGCAGTTCATATTTTCCTGTTTCTTTTTGCCTATTTTAACATTCATTCATTCATTTTCTGTAACCCTTATCCAGTTCAGGGTCACGGTGGGTCCAGAGCCTACCTGGAATCATTGGGCGCAAGGTGGGAATACACCCTGGAGGGGGCGCCAGTCCTTCACAGGGCAACACACACTCACACATTCACTCACACACTTTTTGAGTCGCAAATCCACCTACCAACGTGTGTTTTTGGACTGTGGGAGGATACCGGAGCACTCGGAGGAAACCCACACGGACACAGGGAGAACACACCACACTCCTCACAGACAGTCACCCTGAGGTAACCCACGTAGACACAGGGAGAACACACCACACTCCTCACAGACAGGAATCGAACCCACAACCTCCAGGTCCCTGGAGCTGTGTGACTGCGACAATTCCTGCTGCGCCACCCCTATTTTAACACATTGGAAAAAAATCTAAAACATAAAATATAACTTTGCACATGCGTTCTTGTAAAACAGTAAACAAAGACTAACTGTCCATAAATATTTCCAATATTATGTTGCTTTTTTATGTTCTTTAAAAAAAACAAAACAATAAAATAATGAATCAGACCAGGGAATGCCAACACTTCTGAATGCAGCTGCATGCTCCACTCCTGCGGTGGGTAGAGCTCGAGTGCTCTTGCTTTCAAAAGAGGGCAGCTTGCTGCTGGAATGTGGAGCTGGCAGTCTGCTTCAATATAGTTGGGATAAAGGAAAAAACTTTAATATCAAAACACTTTTCTGAGTCTGCTGAGGTCTAAAATAGAACTCAGTTTCCCAACTTTGGTCTTAGGGGTGTTTTAACACCGGAATTGTTCTGAAAATCTTGGAATCCGTGTTTTTATACCAACGTGAGTTAAGAAAGGGCAGTTTGGCATGTTGTGATTGTGTGTAAGTGTCTGTGTGACGTGTGGCTGGAGGGTAGGTGTTCCTTGTTCTCAGCGCTGAGGCCAGGCACATTCTGCTCTCTGTTGCCTGTGCCCTTGTTAGGATGAAATAAAGGGCACCCTTGAACAGCAATGGCTAAGACTCCCATCTCACTTCTCTGGGGCCTGCTACAGTATAAAATTATACACCTTCAAGCATATCTCAAATGTTAAATAGAGATGTGGGGGAGCAGGTAGGTGTCGCAGTCACAGCTCCAGGGACCTGGAGGTTGTGGGTTCGATTCCTGCTCCGGGGGACTATCTGTGAGGAGTGTGGTGTGTTCTCCCTGTGTCTGTGTGGGTTTCCTCCAGGTGACTGTCTGTGAGGAGTGTGGTGTGTTCTCCCTGTGTCTGCGTGGGTTTCCTCCGGGTGACTGTCTGTGAGGAGTGTGGTGTGTTCTCCCTGTGTCTGCATGGGTTTCCTCCGGATGACTGTCTGTGAGGAGTGTGGTGAGTTCTCCCTGTGTCTGCGTGGGTTTCCTCCGGGTGACTGTCTGTGAGGAGTGTGGTGTGTTCTCCCTGTGTCTGCGTGGGTTTCCTCCGGGTGACTGTCTGTGAGAAGTGTGGTGTGTTCTTCCTGTGTCTGCGTGGGTTTCCTCCGGGTGACTGTCTGTGAGGAGTGTGGTGTGTTCTCTCTGTGTCTGCGTGGGTTTCCTCCGGGTGACTGTCTGTGAGGAGTGTGGTGTGTCCTCCCTGTGTCTGCATGGGTTTCCTCCGGGTGACTGTCTGTGAGAAGTGTGGTGTGTTCTCTCTGTGTCTGCGTGGGTTTCCTCTGGGTGACTGTCTGTGAGGAGTGTGGTGTGTTCTCCCTGTGTCTGCATGGGTTTCCTCCGGATGACTGTCTGTGAGGAGTGTGGTGAGTTCTCCCTGTGTCTGCGTGGGTTTCCTCCGGGTGACTGTCTGTGAGGAGTGTGGTGTGTTCTCCCTGTGTCTGCGTGGGTTTCCTCCGGGTGACTGTCTGTGAGGAGTGTGGTGTGTTCTCCCTGTGTCTGCATGGGTTTCCTCTGGATGACTGTCTGTGAGGAGTGTGGTGTGTTCTCCCTGTGTCTGCGTGGGTTTCCTCCGGGTGACTGTCTGTGAGGAGTGTGGTGTGTTCTCCCTGTGTCTGCGTGGGTTTCCTCCGGGTGACTGTCTGTGAGGAGTGTGGTGTGTTCTCCCTGTGTCTGCGTGGGTTTCCTCCGGGTGACTGTCTACGAGGAGTTGGTGTGTTCTCCAAACAATTGGATCACCATCTTTTATATCGCTGTTTTTCTATTTTTGAGACACCTTGTATATCAGCTCAAAATAGCAAAAAAAAAAAAAAAAAACCAACTCGTAAGAGATGATATTATAAGGATAAAGCAAAGAAGCTAGTGTTGACATCAAAGAAATCTACAGCCCAGTGAAGATCTTAAAGTCATGACGGTGAGATTAAGAGCATCACTCACCAACTGATCCAACGCCTAGTCCGCCATCTCATGCGTTCACCTTTGTTTTTCCCTTTCACGTGTTGTGAATAAAAAACACGAACAGCGAAGGAGTGAATAGTGAGATTCCAATTCCGTGAGGTGTCAGGGGTCTCACAAAAATATATTCAGTTCACTCTACTCTGAGTGTCACGCTTGCTCTATTGGCACCACTTCCTCTGACATGTTGCCCTAACAAGACAGTCTAGCTGTCAAACCCTATAGCAGATACAAAGCCAAGCTGCCTCCTCACACACCATGTCACCGTCCACTGTAGGTAGCCATTAATCTTCGTACACTTGTAGATAAATTACCAGGGGTTCAAGACATGTCAAGGCAGATTGCTGACCTCTTTGTGTCAGTGTGGTGGAAGTGCAGGTGTGATTATTAGACACTCACTTGTACTGCGCCTGGAAGTGTTCCTGTACAAAGCTGTGGTGTGCACCAGGCTGCTCTGGGTTTGGAGACTCAGACGCTGAGGATTCCTCTCCTCCGGAAACACCCTGAAAATGCAAACAAGAGTGTATAACACACACTGATGAGTTTTTAAATGAACATTTAAATGTAGTTCAATAAACACAACCCAAATTCCAAAGGTGGGACACAAACTAATAATGTAATGAGTTTATCTGTAACCCTTATCCAGTTCAGGGTCGCGGTGGGTCCAGAGCCTAACTGGAATCATTGGGCGCAAGGCGGGAATACACCCTGGAGGGGGCGCCAGTCCTTCACAGGGCAATACACACTCACACATTCACTCACACACTCACCCCTATGGACAATTTTGCATCGCCAATCCACCTACCAACGTGTGTTTTTGAACTGTGGGAGGAAACAGGAGCACCTGGAGGAAACCCACGCAGACACAGGGAGAACACACCACACTCCTCACAGACAGTCACCCGGAGGAAACCCACGCAGAAACAGGGAGAACACACCACACTCCTCACAGACAGTCACCCGGAGGAAACCCACGCAGACACAGAGAGAACACACCACACTCCTCACAGACAGTGACCCGGAGGAAACCCACGCAGACACAGGGAGAACACACCACACTCCTCACAGACAGTCACCCGGAGCGGGAATCGAACCCACAACCTCCAGGCCCCTGGAGCTGTGTGACTGCGACACCGTGCCTCCTTAGTTAGATTTAGGGAAGTCTATCTGAAACGTAAATGTGCATCCTGTTTGGGACAGGGAGACTTCACCTGACTCTCTGCAGGACGTAATTCTGACTGTGGAGCAGTGAGAGAGTAGATGGTAACAGAAAGATGTATGTCCTAATAGTCCATAAGGTCTGGGACTTAGGGAAATCTGAGACATGATGTAATGGTAAAAGGAAAAGTGTACGTGACATTATGTCTAAATAAATTAGAGATTGGAGTGTCTTTATTCCTCTGATTTCTCCTCGGGTCTGAGACTTAATTTAGAACTAGGTCTTAACTTCCTGGTGGCACTTAGACAATTGCCATAACAACCTGGGGGCTTGTCCGGGATGATTGAATATCCAGATGACGATATCGACAATCTGGACGCAGCGTATGAATGTTACACACGAAATGTGTCCAAAGATGTTCTGCACTGTGGGTAGTTGACCAGAATCAGAGGGTTTTCTCTATCCACCCTGCTGTATGCACACTGTGACTCAATGAAGGCCTAAGCCGACCTGTTTGGTCACCACTGTTGTACAGTTATTTTTAATCACACAGATCATTCAAATCAAACGGATCATTCACCCGGGCCATGGCAGAACTAATGACGTTCACAGCTGAGTTACATGAATTCTATGGAATTCATAATGATTGGGTGGCTTAGTTTGATTCATATTTTGGCAAGTGGGGGGCTTTGGGGCTGATCACAGCGATTGGATGCTGCATCATTCCATGTGTCAGAAGTTTGATAATAAAACTATCGAGTGTTCTGTCACCTTCACTATAGTTAGTGAAGAGGTGCACATGGAGCGTCACCCTGCTATTCCTGATCGTAATCCTCTGGACGAGTTGCCCCTTGAAATGCCTCGGCCAATTTATACCTCCTCCGACCATGACTCTACTGAAGAGAATCAGTAAATCATTTAATCATTTTATTCATCAATGTTTCTTTTATATTCACTCATTTAATCACTTTACCATTTTTATTCCACTTTTGCTCGTATTATACTCATTTTTTAGTGCATGTGTTATGATACCTAAGCTTGGATGACACATCACACATCCTTACTCTTCCTCACTCTCATAACTACGTTACTTACATAAAAGCTTCATAGCAGATACCAGTTCTGACATATAGACATAGCCACATAGCGCTTATATCGTGTGAAATGTAGGGTTCATGGGGTTAAGAACATTTCTGTACAATACAAAACAAAAAGTGCAGTTTCTTGTGCGGCATGGTGGTGCAGCAGGTGGGTGTCGCAGTCACACAGCTCCAGGGGCCTGGAGGTTGTGGGTTCGAGTCCCGCTCCGGGTGACTGTCTGTGAGGAGTGTGGTGTGTTCTCCCTGTGTCTGTGTGGGTTTCCTCCGGGTGACTGTCTGTGAGGAGTGTGGTGTGTTTTCTCTGTGTCCGCGTGGGTTTCCTCCGGATGACTGTCTGTGAGGAGTGTGGTGTGTTCTCCCTGTGTCTGCGTGGGTTTCCTCTGAGTGACTGTCTGTGAGGAGTGTGGTGTGTTCTCCCTGTGTCTGCGTGGGTTTCCTCCGGGTGCTCCGGTTTCCTCCCACAGTCCAAAAACACTCATTGCTAGGTGGACTAGCGACTCAAGTGTCCATAGGTGTGAGTTTGCGTTGCCCTGTGAATGGTGTGTTCCTGCCTTGTGCCCAGTGATTCCAGGTAGGCTCCGGAAACCCCACGACCCTGAATTGGAGAAGCGGTTACAGATAATGAATGAATGAATGGAGTGCTGCCGTTCACTCCCCACTGTAAGAAACATTATGCGAAAATATTAGGTCTCTGATGCAACAGGAAATGTTCTTTGACCAGAGGATAGGTTCGAGCTCTGTCATGCATTTGTGTGAAACCCTGGGTTACCATTCAACTTGATATGCACCACTTGACTTCTTGTGCGCGTGTTTGTTAAGGGAAAGCGCTCTTCAAAGGCGCGAGAGATGAATGACCTCAGCTGAACCCCTCACATAGTGAGTGTTCATCCAGTCCTCCCGCTTGTAAGCCTGTTTTTATTTAATCACCTCGAGACAGTACAGACTGGCTTTGGAAATGGATAAAAAGACGGGGAAGGTGATACACTGAGTTCCAGAGGAATCGCACACAGACGACACAAGGTCAGTAATGAGAGAGGAGAAGGAGACTGGTACGGCTTACCACCGACCTACTCGCTACAGGACTCGCAACTAATGAGCAACGTACGTGAGAGAGGAAGAATTTAGGGGAGGGGGGATGGTGGCATGAGAGTGACAGCAAGAGAGAGATGGTGAGAGAGAGACAGTGAGCAAAGAGAGAGAGAGAGGAAAATGTATGTGTGAATGTGTATGAGAGAGAGAGAGAGAGAATCTGCTTATTGTCAATAGTGTATGAGGGAATTCATTCTCCTGTCCCTGGGCATCAGCACATTGCTGTAAACAAAAACAACACAACGATGAGTTGTTGATGAAGCTGAGTAGGGGTCTCACCTGCAGCCCTTTTTCGTTCTGCAGGATTAGCACAGATCAACAGTTTGAGAACATGCCAAAAAACATGCATTTCATTGTTGCACTGCATTGCTGAAATAAACAGAAGCAGATCTAAGAAAAGTATTACATTAACTTCTTCCAAAGGCACTGCTGAAACTGGCTGAGGAATGGTAGATGATATTTGGACAGTGTAATGTTGTACATATCCAAACCTCAGCATATCGCTCTGTCAGAGAGAAGATAACATGGCTTTAAAGGTTGAGTGGATGAAGTCCATCATCTCCATTACTGTGTTAAACATGTGGTACGCTGTGGAGACAAACCAAAACTGTATTGGCTTGATATCTTCCACATATCTGGTCACTAAAAGGTCATACTTTCTGTTTGCAAATGATTACAGCTGGGAGTCTCTTGCTTGAGGTCAGATACCAACAAGAGTGTTGATTTCCCTGTGTCTGTGTGGGTTTCCTCCCACAGTGCAAAAACACACGTTGGTAAGTGGATTGAGGACTCAAAGGTGTCCGTAGGTGTGTGTGTGTGAGTGTGTGTCACCCTGTGAAGAACTGGCGCCCCCTCCAGGGTGTGTTCCTGCCTTGTGCCCAGTGATTCTGGATAGGCTCTGGACCCACCGCGACCCTGAATTGTTAAAGACAATGAATGAATGAATGAATGAATATTCAGGATTAGAAACGAAAATGCAAATAACAATGGGAAAATGGACCAATTCCCAACCCTTTTGAAAAACTTTACAGAAAATTGCTCTTTATTGCTTAAAATACACAGACCTGGCAACTTTCAAACCACTGTGAGGCATATAAAGGGGGAAATTCAACACTTCAAAACACAAAAAGGAATTTCTACCAACTATAATTAACACAGGTTTTTCAATGCATTTGTTTTTTTTTAAATATACAGTTACATTTACGATGGTTAATGAAGGACAATACTCAATACACTGAACACATTCCAAGGAAGGCAAGGAATATCCATCCCTGTTCATTCATTCATTCATTCATTCACTCATTATCTGTAACCCTTATCCAGTTCAGGGTCGCAGTGGGTCCAGAGCCTACCTGGAATCATTGGGCGCAAGGCCCATCCCTGTTCATTGATGAGAAATGTAGGATGTAAGTCTCAAGGTGAGATATTCTATAGATCATAAATAATAAGAACTCCCAGGTTCGCTGGAGAGAAATGATGTTTCCTTCTTTCATATCTAGATCTGAGCAGAGTTGGGATTTATGACTGAATAGAGCTGTAAAACACCTGAAAGAGTGAATCCTGGTGTAATGCCTGTGATAAAGTCAAGTTATGCCCATTCATAAATGACACATGGGTCCAAGCATTGCACCTGCTCCAGAACACCCCGTTCTGTTGACAAAGTGCCCTACAGTTGCCAAACACCCAGTACAAATCATGAGCTAGAGGGGTATAAACAGAGTGAAGGAGCCATTATACACCATCCAGTGTCTTGGGATGACATTTGTGATGCACAACTAATCATCCAACATCCCCTACTGACCTCAGTAATGGTTCTATGTCTGAATGCAATCAACAAGTCACAGCAATGTTCATCATTTAACATGAAGACTTAGTAGAAAAGTAGAGGGGATAAACTTTCCTTGTTCCCTTTCTGTCTCCATTTGTCTTGTGTTTTCTTTTAGGGCTTTGTTATTCCTTTCTTTTATTACCTCTCCTTTCTCTCTCTCTCTCTCTCTCTCTCTTCATTCCCCTGTCCATCTAATACTCCTCAGCTGGTAATTATGGCCTTGGAGTTCATGCAAAGCAGCACTCGAACACACAATGAGAGAGAAAATACTGTCTGCGCTCTCTTTAATAGCTGCAGATGCTGGAGGGTTCAGCTGAATCTGTGGTGGGATTAAAGCACTCGCAGGTCAAGCAGTTTCATGCTGCCAGCCACAAGCACAACAGCTTCAACAGTTGCCTTTAATGTGGAGGGTCATAAGTAGGTGATTCCTAATGAAAGTATCTTAGTACAGCAGTCTAGATTGTAATAAAGAGCAGTGCCCGTTTTGAACCCAGTGGGAGTCCTGAATGTTAAATCTTTAATTTCCAGGCGATATATAGGCGGTGTATAATGTATTAATAGGACCACTGCTGTGGACTGAGCCTTCGTTCTTGAGGGACATCAATCATTTTAATCGGGCAAATCACAGCCTTATTGAGCGTGATCACATCGTGAGGCCTGGAGAGCCAGAGCGGGGAGCCGTCACAGCCAGATACCACAGTGGTTCTGTACTTCTCCCTAATGATGGGCATTTGAAGTCATTTCACAAGCACTCGATCACATAAAAACATTACTCAGAATCCTCTGATGTTCAAAGATGGCTAGTGAAGTGAAGACCTGTTCTTCAAAGACAGTGAAAGCAACAAAGTGAGCTTTCAGGTTTTCATTAGAAGAGGAGTACTTATTTGAACCCAAGAATAATAGCACCACGACAATACTGTAGATATAACTGGAACTGGCTGCACAGTGGCACAGCAGGTAGGTGCCGCAGTCACACAGCGAGGAGGTTGTGGGTTCGAGTCCCGCTCCTGGTGACTGTCTGTGAGGAGTGTGGTGTGTTCTCTCTGTGTCTGCGTGGGTTTCCTCCGGGTGACTGTCTGTGAGGAGTGTGGTGTGTTCTCTCTGTGTCTGCGTGGGTTTCCTCCGGGTGACTGTCTGTGAGGAGTGTGGTGTGTTCTACCTGTGTCTGTGTGGGTTTCCTCCGGGTGACTGTCTGTGAGGAGTGTGGTGTGTTTTCCCTGTGTCTGTGTGGGTTTCCTCCGGGTGACTGTCTGTGAGGAGTGTTGTGTGTTCTCCCTGTGTCTGCGTGGGTTTCCTCCGGGTGACTGTCTGTCTGTGAGGAGTGTGGTGTGTTCTCTCTGTGTCTGCTTAGGTTTCCTCCAGGTGACTGTCAGTGAGGAGTGTGGTGTGTTCTCTCTGTGTCTGCGTGGGTTTCCTCCGGGTGACTGTGAGGAGTGTGGTGTGTTCTCCCTGTGTCTGTGTGGGTTTCCTCCGGGTGACTGTCTGTGAGGAGTGTGGTGTGTTCTCCCTGTGTCTGCGTGGGTTTCCTCCGGGTGACTGTCTGTCTGTGAGGAGTGTGGTGTGTTCTCTCTGTGTCTGCTTAGGTTTCCTCCGGGTGACTGTCTGTGAGGAGTGTGGTGTGTTCTCCCTGTGTCTGTGTGGGTTTCCTCCGGGTGACTGTCAGTGAGGAGTGTGGTGTGTTCTCCCTGTGTCTGTGTGGGTTTCCTCCGGGTGACTGTCTGTGAGGAGTGTGGTGTGTTCTCCCTGTGTCTGCGTGGGTTTCCTCCGGGTGACTGTCTGTCTGTGAGGAGTGTGGTGTGTTCTCTCTGTGTCTGCTTAGGTTTCCTCCAGGTGACTGTCAGTGAGGAGTGTGGTGTGTTCTCCCTGTGTCTGTGTGGGTTTCCTCCGGGTGACTGTCTGTGAGGAGTGTGGTGTGTTCTCTCTGTGTCTGCGTGGGTTTCCTCCGGGTGACTGTGAGGAGTGTGGTGTGTTCTCCCTGTGTCTGTGTGGGTTTCCTCCGGGTGACTGTCTGTGAGGAGTGTGGTGTGTTTTCCCTGTTTCTGTGTGGGTTTCCTCCGGGTGACTGTCTGTGAGGAGTGTGGTGTGTTCTCCCTGTGTCTGCGTGGGTTTTCTCCGGGTGACTGTCTGTGAGGAGTGTGGTGTGTTCTCCCTGTGTCTGCGTGGGTTTTCTCCGGGTGACTGTCTGTCTGTGAGGAGTGTGGTGTGTTCTCCCTGTGTCTGCTTGGGTTTCCTCCGGGTGACTGTCAGTGAGGAGTGTGGTGTGTTCTCCCTGTGTCTGCGTGGGTTTCCTCCGGGTGACTGTCTGTGAGGAGTGTGGTGTGTTCTCCCTGTGTCTGCGTGGGTTTTCTCCGGGTGACTGTCTGTGAGGAGTGTGGTGTGTTCTCTCTGTGTCTGCTTAGGTTTCCTCCGGGTGACTGTCTGTGAGGAGTGTGGTGTGTTCTCCCTGTGTCTGTGTGGGTTTCCTCTGGGTGACTGTCTGTGAGGAGTGTGGTGTGTTCTCTCTGTGTCTGCTTGGGTTTCCTCCGGGTGACTGTCAGTGAGGAGTGTGGTGTGTTCTCCCTGTGTCTGCGTGGGTTTCCTCCGGGTGACTGTCTGTGAGGAGTGTGGTGTGTTCTCCCTGTGTCTGTGTGGGTTTCCTCCGGGTGACTGTCTGTGAGGAGTGTGGTGTGTTCTCCCTGTGTCTGCGTGGGTTTTCTCCGGGTGACTGTCTGTCTGTGAGGAGTGTGGTGTGTTCTTTCTGTGTCTGCTTAGGTTTCCTCCGGGTGACTGTCTGTGAGGAGTGTGGTGTGTTCTCCCTGTGTCTGTGTGGGTTTCCTCTGGGTGACTGTCTGTGAGGAGTGTGGTGTGTTCTCTCTGTGTCTGCTTGGGTTTCCTCCGGGTGACTGTCAGTGAGGAGTGTGGTGTGTTCTCCCTGTGTCTGCGTGGGTTTCCTCCGGGTGACTGTCTGTGAGGAGTGTGGTGTGTTCTCCCTGTGTCTGTGTGGGTTTCCTCCGGGTGACTGTCTGTGAGGAGTGTGGTGTGTTCTCCCTGTGTCTGCGTGGGTTTCCTCCGGGTGACTGTCTGTGAGGAGTGTGGTGTGTTCTCCCTGTGTCTGCGTGGGTTTCCTCCGGGTGACTGTCTGTGAGGAGTGTGGTGTGTTCTTCCTGTGTCTGTGTGGGTTTCCTCCGGGTGACTGTCTGTGAGGAGTGTGGTGTGTTCTCCCTGTGTCTGCGTGGGTTTCCTCCGGGTGACTGTCTGTCTGTGAGGAGTGTGGTGTGTTCTCTCTGTGTCTGCGTGGGTTTCCTCCGGGTGACTGTCTGTGAGGAGTGTGGTGTGTTCTCCCTGTGTCTGTGTGGGTTTCCTCCGGGTGACTGTCTGTGAGGAGTGTGGTGTGTTCTCCCTGTGTCTGCGTGGGGTCCCTCTGGGTGCTCCGGTTTCCTCCCACAGTCCTAAAACACACGTCGGCAGGTGGATTGGCAACTCAAAAGGCGTGTGAGTGAATGTGTGTGTGTTGCCCTGTGAAGGACTGGTGCCCCCTCCAGGGTGTATTCCCACCTTGTGCCCAATGATTCCAGGTAGACTCTGGACCCACCGCGACCCTGAACTGGATAAGGGTTATAGACAATGAATGAATGAATGAATGTCTAAGATGAGGGTGATTTCCCCCTAGTCCAAGCTGTACATTCAAACAGCCAATCAGTGATTTTTTTTCAAACATTATTTTCATATCTGCCAACCCTCCCCCGTTACTCAGGATTCTCCCGTTTATTAAACACTCTCCTCCCGTTTAAATATTTCCCCATAAATCTAACTTTTCTAAAAGAAAAATGGACGGGAACATTAACCGAAGGAATAACCATCATAACGTCCTGTTTGATGTGTTTGCCACGTTCTCTCCTCACCTCTGGTGAACAGGTGGCAGAACGCAGAACATCAGCTGTAACAAACAGCAGCTGCCAATAAAACAAGATTAGGAGGAGGAGAGGATGACGGAGCGGTAGAACAGCAGCACGGAGGTTCAAGGATGAGTAAACGCGAGGGGGCAGGGGTGGGCGGTGGAATGGGGGATTGCTGTACCTGCCAAAAACTAAAAGGCTAGAAGTTTGAGCAAGTATCTCCTCGTTTCGGAGGAGGTTTAATCTTATGCAGTGAAGAGCAAGTGTGAAGAACAGTTTATATCTGTGTAGTAAATCTAAAGAATCTGGAACCATGTCAGCCGCCCCAGAGCAGGAACGGCACTGTTGCATCAATGCATTCCATTGTTATCTCTGTTGAAAGAGTAGGAAAACCGTTTTCCAAAGAAGGTTTTCACTTCACTAAATTCCCCTGAATGTCTGATCACTGTGAGGAGTGGGAGGACTCAGAGTTTACTCATAATATTCCATCTCTTAAATATATATATATATACACACACACACACACTGAAACCTTGACTGACAAGTGAATCAACTCACGAATTTACACGAGATACCAGCCAAAATCTGGGTTACGCCACCCGCCACTAGACAGCCCAGTGAGCGTTCAGGTAACTTGAGTATCTTGCCGTGCATCTGTCGTATCGCTGTTTTTTTTTGTAGCATTGTAGCATTAAGTGTATAGCGAGTAAGTTACGTGATAGAGCTCCTCCACCTCCGCCAGCATCTTCGTCCAAACTTAGAACCAGTTTATTTCTTTAATTTTTATTATGTATTATTCTTTTTTATACATGATTTGATATTTCTTATTTAAAAACACATAACAAAAAGTGTTGTGGTTTTTGGGTGTCTTTAACATTCGTTAAATGTTATTAACAAATTAATAACGTTTCAATTCATTTTAATTAGTTAATTTAATTTGATATACGTTAGCAAACTTACGAGCTCAGTCACAGAACAAATTAAACTTGTAAGTCAAGGTATATATATATATACACACACACAGTGGAACCTCTACCTACGAACTTGACCCGTTCCGTGACCGGGTTCGTAAGTGAAAAAATACGTTTCTCGAGTCAATTTTCCCCATTTAATATAATGGAAAAGCAATTAATGCGTTCCAGCCCCTGCCCCAAAACTCACCCTTTTTGCACTGATATATGTTTACAACACTCTCAAATTAGTAAAAAATACATGTAGCGTTACTAAAAATAAAAGAGAAATACAGTGGAAACAGTAATAAAAAAGAAATAATAAAGTTGTAAGTGGTTACACATCGCTACCTTGAAGACGTGACGACTGGCTGGAGGAGTAACACAGGCACTGGCTGTATGACGGGAGGTGGGGGGGGGGGTGGAATAACGGAGAGTAGGAGGGTGAATGTGGAGAGACGAAGCGTAGATACGGCTTAACTTAGCACGAATTTCCATGTCTGCTATTTACGCTAATGCTAAATTGCTAAAGCTACAATGTGCTAATCTTAAAAGCTCACTCAAGTCTGGGGGCGCTGGGAGACTCGCCTATTGGGGTCAGTGGCCGTTTCCAGCCGCCGGCTCGGAGGAGGCTCGGGTTCGTTTCTAGAGTTGTGGTTCATTGGTGGAGGCAAAAAAGATTCAAGTGCCCGCTTCGTATCTTGGAAAGTTCGTTAGTAGAGGTTCCACTGTAATATATATATATATATGCCCCCTCCAGGGTGTGTTCCTGCCTTGCGCCCAATGATTCCAAGTAGGCTCTGGACCCACAGCGACCCTGAACTGGATAAGGGTTACAGATAATGAATGAATGTATGTATGTATATATATATATATATATATATATATATATATATATATATATATATATATATATAGACACACACACACACACACAGTAATCCCTTGTTACTTTGCGGTTCATCTTTCGCGGATTCGCTACTTTGTGGGTTTTTTCAAGGGGGCCTTTTTATTATTTACATGTATTAGGCTTGCAGGTGACAAAATGTATCATTTACAAGTGTTCATTACGTACAGTACACGTATTGTTCACGTCCACATCCGAGTGAAATTTACTGACGCTAAATCACAGCTTAGGAATGACTCTATTAAAGAAACTGGTAGAATATCACATGTAGTTCCAGCTGAAGAACATTATAGAATGATAAATATATATAATATTAAAGATTTCTTATGTCCTTTATATAACCATTCAAAGGTGCACCAATTACTAGACGTTTTGTCAGTTATCTAAAAGCAAACACAATATATGACCATGCTTTGCCGATAAGTGCCATGACACATCCAATACAACCCATTTTAATTCAGAGTTACTGTTTATATACTGCATTAGCATATTGCAAGATACGTATTTGCAAAATGTAAAGCACCTTTATTTGTTTTTAATTCCCTTCCTCAAAAGTTAAACTATGTATTTGTGTGTTAAAATGTATATTAAAGGGAACGTCTACGATTGGGAGGAAACAGCTCAAAGCTCTGCTTCTTTTAACGCAGAACCGTATGTTTGAGGGAAAACAATGACTGTTTGTACGTGGCTGGTATTTCTTGTCGTAAGTTTTAATTCACGATTTGAATTACCATTTGTAGCTCAACTTGGTCAGTTTTGTAAAATAACATTTAACTAAACAGTGATGCAGTCAGCCTTCTCCTGAGTTTGGAGACATATCCACGTTACGTGATCCGATACGACAAAAAATAAGAGCAATCCTCATTTCGGTTCATGCTTTTCAACACCTGGGGTTCTGTCCATTGTCTACAACCACTCCACATTCCTTTGCCATGAGCAGAGAGAGAGAAGCTAGAATACCGTTTTTTCATTCATTTCTAGACACTGGGGTTTCGTAAACGAGCAGATGATACCGTATTAAAGTTCGTTAACTGATTTTCACTTAGCAAATCAATAAAGAAATGTCATCTAACCAGGAGTGTTCCAACATCTGCAGACAGCAGTAAAAACGCTTCATCTCTGTCTATCTAGGTTAAATCATTAAGCCAGAAGTCTCTATTTCAAGGCTAATGATGCACAGGACTCACACCCAGCAGGAGCTCATAAAACAACATGTACTCGCTGGAGTCCGCTGTCATGAATAAGCAATGTACAGCAGAGTACGTGTGGGCTGAATAAAATAAAGCCGTCCTGGCCAACACGGCTACAGCTTGGTCCAGTGCCACAGCTCCACAGCTAATCTACAGCGATTTCCTTAGCCCAGTTCTCCTGAGTGTTATCTTTCCTTGACGGAGAACAGGAGGGTGAACAACATCAAAGGCCCCGAGGGAGAAACAATCTGCTGGTGGGTGAGTGAAGGTCCACTTGTGAAGGGAGAGCACAATCATCTGATACTCTGCCAAAGGAAAAGGATGCCAAAGGTGTCACTTCACAAAGGAAGACTTGGCCAGCGCTTGGGCTTCATTCATCTCAAGCCTTCACACGTCAGAGTAACGGCCTGCTGTCCAGGTTTGAAGGGATTGGGCGACCACTGAATACCTTAAAAATTACTAACTGACACAATGTTTAAATGGACCTTCAAAGAACACAGTGTGGATGTATTTGCATCGAGCGGCATGGCGCAGCAGGTAGGGGTCGCAGTCACACAGCTCCAGGGACCTGGAAGTTGTGGGTTTGTTTCCTGCTCCGGGTGACTGTCTGTGAGGAGTGTGGTGTGTTCTCCCTGTGTCTGCGTGGGTTTCCTCCGGGTGACTGTCTGTGAGGAGTGCGGTGTGTTCTCCCTGTGTCTGCGTGGGTTTCCTCCGGGTGACTGTCTGTGAGGAGTGTGGTGTGTTCTCCCTGTGTCTGCGTGGGTTTCCTCTGGGTGACTGTCTGTGAGGAGTTGGTGTGTTCTCCAAACAATTGGATCACCATCTTTTATATCGCTGTTTTTTTATTTTTGAGACACCTTGTATATCAGCTCAAAATAGCAAAAAAAAAAAAAAAAAAAAAAACTCGTAAGAGATGATATTATAAGGATAAAGCAAAGAAGCTAGTGTTGACATCAAAGAAATCTACAGCCCAGTGAGGATCTTAAAGTCATGACGGTGAGATTAAGAGCATCACTCACCAACTGATCCAACGCCTTGTCCGCCATCTCATGCATTCACCTTTGTTTTTCCCTTTCACGTGTTGTGAATAAAAAACACGAACAGCGAAGGAGTGAATAGTGAGATTTGTTTATTTTCTTGAAGATTTGTTCAACAAAGTGTCTGCGTGGGTTTCCTCCGGGTGACTGTCTGTGAGGAGTGTGGTGTGTTCTCCCTGTGTCTGCGTGGGTTTCCTCCAGGTGACTGTCTGTGAGGAGTGTGGTGTGTTCTCCCTGTGTCTGCGTGGGTTTCCTCCGGGTGACTGTCTGTGAGGAGTGTGGTGTGTTCTCCCTGTGTCTGCGTGGGTTTCCTCCGGGTGACTGTCTGTGAGGAGTGTGGTGTGTTCTCACTGTGTCTGCGTGGGTTTCCTCCGGGTGACTGTCTGTGAGGAGTGTGGTGTGTTCTCTCTGTGTCTGCGTGGGTTTCCTCCGGGTGACTGTCTGTGAGGAGTGTGGTGTGTTCTCACTGTGTCTGTGTGGGTTTCCTCCCACAGTCCTAAAACACACGTTGGTAGGTGAATTGGCAACTCAAAAGTGTCCGTAGGTGTGAGTGAATGTGTGTGTGTCGCCCTGTGAAGGACTGGCGCCTCCTCCAGGGTGTATTCCCGCCTTGCGCACAATGATTCGGGGTAGGCTCTGGGCCCACCGCGACACTGAACTGGATAAGGGTTACAGACAATGAATGAATGTATTTGTATCTGGTAAGAAACAAGATTACTGATTTAGGGATGTGGAGAGTTAGGATAAACAGAGAGACGAACCTCCTGAAGAGTGGAAAAATTGCTCCGCTGTTTCATTTGCCTCACACATCATGCCATAAGAAAGATGACAATACACAGCAGGTGGCATTAGGCCTGCTGTGGAACTGCACCAAATGAGACCGTCCAAAAAAGGCAGGGATTTAACTGCATGATTCACGAGATCCATTTGTATTCATTATGTTAATAATAAGCAGCAATGTTACAACACTCAAACCAAAGCCAACAGCAGTAGTGTCTTGTTTTTAAATAACATTTAATTACTTAGAAATGTGCCAGAAATACACAGAAAATCCTAAAGCCAAAAGTATATCTATTGTCACTAACGTGGAAGTAATAAAAGTAAAAGTAACTTCCCAGAAACTTCCAGAACCGCAGTGGAACTTTTTTTTTTTTAAAGCACATCCAGCATCTATCAGCACAGAGAGAACTTTGTTATGTGCTGTTCTTTTCTTTTTGAAACTTTCTGGTCTAAAATAAAACGCCAAACACAGAGCAGCACACCGACAAAACAGAAGGAAGGTAAACAAAAGTAATGAATGAATGAATGAAATGTAAATGAATAAAAAGTAGATTCCTTGATACAATAATACAACTGAATATAAATATATCAAATTGAGTCTATTTAGGAAAGTACATCAGAATAAATGTAGCTTATTTGGGAATGATATTTTCACCTTGGCTCATGTTTCTGGGAGTACAACAAATCAGAAGTGAGTAGACCAGCCATTTAGGAACGCACTTGTGAGTTGGGAGAGCTAATCACTGTCTTCGAGGTGTGTTTGGTGATGAGTATGTCGTCGCCCCAAGCTCCTTCCACACACCAATCTTTTACAATTTCATAATCTCTGGTGCCTAAAACGTTTGCACAGTACTGTACATTAAAAAGACTAGTCAAACGACTAGTTCTCTGTGCTTTTAGGTTCAGTATAACACAAAGAGGCTTTTCTAGAGGCTTTCCTAGAGGAAACAGACGATCAGGTTTAAGATCTGCCTCAATACAGCTGATGCACATTAGTAAACTATAAAAAATGCACTGATCTTTGAGATTAAATCAGAACGACTATTTTGAAGTCACTAAGCACATGGCGTAGATGCCACATATTGATACAGACATTGGTTGACTGTTTTTAACTAGCTTGTTTATTACTTACAGTGGTCATGTAAGGTCATGTCTAATGGCGACCAGTGTTCTCTTTATACATTAATGAGAAACAGTCCAAAGCACCATGGATGAGTTACTTACTCACAGATGTTAAAGAATAAAAAAAGAACACATCTTCATCCTGTCACAACACAGACTCTCTTAAGCAAAACAGAAAAATACACACCCACACACTGCTTCTGTGCCTCTTAAAGGAACACTGCACCTTTTTTGGCTGTAAGCATGTGCCACAAAATGTATAACAATATTAAAAACAGCTGAGTTTATGGGCAACACTGACTGACTGAGGTATCCTGACTATCCTACATCGAAAGGTCAAGAGCACCACAGCTATAGTCTGATCAATGTACACCAGCGTTAGAAATGGGTCTGCAGTAGTAAACTCATTTGAAATAGAGGCCTACACAAAGTCTCTTCTCTGTATTTCGAGGCATGGTTCCATGCTTAAGTGTGTCACATGCAGTGCAGCTTTTACCCACTATGCTATGCCATAAATTAGGGTAAAATAATAATAAAAAAAAAGTTATTCTCACTTTTCCCCCAAAAATAGAACTCTTCAGAGCAATACTAGGTGAAGGGCTAATGCCAAGATGCATTAAGCTGGAGAATTGTCAACTGGGAGTAATCAGACTCTGTCTACATGCCAGCAGGATCACCGCTCAGAAGGACCAGGAGAAAATTAAAACTCCAATCCACTGTGCTGACGGTGCCACTGGCGTAATTGATTTCAAGGATTTAGATAAATGACTCAAGTTGTGTTGTGTAAAGACCACGTAACTGGTCCCCACCCCCCACCAGTTCAACCCTCAGTAACGTTTACTTCACATTGTGAATGTTTATAGTCTAACCCTCAGTAACGTTTACTTCACATTGTGAATGTTTATAGTTTAACCCTCAGTAACGTTTACTTCACATTGTGAATGTTTATAGTCTAACCCTCAGTAACGTTTAGTTCACATTGTGAATGTTTGTAGTTTAAGCCTCAGTAACGTTTAGTTCACATTGTGAATGTTTGTAGTTTAAGCCTCAGTAACGTTTACTTCACATTGTGAATGTTTATAGTTTAACCCTCAGTAACGTTTACTTCACATTGTGAATGTTTATAGTTTTACCCTGAGTAACGTTTACTTCACATTGTGAATGTTTATAGTTTAACCCTGAGTAACGTTTAGTTCACATTGTGAATGTTTATAGTTTTACCCTGAGTAACGTTTACTTCACATTGTGAATGTTTATAGTTTAACCCTGAGTAACGTTTAGTTCACATTGTGAATGTTTATAGTTTTACCCTGAGTAACGTTTACTTCACATTGTGAATGTTTATAGTTTTACCCTGAGTAACGTTTACTTCACATTGTGAATGTTTATAGTTTAACCCTGAGTAACGTTTAGTTCACATTGTGAATGTTTATAGTTTAACCCTGAGTAACGTTTACTTCACATTGTGAATGTTTATAGTTTAACCCTGAGTAACGTTTACTTCACATTGTGAATGTTTATAGTTTAACCCTGAGTAACGTTTAGTTCACATTGTGAATGTTTATAGTTTTACCCTGAGTAACGTTTACTTCACATTGTGAATGTTTATAGTTTTACCCTGAGTAACGTTTACTTCACATTGTGAATGTTTATAGTTTAACCCTGAGTAACGTTTAGTTCACATTGTGAATGTTTATAGTTTAACCCTGAGTAACGTTTACTTCACATTGTGAATGTTTATAGTTTAACCCTGAGTAACGTTTAGTTCACATTGTGAATGTTTGTAGTTTAACCCTGAGTAACGTTTACTTCACATTGTGAATGTTTATAGTTTAACCCTGAGTAACGTTTAGTTCACATTGTGAATGTTTATAGTTTTACCCTGAGTAACGTTTACTTCACATTGTGAATGTTTATAGTTTTACCCTGAGTAACGTTTAGTTCACATTGTGAATGTTTATAGTTTAACCCTGAGTAACGTTTACTTCACATTGTGAATGTTTATAGTTTAACCCTCAGTAACGTTTACTTCACATTGTGAATGTTTATAGTTTTACCCTGAGTAACGTTTACTTCACATTGTGAATGTTTATAGTTTAACCCTGAGTAACGTTTACTTCACATTGTGAACGTTTATAGTTTAACCCTGAGTAACGTTTACTTCACATTGTGAATGTTTATAGTTTAAGCCTCAGTAACGATTACTTCACATTGTGAATGTTTGTAATTTAACCCTCAGTAACGTTTATTTCACATTGTGAATGTTTGTAGTTTAAGCCTCAGTAACGTTTACTTCACATTGTGAATGTTTATAGTCTAACCCTCAGTAACGTTTAGTTCACATTGTGAATGTTTGTAGTTTAAGCCTCAGTAACGTTTACTTCACATTGTGAATGTTTGTAGTTTAAGCCTCAGTAACGTTTAGTTCACATTGTGAATGTTTGTAGTTTAACCCTGAGTAACGTTTAGTTCACATTGTGAATGTTTGTAGTTTAACCCTGAGTAACGTTTAGTTCACATTGTGAATGTTTGTAGTTTAACCCTCAGTAACGTTTAGTTCACATTGTGAATGTTTGTAGTTTAAGCCTCAGTAACGTTTAGTTCACATTGTGAATGTTTGTAGTTTAAGCCTCAGTAACGTTTACTTCACATTGTGAATGTTTGTAGTTTAACCCTCAGTAACGTTTAGTTCACATTGTGAATGTTTGTAGTTTAACCCTCAGTAACGTTTAGTTCACATTGTGAATGTTTATAGTCTAACCCTCAGTAACGTTTGCTTCACATTGTGAATGTTTATAGTTTAACCCTCAGTAACGTTTAGTTCACATTGTGAATGTTTGTAGTTTAAGCCTCAGTAACGTTTACTTCACATTGTGAATGTTTGTAGTTTAACCTTCAGTAACGTTTACTTCACATTGTGAATGTTTGTAGTTTAACCCTGAGTAACGTTTAGTTCACATTGTGAATGTTTGTAGTTTAACCCTGAGTAACGTTTAGTTCACATTGTGAATGTTTGTAGTTTAACCCTCAGTAACGTTTAGTTCACATTGTGAATGTTTGTAGTTTAACCCTCAGTAACGTTTAGTTCACATTGTGTCTCTATCAAAGGAATATTTACTGTGTACAAGTTATTTTCTTGTGTAAAAGTAAGCTTCCCTTGCAAATAATATAAATGCTTTCATCATATTGTCCTCTGCACACTATTCGTTATATTTCTTAACATTTTATTTATTTAGTTGTGTGCATATGTGATTTTATACTGACCATAAAATTACTGGAAATCTCTGTTCAAGTGTAGAGTGCAACATTAAATTTGTGTGAGAGAGAAAGACTGAGTGCCCCCCCCCCCACCCCATCTTTCAGGTGTGCATTCCTTTTAGGTGTGTGTGTGTGTGTACAAAGGGAGTGAGAACCTCTTTCAATTAACTTAGTAGTACCTGAATTTTTGTTTCTTTTACAGAGAGGATTCACAGTCATGATTTCCTCCTCGGCCTGTTACACAGTCAGCCTCAGGTGAAGTGCCTCCCTCACAGACACCAGCCTGGCCAGCAAAAGGTTTCCCCTGGGGACGTGCAACTTCCCCACAGCCACCAGCAACCCATGCACCACCTTAACACTGAGAATGTGACAGAACTTTACTGTTCCCAGCAGCCCCCACATCTCAGTCCTCATCAGGAGAAATACCTCTCTCATGGCTGTCACCAGCTCTGCCAGCAAAGAGGAGGTAGGGGGGTATTATGAGCACACTGGGCTTCTTCTATGCATTGCCAGGAGAAAATTGACAACATCAGGTATTACCTCTTCTTGTTGCCTCAGCCATCACAGATCATGCCACGGTACACATACAGAGCAAGGTTCTGGAGTCTTCATCTTAGTGACCCTGATGAAGATGTCCATAATAACAGAAAAAGGGCACAAACCAGCTTCCAGTTAAAACCCCTGATGGACACCCTCAGGAACACCTGCAAACCGTTAGATCATCCTCACAGTGACCTGGCTGTGGATGAAATACTGGTTGCCACCAAGACTAAGTCTGTGATGACCCACTATATCAAAGCAAAACCCAAAAAAGTGGGGGTTCAATCTGTTTGTCCTGACTGACTCAAGCAATGGCTTTTCATTTACACTGGGAAAACATCATCCCCACTGGACATGGCCTCTCCTATGATGTGGTTATGCTTTTTTGGTTATAGCTTTTACACAATGATACTAATGGACAAACAATGACCTTTTACACAGTAAAATGAACATTCTACTATTTGACAGACATTTTTCTTTTTTTTTCTTATTTTGTTATGACACTAAGACTATAGTAAACCCATTTAAATCACAAAAACGATTTGTCCAAATGATTAAAGGTATGTTTTGACAAGAAATATGAATAATTTCTAAAAGCTGAAGGAATTTTTTAGGGTTTTGGAATATTTTTAAATAAAACTTGTGTTGGGTGCAAGAGCTTTTAAAAGAAAATTTCAGAAAATATGCAAAAATCTAGAAAATGTCCTTAGGCGGTTAAACTAAGTTGGACCGGCGTAATTAAAATGAGCTAAATCAACACAATAAAGTCTATTACATTAATTTTAGTGCAGTAAGTTGGACCAACGTAATTAAAATAAAATAACACAACATGTTATTTTTATGCCAACCTTAATTAACATAAGTTTCATTAACACTATTAAATGTTGTACATCCATTATCCATTATCCTACCTCCTTCGATTATGATTATCGTCTATTGTTTACACTGCCTTTTACATCCATTATCCTACCTCCAAATCAGGTTATTGTCTTCAGTCAGTGTCCCAGTGTCTCCTGTACGTCTATCAGTGAGCTGCTGGTATCGTACGTCCTGCACTTGTCTTCTGTTTGTTCACTTTACATTTATCTATATACTTAGCTTATTTGAATTTAGCCTATTTTTTGTTAAATTTTACTGCATCTTGGAGAGGAGAGTAACGTAATTTCAATCCGTTGTATGTCCTGTACATATTCAGAATTGACAATAACACAAAACTTGAACTAAATCAAGTTCAGAGAACAATAAGTTAAACTGGAATTTTAAGAAAGTACAGTGGAACCTCTACCTACGAAGTTGATCCGTTCCGTGACCCGGTTCGTAAGTGGAAAAGTTCGTTTCTCGAGTCAATTTTCCCCATTTAAAATAATGGAAAAGCAATTAATGTGTTCCAGCCCCCACCCCAAAAGTCACCCTTTTTGCACTGATATATGTTTACAACACTCTCAAATTAGTAAAAAATACATGTAGCGTTACTAAAAATAAAAGAGAAATACAGTGGAAACAGTAATAAAAAAGAAATAATAAAGTTGTAAGTGGTTACACATCGATACCTTGAAGACGTGACGACTGGCTGGAGCAGTAACACAGGCACTGGCTGTATGACGGGAGGTGGGGGGGGGGGGATAACGGAGAGTAGGTGGGTGAATGTGGAGAGACGAAGCGTAGATACGGCTTAACTTAGCACGAATTTCAGTGTCTGCTATTTACACTAATGCTAAATTGCTAAAGCTACAATGTGCTAATCTTAAAAGCTCACTCAAGTCTGGGGGCGCTGGGAGACTCGCCTATTGGAGTCAGTGGTCATTTCCAGCTCCGGCTCGGAGGAGGCTCGGGTTCGTTTCTAGAGTCGTGGTTCGTTAGTGGAGGCAAAAAATATTCAAATGCCCGGTTCGTATCTTGGAAAGTTCGTTAGTAGAGGTTCCACTGTATTAAGTTTATCCAACTGAAGTAAATTACACTGGATAAACAAAATAACCTTAAGTTTGAAGAAAGCCATTATATAGTGTGGAAATACTTTCCATGATTTAATTAAGTTCAACCAAAGTTTTTTGAGTGCATGCTTAGGACAGGTTAAGTGCAGAAATTCTAATATTCAGACAACCAGGCCTCAGTATAATGGCAGTTTAATTACCTAAGAAAAATCATTACAGAAAATTACTGAATGCTCCTGTTAAGTTTGTTCCCTGTAGAGGACTTATAAAATTATTTTTACCAAAGGGTGGACAAACAATTACACACTACACTAAATTTTTACTAAAGTCTTTTCTAATGAAGCGACCAGGTACACGATGAGGTACTGTGGCTTTCACCCAGAATAAATGTTGTTTTTAATGTTTTATATCAGCGATGTGTTTCCAGAATTAAGAACGGCACATCACTGACGCTGACACACAGCCTATCTTTTAAAACGTGGCTGTCATGTATTTGATGTGCTTTTTTTCTTTCCAAGGTCATTCTTAATATCTCCCTGGACACTATTCTCAAATCAAGGGTATTAACCAAGGAGCCACGGCAGTGACAGATGCTTCTTTTCTGAGAGGAATTTACCCGACATCTTGAAATGTTGCGGTGAAAACGTACATATATTGAATAGTGACCACAGACCCTGAAAAGGACACATGTTCTATTTTACCCTATTTATGCATTGAAATTTTCATAGAAAAAATCCACTTTCCACTGAAAAGAAATGCTCTGGAGCAGCCACACAGGCGTCTATAGTCTCCGTATCCAATGCCATATATCACCTGCATAAACCATACATTAAAGGGGCTCTGGAACTGTTTTCTCTGGAGTTCTTTTCTTTATTACCTCTGAAAGGAGTTGGAACGATCAATCGTCCAAAATCAATGCCTGACTTCACTCATTTTCTTGCAGCCAAATGCCTAACGTTCCAAAATTGACTGTAAATCCTTCAGTAAGAACAGGGGAAGGAAGACACCCTCAAGATTTCAGAAGAAAACCTGAATCCTTTTTTAATTTTAATGTGAAATGAACTGAACATTAACACATTGTTTGAGAGATCAGTCGTCACTTTGTCACAGCCACCACAATTGACCGCTGATTGTTGATATCACTGCAGGGCGGGAATGTCCCTTAACTCTTTCGCATGAGGTTTGTCAATGGTAAAGAAGTCAATCAGTTCATCAGATTAGGGACATTGGCTATTCTTGGCTGACTTTCTAAGTGGACGGATAAACATGTGCCAGAAAGAATCTTTATCAAAAATAATGCCAGGAGCTCCGTCTCTGACTTTATCCTCAGGTCCTAATAGTAGTATTCCTAAAATAGGGATCCCAGGAGTAAAAACACCAAATCTTACTTGGTGTTCCTTTAAAAATAAAGATGCTAAAGCATGTGGAGCGATGATGGAGTGATGGCGCACCCACATCTTTGGGATGAGCCGATATGGCATTGGCACAAGCTGAACGTAAATTCAGTCGTAGCTAAGTGCGGACGTAAGCCACTACGTCCAAGTTCACGAACTACACTTGTGCCAGTGTATCAAGTGAACCAGAGCAGGGAGCGAACGGGTCATAGCAGAGAGTTTGGACACTGATTTGAGGCCAGTGTCCACACACAGCCTGGAGTGAGAGGATGGAATTGAACTAATGGTCCGGCAGAAAGGCAGAGCTCTGGGAATGGGACATCCACTTTATGAGCATTCATAAATAAAAAGTGTGGACTTAACTGAAGGTGCTTTCACTTCAAAGACAGACTACATTAAAGTTGTATGTGATGGATTTGGGATATAGGAGGAAGTGAGGAGGTGAACTCCCATCATAATCATGACTATCATCATCGTGATTATCATCAGCGACACTGATTTCTTCCTACAATGGAGGACGCTATCCTTCTGATTCCGATTAGTGAAGACTCACGTATTCCAGGCTGCAGCTCTGCTCTTAGCCTAGTGCCTAAAAGAGACATCATCAGTGCTGGATGATTGCAGTCCTCCACTTGAGCTCTTCGCTAATTAACCCTGGTGTCGTTAAGCTACCTAACACGTGCAAAAGAAGGACAGCGCGCACCCCAGGCTTGGACAGAAGGCATCTGGACTATCACGCTGATGGATTTGAAAAGATTTTATAGCTCCACAGCAGCACAGTGATGAATAATTTACCTTCATGAAAACAGAAGGATGGGCACCTACTCTGGAAAGTGCAGCCCCGATAAGAAAAGAGACACTGACACAGAAACACACACGCATGGCAATGAATAATGGACCCCATACTCTACTGATAGCAACTACCTGCTAAGGTCCTCTCTAAAAATATCCCCTTTCAGAGGAGAGAGAGGGAGAGATAAAAAGGGGAAAAGAGGAGCACCTGAGCTCTATTAAAACAGCTTTCCGTATTAAAGGGGCAGTATGTGGATGGATAATTGAGGGAACAGTAAGTCATTTGTATGTCCAAAATTAGCAAAATGATATATATTATTTAATAACATAAAATGATCATTCAGTTCCTGCCAAATCTCTCCTGGGGGGTGGGTGGCAATAACAGCTAGGATGCCTTATTCACTGGACAAATGAAGAGCTAGCCATCTAGAAAATTGGCACATTGTACTGTACAAATTAATCAGGAATCTAACTTTAGTGTCATCTAACGTTTAAGAGTTTTATTTCTCTGGTCGCCTCATGTAGAAACACCAGCAGTAAACATTAGATTCAAAAAGCTTTCTCTTTATCTACATACTCCACAGTATTCACGAAGAACCTAATCCAGGATTTCATTATATATATATATCTTCTTTAATAAAGCTACTTCGCCTCTACAGTGAATCAACAATCAACTGTGGTCATAAACAAATAAATTGCCATTGAGTCGCCCTCACAGATATTTTGAAGAGGGACCAGCTAGGTACAGGAGTTCCAGAATAAAGAGTATTGTGAAGTTCATGGAAGTCGTACTGTCCAGATCGCTAGCTGTTCACTTCACACAGCTCTCACTATATACTTCACAGGGTCATAGGGCCATTTGAAACCCGCCTCACCTTGTATACTACGAAAGCATGTAGGGGGGGTGAGCCCTCCCGGAACCCAATGAGAGTTTACTGAAAGCCATGTAGTTCGAAATAAAGAGCCTTAACATGAATGAGTGGAGTCTGGAGTAATTATCCACCATCTTGAAATCGCCCAAAAAAGAGGTGGGACTCTGCGAAACAAAACATAACGCTGACTGGACTGTGACTCTCAGAGGTGGGACCAACTGTCTGGCAGATCTTGGGCTTTTACTGTAGTAGAATGAAAGGGAAAAAATGTCCTCCCTTTGCCTTTTGGTGATGCGTCGCCCCATTGCCGTCATCAACAAACCGCCTCTGATAGGAATGATACATTTAAGCCATTATTTCTTTTTTTCAGCATTAGTAATAACTCATTGCCAGGCTTTAATTTTATTAATGCTTAAACTCTTTTAGAAAAGAGTGTGATGAATATGTTGTTTTTTGATATTGATCATAGACTAAAGACGTTTTCTGTCTATACTAATGATGCTGACAGCACTGTGCATCCTGTATTTTCACGGTTGTCTATGTACAACTATTGCCTTTACTTAAGAACCCACTGTAGGCACCATAATGAAAATACACACATTAATATAACGTAATGTTGATATGAGGTAAGCATCTGGCTCCAGACTAGCACCTCTGCTGATGCACTATGTTCATCTAAAACCCTTTTATGAACAGATGACAGGCTGCCAGCTAAATATGCCTTTTCATGTCCCCCTACCTACTGATCTGTCACGGAAAGAAAAGTACAAACTGGCAGACACAGAGTAAGCCATTGATCACACCGACACATACATACCACCTAGTCCTTATTGCGCTTTGCTTTACAAATACCACATCGAAACTGTGTTGTGTGTGTCCTCAAGAGCAACAGGCAGCCTGTAGTAGAAAAGAATGCTTTCTATAGCGCTTAATTAGGTGGTTGCAGTGGGTGATTCAGTTACATCCCACAGGCTTCCCTTCAAAGCTTTTAATTAAATTTAAGAGTCTGGGAGGTCAGGGAACCTTGGGGGCACTGAACCAAAGCGTGTCAGCTGAACCGGTGCTGGAACAAAAACTGCACAACGAACTCCTTTTATTCCATCGATTGTTCACCGGGCTTAAAGTAATCAACACATTGAATCCGATTCATATACATGCAGCCTCTCAGACCTCTGAATGTGTCTACTTCTATGTGAAACATCAAGGCAGGAAGACAACCAGTCTGTTTCTGGGCATGAAACACTCAACCAGTGACTCACACCTATGAACCGTTTCACACAGCCGCCCACCCACCAGTCAGCATGTGTTTTCCTGACTGAGGGAAGGAACCGGAGCATGCAGAGGAAACCCACTTACAGACAGTGACCCGAGGATTGAACCCTGGAGCTCCACTGTTCTGCCGAACTATACGGCAGGGATGGGCGGAATCCACATACGGTATTCCCGGGGTGCGCTGTCGAGCTGCACTGAGCCTTATATCTGTGAGCACAAAGTCGAGTGAAGGGTTTGAATGTTTGCGCTGTGCAGTTTAGCTCAGAACAGCCCGACGGTGCACACCAACACACGCTGACGATAAAAAACCTGTTTCTTACACAGCAAATTTCACCAACTGGTTTTGGAGGAAGAGAAAAGTACGAAAGTAAGCAAACTAAGACCGTTCTAGACCTGGTTAGAAGCAGAGCTGACACGCCACCAGGCACTTGGTTTAGCACATCACAGCGCATAATTTTCCAGCGAACTGAGGCTCAAAACACACATAATTACAAGATAAAGCCTCACACTTGTAGCACGTTTTCATCCTTCTTCCGCTCTTAACCCAAGCTCTGCGCTAAACTCACAACTGCGGTGGGCTACTGAGCTTGTTTTTCTCCAAAAAGTTTACAGACTGTCACTTAAACCTTACTCTATGGTCCAATATATGTCATCTGCCTTTGGTGTGAGCTCCTTCCCTGAGGGCAGGAACAAAACCTCCCAACCTGCTTCCTCCTGCAGGACTAAGAAGAGCTCTGAGCATGCTCAGTGGTTCCCTGAATCCATTCAGTTTCATTTCATTTGAATATTAAAAAATGTGATCTTCCGTACTAACCAGACCTAATTGGATATGTTGAATCTTCACAAATTAAGCTTGGCTCAGGAGAGGCTCGGAGTAATGACTCCGTTTGATAGGGCAAGGAGCCTCTGGGGCTGAACTCACTGAGCTGGGGGACTGATATGCTTCACTTGTTTAGTAACAAACTAGAAATACAACTAGGCTTAATGAGTGGAGCTTGTTGGTCTGACCAATGTTGGTAAATCAAGCGTAAACAGTGTCTTGTTCTTACAGTTTTTGATCTTGTCTTTCTTCGTCTTTGGAGAACCTCCTTATTTTGGACACACTTTACTGCTTCATAACAATGTTGTTGCATCGCTGCTGTGTACTCTAATGGGACCTACCACTGGCTGGACTGAGTTTGCTTCCAAATCCCACCTACAGTCTAACAGTTCTTTTTGGAACTACTTCAGTGAAGGGACCACAAATCATCATACGACTTCGAGAAAAGAGTACAGCCTGCAGGGCCTTGGGAAGGTATTTTGATAAGGGAGGTGACAATGATGGCAACAGGGTTTATCTTTACACTTATATAGCGCATTTCTAGACACCCAAGGACGCTTAACAATCCACACTGCTCAGAACTCTCAGTCCACACACACACTGGAGAGTAGCGGCAGCCAAACGCACACAGCGTACTCTCGACCAGGAACGACCATCCACCTGGAGGACTGCATCGGGCACTAGGATTTCACCCAGGACAGAGCGCCGATCCATATCTGGGCACTCACACATTCACTCACACATACAGACATTCTTTCACATACACACTCATTCACTCACACACCAGGACAGTTATTAGACAGAAGCCAATTCACCTACCCTCCATGTTTTTGTTTTTAATCACAGTCTGCAATGTGGTCAAAAAGTAGAAAGTGAACAAAAATGTAAAAGCCTGTCATACACGATCATTTTTGAGGATTGATTCTATATTTCTGTTTGTTTCCTGATCTTAATAATTATCTTAATAACTTAGTAGTTCAGTGTGCTGTGTGTTACATGTGCTGTGTGTTACAAGAAAATGTAAGTGTATTTAAAGGAGCAGGGAAGGATATATTTTGTGAACAGTCCAAATTTCCCAGCTATTGCAGTCAACAACGAGCGCAGAAAATAAGAGATGGGATAAGGTTAGTGCTGGGCAATATGATGCAAATCAATATCACGATTAATTGAACATTTTACCTCAATTACGATTAATGAACGATAATTTTGGTTTTGTTTGTTGCCCTCAGTTCACTGACGAGGCTTGTGCTATAAACATGCTCAAGTATTAAACCTGGGATATTTTTGTAGTGTTGCCTGGAGTAAGTCTCTTATTTTGAGCCATGCACTGTTCACATTTGGTGATGTGATTGTGCCTCAGGCGTTGAAACAGACTGGTGGAATTAACTTGGATCACTGAAACTGTTTTGTCACTGTTTACATTTGACCTCTTTATGTTCGATGCTGTCTTCTCTGAAAGTCAACTCATGTCCAAGTGCAGATACAGCATTTATTTTTATTTTTTTTGGTACAAGCTGCTTGATTTGCTCGGATGACCTCTGTGTTTAGGTTCTCCTCCATGTTGCATCCATGCAACTGATTGGATGAGGCAGAATCACGTGACTACATTTGCAGTGGTGTGGTTTTAAGGGGACAGTATAAGGGAGACATAGTAAAAAATCAGCAAAAAAGGATGAATTAAAAGAATAATTGAAATAGACAAGATTATGTTGATTAGAAATCCGGAATGTCAATATCCCTTCATATTCAATTAATTGCTCAGCCCTAGATGACACTTTATTGATCGCAAAGAAAATGCATAAATACATAAATGACTATGTACATGACAAACAGTTGCAGCATGTGTAATACTTGCACCAATGGAGTTCAGAGGCAGGGACATTTTCAGAGACCCACAGAGACAAAAGTGGCCAGTCTAGAGAGCAGATGGACTTTAGCAGCAGGTCAGATAAAAATAACAGTGAAGTTAGTGCGTCATAACAGTGTAAATGATAAGAAGAACTGGACATGTAAGAGTTTGGTGTAGTTTAGCACAGTTCAGACAGCAGGAGTTCCTGTTCCTGTGGTAAGAAGAATAAACCAGATTTGGAATCATGAGAGCTAAACACTTGAATGAGCAGCTTTACCCAGGTTTACCAGTTCATCTACAGCAAAAGACAAATTTCAGAAAACCACACACTAACGGAAACAGCAAGTATTAAAAACATTTTGGGGAAAAAAAAAACAGCGGCTAACCACAGCACCTTATACATGGGCAGAAACTCAACTATCACCATGGCAACACAGGCCATCACTGACCAAGTACTATTGCCAGTTCTCCTAGGAGGCAGAGAACAATGCCAACATGTAAACATGGCATTTCTGTCAGACTCATTGTCAATCGAGCCCATACGAACGAACTGTGCCTTTGAACCAGTCTGATTTTTCCCTTTTGGAGGACAGTAATTGGGGATATGCCACACAGAGTTTAATAACATAGTTCTGCAGATAACTTGAACCAGAGCTTGACCCTTATAAAACATCATTTCACAGATCCATGCATTGTTATTACAGGTGTTCCTGGTTGATCTATCCTTCAAATAAAACGTGTAAATGGAAAGCTTCCTTGATCTCTGGTTCTTGATAAATGAAAGTTATTTCCAGCTATTGCCACAGAAAATGTTTTATCCCAGAAAACAGTCAAGTTCTAAGTAAACAAGAGAAAGAAATACAGGTGCATCTCAATAAGTTAGAATATCAATATCAACATCAATGTTGATGATTATGGCTTAAAGCCAATCAAAACCCAAATGATATTATCTTATATATGACCAATTAAAAAAAAAAAAAACCTTTTAATACATAAATGTTGGCCCAAAGAAATGTATGTACAATATATGCACTCAACACTTGTTCAGGGCTCCTTTTGCATGAATTATTGCATCAATGCTGCATGGCACTGCTGAGGTGTTATGGAAGCCCAGGATGCTTGAACAGTCGGGTGGCTCTCATCTTCCTCCTGACAATACCCCATAGATTCAATGGGGTTTAGGTCGGGCGAGTTTGCTGGCCCATCTAGCACAACAGTGATACTGCGGATATTAAACCAAGTATTGGTACTCTTGGCGATGTGGACAGTGCCAAGTCTTGCTGGAAAATGAAATCCACATCTCCAAAAGGCAGAGGGAAACATGAAGTGCTCTAATATTTCCTTTAGATGGCTGACTTTGGACTTGATATAACACAGTGGACCAACACAAGCAGATGACATGGCTCCCCAAACCATCACTGATTGTGGAAACTTCACACTAAACCACAAGCAGCTTGGATTGTGTGCCTCTCCACTCTTCCTCCAGGCGTTGTCTCTGGGTCATCAGTGGCTTTACAAAAAGAACGTGACAGTTGTGGCCCATGTCCTGGACGTGTCTCTGTGTGGTAGCTCTTGAAGCACTGACTCCAGCAGCAGTCCACTCCTTGTGAATCTCTCCCAAAATTTTTTGAATGGCCCTTTCTTGACAATACTTTCAAGGCTGTGGTTTTCACTGTTGCTTTTCACACACTGTTTCCTTCCACTCAACTTTCCATTAATGTGCGTGGATACAGCAGGTGGCTGTCAATGACTGCCTTCAGGACCTCTGTCAAGTCAGCAGTCTTCACCAGACTACTGAACCAGACTAAAGGACCATTTTAAAGGCTTAGGAAACCTTTACAGGTGGTTTGTGTTGATTAATCGTGTTCTAATTTCAGAGATAATGACTTTTGGGTTTTCACTGGCTATAAGCCATTATCATAAACATTAAAATAAATAAACGTTTGAAATATATCCCTCTGTTTGTAATGAATCTATATATGTGTTTCACTTTTTGAAAGGAATTACTGAAATAAATTAACATATTATTGATATGCCCTGGGCATGAAGTGCTGGACAGTGCTCGCAGTGTGGATAAACCACAGAGCAAGATGAAATGTAGTAGCATGAGAGCAAAAAACTACAATAATTGAGAGAAATCAACAA
This sequence comes from Hoplias malabaricus, assembly GCF_029633855.1. Classification (NCBI taxonomy): domain Eukaryota; kingdom Metazoa; phylum Chordata; class Actinopteri; order Characiformes; family Erythrinidae; genus Hoplias; species Hoplias malabaricus. The sequence continues at coordinate 38,773,713 of NC_089812.1, read as the reverse complement.
TCAACACTTGTCTCACTGGATGTCAGTTTGGTATATCGGGAACAGTGTTCAACTTATTTTCATAATAAGTCTGTGCTCACATGTTTCAATGTTCCTGTTCATTTTAAACCAGCTGTCACGGCCTTGTCCTGTTGTCTGTTTTCCTCGCCATGTGCTCACGTAGAACATGGCTCTGTTTGTTATTGTTCGTGTCTCTGCCCTTGTCCTCGTCAGTCTCATTTGTAATCTGTCCCCCTCGTTATCTGTTCCAGGTGTCTCTTGTCTGTGTTATGTATTTAAGTTCCCTTGTCTCACTTCCTCTTGTCGGTCATTCGTTTCCAGTTGTTGTTTCCTTCTGTTTGTTTCCTTGGTCCTCCATTCGTGTTCCACTGTCGTCGTGTTGTTTCCTTTGTTTCGTAACCCTAGTCAGTCTTTGTTTTGCTATCCTTGTTATAAATAAAGTTTACTGTGTTTTAGCGTGTGCGTCCGCCTCCGTCAGTCTGCCCCCGCGAGCCTGACACCAGCATTCACATGACAAATGAATGTAATTAAATAATTTAAAGAAGAATTATTTAAAGTAAACTATGCAACATTCTAATCAACAAAATTGTTTTGTGCTGCAAATCATTGCAGTGCTTTTCAAATGGAGAAATGCAGAGGACACTTTAGCAGACAAAACGTACACAGGGAAGTGGTGGCGATGGCCATTTAATGTGGATTCAGCTTGTTAAGTCGTGACATATCGACCTTGTGAAATGTCACGTCCAGGTCCAAACTGGAGGGACCGAAGGCACGATTAGACCCAGAAATGGGGAAAACATCACAAATAGCATCACACTTGAAGGGAACCTCAACAATTGTGGGTAAACACAGTTCTCTCTGGTTGTTTACATTCAGAAGCTCCGCGTGGAACCATGTGTTTTTGAGGGGAAAACAACAGCAGTTGTTTATTTGTGACTGAAGTTTTTATTCACTGTTTGAATTACCACAGAAACTCATTTGTAACTTGATTTACTACATTTTTGGTAGTTATCCGTCTCCATGTTTGGAGATATTTCCTTACGTGATCTGAAAAATAATTCAATATTACCCACCTAAGTAGTGCAATATCCTCATTTATTTCCATTTGTGCTTTTCAACGCTTGGAGTTCTCACCATTGTCTTAAAACACTTTTTTTAGCATACTAAACCGAGACAGGAAATTGAAAAGACGTATCTAATTTGTATAGGTTTTTTTGTTTTGTTTTGCTTTCTTAAATCTTGTCCTTTTTTGGGGGGTCAGGTTTGTATTTTTTTTAACTCATTTACAGACACTGGGTCTTCGTAAACACATTAGACTGGTTTCCAGCGCACAAACAGGTTGAAGACCTATCAGATGGTGATGAAACATTAAGCGGATATAAAAATTTTTGAAAACATATAGGTGCCAGAGGTTTCAATTACAGCCATTTACTTTAAAGTTGGTGAATAGCGACATTAAAATATAATTTTATTAAATTTACGTCGGAGGTTACACATAAAGAAACGAGCCAAACCCCAGTCAGGGAAAATACAGTGTTTTGAGGTTTTTTCTTGCGTCGACAAACAGACCCCAGTGTGGAGACTTGGAGTGTCTTTCTGCAGGGAGTCTTTCTGTTTGTAGACTTGCTCTTTCTAGTCATTCACCATTCACTGGCCATTCCAGGCAACGGCTGGCAAGGGCAAAGAGGCGGTCCAAACAACTGCTCTTCTGTCTGTTTTCTAGTCCTCTCAGTGGCAGCACTGGTATTTGAAGCGGCGAGAGCACGAATCTCTCACCTCCTCCTTGAGTCAGATGCATAGTAAGTATCAGCGCAGCACTTAGAGGCTCAACAACTGACTCACACCTCACTGACTCACCTCCCATCTGTATCAAAACATAGGGCTGAAATGATGCTGTTAAGGCCACATTCGGTTTGATTCATAAATCCAGGCTGGAGGATTGTAAGGATGTCAGAGCACCGTTACACAAATACGAACCTGAAGGTCTGGATTATGTGAAAGCACTTCTGGATCAGCTGCTCCTTGCAGGATGTAATTTGCCTTAAATTGATGGTTAAAAATTTACCTGTAAATCTCAATCCTTCACTCTCTCTCCCCCCACTTTCTCTCTCTCTCTCAGTCCTGAGAGAGTCTGAGATTCTGAGATCCTGCCCAGTTCTGGTTTCTATGGAGATGCCAGTGGGCCTAATGCAAAAAGGGGTGTGAGAGAGTGAGAGAGAGAGAGAGAGAGAAACAGTTCTCCGCAGAGAAGAGCACTTGGCAGCCATTCAGAGCCAAAACAGAGAATGGCATTTATTTCCTTTCAGTTCCCCCTGATGACGCCTGGTGCCGGTTATGAATATCTTGAAATGAATAATATTCACTAATAAAAAACCCATTTGCCTCTTAGCGACACCTGTGGCAGAATGGAGAGGATTTGGCTCTAATGAAAGGCAGAGCAGTGCAGTATCTCTGCCATGTTCACAGTGAGACCACCAGCACTAATCAAAAAGGATATCAAGGCTGACACTGACTTTAAGAAAGACTCAAAGAACAGAGAACCATATTTTATCCTTCCGTTTGTCTCCGAGGACATGAACGTACGCCACAACCTATTATCCCCAGTCATTCAGTTTTTTCTGCTCAACCATTCACATACAGTTATGTAAAATCATAGTGTGATGCCTAATTCATTGCATTTAATTTCTATATTTCGCATGATATCTTCCAATCTATATTCTTCCATTTGTTTTGATTTTAAGAAATAACCAAATCTGATTAAAAAAACAAAAGCATTGTGTAGCACAGGACTCATAACTTTCTAATGTGAATATTAAAGGCCTGGAATCCACTAGCTTTTGTCTCTTTAGAGGGCCTTTTATAGCTTTTGAATAGTCACTGGAATTGAAATGGGATGAGTGTAATATACATCTGAATCCTCATTCTCAGAATCACCCATAAAAACAATGCTATTCTTGCAAGCATCTGTTGGAAGGAACAGATAAGTTTCCATTTTAATCAAAGTTTCAGACCACACCGGCTGCACTTATTTGTGTCAAACCATGAACACATTGAACCACTTGGACACATTCATGTATATTTTTTCTACTTGAAAAATACAATGACATACGATGTTTTGTGATGACAGTATGCTATTTTGAAAATAATTTACATAATTTATTTATTTACATAAAAGTTATTTACTGCAATATGATAAAACTGTTTACAATGTACTGTAGGGGCGGCACGGTTGCGCAGCAGGTTAGTGTCGCAGCCACACAGCTCCAGGGGCCTCGAGGTTGTGGGTTCAATTCCCGCTCCGGGTGACTGTCTGTGAGGAGTGTGGTGTGTTCTCACTGTGTCTGCGTGGGTTTCCTCCGAATGACTGTCTGTGAGGAGTGTGGTGTGTTCTCCCTGTGTCTGCGTGGGTTTCCTCCGGGTGACTATCTGTGAGGAGTGTGGTGTGTTCTCCCTGTGTCTGCGTGGGTTTCCTCCGGGTGACTGTCTGTGAGGAGTGTGGTGTGTTCTCCCTGTGTCTGCGTGGGTTTCCTCCGGGTGACTGTCTGTGAGGAGTGTGGTGTGTTCTCCCTGTGTCTGCGTGGGTTTCCTCCGGGTGACTGTCTGTGAGGAGTGTGGTGTGTTCTCCCTGTGTCTGCGTGGGTTTCCTCCGAGTGACTGTCTGTGAGGAGTGTGGTGTGTTCTCTCTGTGTCTGCGTGGGTTTCCTCCGGGTGACTGTCTGTGAGGAGTGTGGTGTGTTCTCCCTGTGTCTGCGTGGGTTTCCTCCGGGTGACTGTCTGTGAGGAGTGTGGTGTGTTCTCCGTGTCTGCGTGGGTTTCCTCCGGGTGACTGTCTGTGAGGAGTGTGGTGTGTTCTCTCTGTGTCTGCGTGGGTTTCCTCCGGGTGACTGTCTGTGAGGAGTGTGGTGCGTTCTCCGTGTCTGTGTGGGTTTCCTCCGGGTGCTCCAGTTTCCTCCCACAGTCCAAAAACACACGTTGGTAGGTGGATTGGTGACTCAAAAGTGTCCGTCTGTGTAATATCCTCCAGATTTTAAGTATAAACTGTTGTGAGTTTGGGGGTGGGGGGGGGGGTGGGGGCACATGGGATCATTCAAAAAATAAAACAAAGTCATGCAGATAGTCAGAGACAGGTTATTGGCACTGCTGTCCTGAGCTGGTGCAGTAATGTATTATTGGCCTTGGGTGGTGTGGAAAGGTGTGTGTGTGTTCCAGACACTGAGAGTTTAATTGTGTCTGTGACTGCACTGTACACTTCCCCTGTAGACTGCTGATAAATTAGAAAGGTCCTTTTCAAGAACAAAGCTCCAGGCAGCAGAGGAGGAGGCAGTTTGACATTAAATGTCCATGACTAGAGTCGAGCACCCGAATGAGCACACCATCTCTCTCTCTCTCTCACACACACACACACACACACACACACAATGTCACACACTGTCCGAAGTATCAAGCTGGAGACTGACCTGCAGAACGTGAAGTTATCAGCAGTAACACATTTAAGCTTCTGAACTTTCTACCTTTACTTCTGTTTGTTTGAAGGATAACATCATTAGCGTTTAAAGCAGTTTATCCAGTTGTTCTTAATGTGGTGTATTCGTCTGAAAACCAGTTACTTCACACAGAATCAGCTTCAGAAATTCAGCCTGTCGTACACGTAGTCAGAGAGAGAGACAGAGAAAGAGAAATCTGTGTCACAGCAAAAGAAGCAGCCATTTAAGTCAATCGTCATTTTAATATTTGAATATTATTGACTATTACTTTATATTTCCTTCAGGTTTTTTTATGTTTTAAATCAATTCTATTCTTTTTTTGTTTTATAATTTGTTTCCGTGATTATTGTTGAGAGTGAGGATGAGAGAGGAGGAGCGAGGGAAGCAGAAAGAGAGAGAGAGAGAGAGAGAGAGAGAACAAGGGAACATAAGAACCTGGGAACCAAAATTCATTTAAGCCACGCTCACATTTTTACTATCATTAAACCAATTAAAACATAATACCTGCTCAGTTGTTTTTGCTGCATTTACTGCTAATAAGAATACAGTCAAAAATCTCCACAAACATGTTTAGCTAATAGGAACCGATGAGTTAATCTGTCACACAAAACAGTTATTAGCACCAGCATCATGTAGGTAATATTTATCTGGTGTATTAGCCTAGCTGTTTATCACACAAGCTTCTACATTACATTCATCTGATCTTCTGTGGCGGGTGGCACAGTGGTGCAGCAGGTAGGTGTCGCAGTCACACAGCTCCAGGGGCCTGGAGGTTGTGGGTTCAATTCCCGCTCCGGGTGACTGTCTGTGAGGAGTGTGGTATGTTCTCTCTGTGTCTGCGTGGGTTTCCTCCGGGTGACTGTCTGTGAGGAGTGTGGTGTGTTCTCCCTGTGTCTGTGTGGGTTTCCTCCGGGTGACTGTCTGTGAGGAGTGTGGTGTGTTCTCCCTGTGTCTGTGTGGGTTTCCTCCGGGTGACTGTCTGTAAGGAGTGTGGTGTGTTCTCCCTGTGTCCGCGTGGGTTTCCTCCGGGTGACTGTCTGTGAGGAGTGTGGTGTGTTCTCTCTGTGTCTGTGTGGGTTTCCTCCGGGTGACTGTCTGTGAGGAGTGTGGTGTGTTCTCTCTGTGTCTGCGTGGGTTTCCTCCGGGTGACTGTCTGTGAGGAGTGTGGTGTGTTCTCCCTGTGTCTGTGTGGGTTTCCTCCGGGTGACTGTCTGTGAGGAGTGTGGTGTGTTCTCCCTGTGTCTGTGTGGGTTTCCTCCGGGTGACTGTCTGTGAGGAGTGTGGTGTGTTCTCTCTGTGTCTGCGTGGGTTTCCTCCGGGTGACTGTCTGTGAGGAGTGTGGTGTGTTCTCCCTGTGTCTGCCTGGGTTTCCTCCGGGTGACTGTCTGTCTGTGAGGAGTGTGGTGTGTTCTCCCTGTGTCTGCCTGGGTTTCCTCCGGGTGACTGTCTGTCTGTGAGCAGTGTGGTGTGTTCTCCCTGTATCTGTGTGGGTTTCCTCCGGGTGCTCCGGTTTCCTCCCACAGTCCAAGAACACACGTTGGTAGGTGGATTGGCGACTCAAAAGTGTCCGTAGGTGTGAATATGTGTGTGTATGTGTATGTGTCTGTGTTGCCCTGTGAAGGACTGGCGCCCCTTGCTGGGTGTATTCCCGCCTTGCACCCAATGATTCCAGGTAGGCTCTGGACCCACCGCAACCCTGAACTGGATAAGGGTTACAGACAATGAATGAATAATCCAACCAGGTTAATACAAAATTGGGTGGTCTATCATTCGCTAGTATGTTGTAATGGCACCAAGTTATGGTCAGTAAATAATGCCTTTCTTTGGGAAAAACTGAGTCACTAATTGTCAGCCATTTTTCTCCCCCTCAGCTTTCTACTGCTTCTTGCGTTTTTGATAACCGGACTTCACAGTTCAGCTTACCAGCACCATCAGTCCTGCTTAGTGGCGAGTCAAGTGTGCATCTGTGTAGCGGCGCACATGTTAAGAACAACTGACAGCTGAGCTGTTTATTCCCGGAGCATACACCTTTCACGTGTCCTGCTCTGCCACAATCAGACTGTACCAACTCAGTGAATACAGAGATCCCAATTATGTTTATTTTGCTTATTTTAACAGATAAAATTATGTTTTATTTCAAAATCCTTCCCAAGGCAACACTACTAAACCAATATTAATAGCCTTCAAAGAGCCCCCTGTCAGTGCCAGGCCCTTAGAATCATCCTAACTTTTCCCCCGCTGGTGGCACCACTGAGTGTACATGCAGTATTTGTGAAGCATCGAGGAACAACAACAGCTTTACCATGAAGCATGAGGCCACACAAGCTTCTAGAACAGAATCGTAGTGTTCAAAATTCTTTTGACGAGAGAACTGTCCTTCGGGAGCATGAACTAGGCTTCAGTGGCTGAGCAGTTACTCCCAAGCCTCCAAAGCAGTGGAAACCTGTTCTCTGATGAATCACACTTCACCATGTGGAAATCTGATGGACGTTTGTGCGTTTGGTGGATGCCAAGAGAAAGCTACCTCTCTGACTGCACTGTGCTAACTTTATGGAAGATACTATACAGCTATATCTGAGTAAACTCCGGAATGTTTCTAGATCACTGTGCATGGGTGAAAGGGGCACTAAAGATTAAAATGAGTGAAAGAGGTAGACCACATTAGTGCCCATGGTGTCTGTAAACCCTTTTATTTTAAAAGTGGATGTTGACGTTCAGTACCTTCCTTTTCAAGGTTATTTAAGTTTATGAACAAGGTGGCCGTTATTGATCTGACGCCTTTCTACCCCAGCTGGGTGGCTCCAGCTTCACAGGAACCCATTTACATCATACGAGGTCCAATGAATCAAAGAGGAGGAAAAGGAAATGCTCAGACACAATGAGCCTGCACCCTGGCCTCAGTTTGCAGCACAATACATGAGTAAAGGGGCCGGACGGTGATGTGCTTGTTTTCTTTATTTGCCAAAATTGTTCAAACATAACGGTTTTTTGACCTTTCACTCAAAGTTCACACTGCGTGTGGTGTGTGGTGTGTTCTCCCTGTGTCTGCGTGGGTTTCCTCCGGGTGCTCCGGTTTCCTCCCACACTCCAAAATTACACGTTGGTAGGTGGATTGGTGACTCAAAAGTGTCCGTAGGTGTGAGTGTGTGAGTGAATGTGTGTTGCCCTGTGAAGGACTGGCCTCCCCTCCAGGGTGTGTGCCCGCCTTACGCCCAATGATTCCAGGTAGGCTCTGGACTCACTGTGACCCTGAATTGGATAAGGGTTACAGATAATGGATGGATGGTTATGTTTTATAACTTAATTTAAATATTCAGCTAGCCTTTACATTCAATGACAATTTCATGAGAAATGGGTCAGTTGATATTGTTTGTCATGGTGTGTCAAACATTTTTTCCTAATCTTTGGCCATCAGGATTCATCAAGCCACAGATGTTTACTCCTACATACAGTTACACTATCAAGACCTTTACACACACACTATGGTAAGCTTTCTGCTCATTTGTACAGTGATCACTTTGTAGCATGACTATAACTCTTATGTATCCTAAGACTGTGTGTGTCTGTGTGTGTGTGTGTGTGTCTACACCGTATTTTGTGTCCAGTGATACTCCTGTTTTTCATTTATTTACATTCATTAAGCCTGAGTCCAACCCACATTTTGCCTTTTACAGAGAGAACAGCCATTAACCCTAGAGGAGGGCCTCTGGTGGGGAATGGGCTTATGGGACATATTGGTTGAAAGAACACTAAATAATATTTTTATCTTAAAATTACAGCTTCAAAATCCTTGTGATGTTTCACTGACCTTTAATCGGAAGAAGAGAGCCTCGGTCATTGCTGCTGTGGGCTCAGCACTGCAGAAACTACACTATGTAACTTGTGGAGGCAGGTATGAAACCAACACCACCTTGAAAGTGCTTTGTATGATGTATTATTGTTATGTAGTCATTTTTAAAGCTCTTTCTTCATTAGTTTTGACAATAGTAAGTAGATTACTGGGTTTTGAATCCGATCAAGTGAAGGCAGTTTTTGATTCTTAGAAAACACATTGATTATCAGTAAACTTTAAAGGTTTGAAAAGCTTTAATAGTGACCCAGCACAACATGCCTCAGTTAACTCAGTTACACATTTCTGAAGTCTGTGGTTAAGGATCATTCAATTCAAAACGTCTCTTTGCTTTGTGTCAAAGAGCACAGCGCCAAAAGTCTTAACAAAGGAACGATAAAAAACAGAGCTCTATCTTCCTGCTTTAGTGAGCGATGGGGCTGGGCCCAGGCTCTCGCTCAAGAGTTCAAAACCGATTTCCTCTAGGGAACAGCTGGGGTCAAGCCTCTTAGACATTTTTATACTGCCATCATGTTTGGAGTGATGACGGTTGTATCTGTTCTGTCTCAAGCCCGAGCAATCTCCTAGCCCTGAATGCAATGGTAGCAGAGTGTTATCACGGAATGAAATGCTGAGCTATCCACATGCTACTCGCCAGCGTATCCTCTCAGATCAGGTGATGGCAAATCATGCCCTATCTGCTGCGGTTTTCGGCAGGGGCGGAATCACATTGTTGCAGAAGGGATTGTGTGGAAGGACAGTATCTACATTTTTAACACACTGAAGGACACAAAATGCTACCAGTCATTTATCAACAGATTGCAATGTCATTGGGGCAGTCTGTGAGAAAAGTAGACAGAATAAAACAATGTGTCTATATTGCTGACACTATTTTCGGAGCCCACTGTGATTACTGCACTTCTCAATTTCGTACTTCAAATTGCTTTTCTATCTCTCAAGCTAAGCCAAGCTTCACTGGGTGGCAGTGGAGTTTCTCACCTCTCTCTCTTTCTTTCTCTCTCTCTCTTTCCTTCAGCCCAAATGTGTGAAACAAGCTCCTCTTTCTTCCGCCCGCTCACAAAGGCCTGCTTTCATGCCGCTGAGAGATGGCTTCACACCAGCTCTGTTTCCAAAGTGATGCCTCGTAAACAAACCAAAGGGAATGCCAAAAATGGGTGGCCCTGGGACTCTGTGGTTATGTGTGTAGGGGTATCTATCTTTGTGTGTTAAGAAGCGTGCACTTGTCAACCATATCATGGAAAACTAAAGTTTTCTGACTTTGTACAAAGTAGTTTAATACAGAATGAAATGGTGTTTCAAAACTAAGCTGCACGTTCTCAAACTGACAGGAAAAATCAACCTGTTTACTGTTTGAATGTGTTTGAATGAGGCACAAGGCAGGAATACACCCTGGAGGGGGCACCACTCCTTCACAGGGCAACGCGCACACACACACACACACACACACACATTCACATCTACGGACAGTTTTGAGTCGCCAAATCCATCTACCAACATGTGTTTTTGGACTGTGAGAGGAAACCCACGCAGACACAGAGAGAACACACCACACTCCTCACAGACAGTCACCCGGAGGAAACCCACGCAGACACAGAGAGAACACACCACACTCCTCACAGACAGTCACCCGGAGGAAACCCACGCAGACACAGGGAGAACACACCACACTCCTCACAGACAGTCACCCGGAGGAAACCCACGCAGACACAGAAAAAACACACCACACTCCTCACAGACAGTCACCCGGAGGAAACCCACGCAGACACAGGGAGAACACACCACACTCCTCACAGACAGTCACCCGGAGGAAACCCACACAGACACAGGGAGAACACACCACACTCCTCACAGACAGTCACCCGGAGGAAACCCACACAGACAGAGAGAGAACACACCACACTCCTCACAGACAGTCACCCGGAGGAAACCCACGCAGACACAGGGAGAACACACCACACTCCTCACAGACAGTCACCCAGAGGAAACCCACGCAGACACAGGGAGAACACACCACACTCCTCACAGACAGTAACCCGGAGCAGGAATCGAACCCACGACCTCCAGGTCCCTGGAGCTGTGTGACTGCGACACTACCTGTGTATAGATTTATATATCAAAAACAGTCATGATAAACTAATTCTTAATGAGTTTTTCCTCTATTTTGATAAATAATCTTGTAATATTTACAAAAGATACTGGCCATTTAAAACTCAATGTGTGCATATAACTAATGCTGCAGGGCTGCAGTCCTGACCTCGGTGGAGTTTATATTTTCTGGGTATATTAATTCCCCTCCTGAACCACAGATGGGAAATTTCCCTGATATTCTGAAGTCTATTCCCTGTTAAATGACCCAGCGCACGCTGAAAACAATTACAGAAACAAGAGCAGGGGGTGCACTGGGACTCCCCACTCTCTTGCTCACTCTTGCTGCGACGTGCACTGACTTGTGAACGATTCGAGTTTCCGCGACCTGCCTCACACTGGCTCGGGCTGGACTCCAGAAGCAGGACGACAGTGGAACTACAGCTTAGAGCTCCAGCTGGGTGGCACAGAAGCACAGAAATAAACAAGAGTATTATCGGCCCAAAACAGCTCCCTCTGCTCAGACCACACAATTAGAGCGGACCGAGCTGATTCTAAGTTTCCATAAGAGTTTAATCATTAGAAGTTTGAAAATCCAACTGAGCTGAGCTACACAAGTCTTCTTTCCGTGTTTTAAGAATCAAGGCAAACAAAAGGGCAATGGCAAAAGCAAAGATGCCTCAGAAATCACAAGAGCATCTGAGAGTCCTGGAAGCAGCTGAGCTTCAACCTGGACGTAACCTGCAGTTAAGAACTTACTTAAAAAATGACTATTTTTCTTATCATTTTAACCAAGGAATTACAAGGAAATGTAGACAATTCTGGACTATTATAGAACAACTTTTCTCACAGCAAAACAAACTCTGCTCTCATTCAGTGGCTCCATGTCTTTTAAGGTGGAAAAGTAAGTTACGGATTGAAAAGGTACTGAAGTGTGTTTCTGACTGGAGTTTAACTTTGTCTGTGAGTTTTTATTTACTGTTACAGACTCATTCGTAACTCCAGCTGTTTTGTTTCGTAACACTATTGGTCTATGTTTACTTTCATGCCGTTAGCCTCCACCTGAACTTGGAGTCAGCTGCATTTTAAGTAATCTTTAACAGCATAAAGACCTCAATATTGTCCACCTATGGAGTAGAAAATAGTGACATTCTTAACCCTTTTCATGGTTTTCAGTATTCTGGTGCCTCTGCACCGTCCAAAAGCCTCTAGATGCCACTTCTCATGATGCACAGAGAAAAAGCCTGAGCCATTTTTGGCTGAGACCTGTTTTTATAAGGAGCTATGGCACCATATATACACTGGACTTTTTTCCAACATGTTTTTTTGTTTTTTGTTTTTTATATAAAAATTACTAAAATCGTTAATACAGTGGAACCTCTACCTACGAAGTTGATCCGTTCCGTGACCCGGTTCGTAAGTGGAAAAGTTAGTTTCTCGAGTCAATTTTCCCCATTTAAAATAATGGAAAAGCAATTAATGTGTTCCAGCCCCCACCCCGAAAGTCACCCTTTTTGCACTGATATATGTTTATAACACTCTCAAATTAGTAAAAAATACATGTAGCGTTACTAAAAATAAAAGAGAAATACAGTGGAAACAGTAATAAAAAAAGAAATAATAAAGTTGTAAGTGGTTACACATCGCTACCTTGAAGACGTGACGACTGGCTGGAGGAGTAACACAGGCACTGGCTGTATGACGGGAGGTGGGGGCGGGTGGAATAACGGAGAGTAGGCGGTGAATGTGGGGAGACGAAGCGTAGATACGACTTAACTTAGCACGAATTTCAGTGTCTGCTATTTACACTAATGCTAAATTGCTAAAGCTACAATGTGCTAATCTTAAAAGCTCACTCAAGTCTGGGCTCTGGGAGACTCGCCTATTGGGGTCAGTGGACATTTCCAGCCGCCGGCTCGGAGGAGGCTCGGGTTCGTTTCTAGAGTCGTGGTTCGTTGGTGGAGGCAAAAAATGTTCAAATGCCCGGTTCGTATCTTGGAAAGTTCGTTAGTAGAGGTTCCACTGTATATAGTGTTTTATATATTGTTGCGTTCCATTAATGTCCACTGAAAGATTTCGAAGGATTTTTCCTTCTCTTATAAAGTTACTATTTTGGAAGTATGTGGTTGGTTTCAAGAAAATGCTATATGTATCATAACATAAAAAATTTGTTGATATGAGATTTTTCTTCAATGTCATTCAGCCGTACCACTGAGAATGTTCTCAGACCCTGTGTTTAACCCTGCCACAAGTCACTGCAGCTAAGAGAGTCCTCAGGAATTGAGCTGTAAAACATGGCTTTAATATGAACTATCTGACCATGCCCGATGAAAACCTCAACGGCTGAAAAGAATCAGACAGTGGCCTTTGCTTTGCAGCTACTAAACCTCACATACAGTTGATACAGTAGCTCAGCTGTCTGAAACACTGAGGGAGGGCCTGTAGAGATTTAGCTCAGTCCAAAGACCCCATTTTTCCCCTCTTTCACTTGACAGTCATGAGCTCCGCTCCAAGGGGGGTCGAGTTCTAAGGAAACGTCTCTGCACTGGCAAGGAAGCATGAACGCTATTGAATAAAAGGAAAAGAGAAAGAGCGGAAGACATGAAGGACGAAAGCAGAGCGGTAGGGATTCTCCCGTGTGAACAAATCCCATTAGAAGGTACAGTACTGTGGGAATGCTGGGATTATTCCTGCAGTACCATGCGCTGCCCTATCAGCCCACATGTTTTCATGCTGATAAAAATGAGATGCATGGAAACACTGGTGTCTACATACTCCCCTGCGCAGCTCGCTCCACACGGGGCTGGCTACACATTAGAGACAACTGTCACAAAAGATTTTCTTGCTTGGGCAAAGTCCTCCACGTGCACTTGTGTGTGTGTGTGTGTGTATAAATATAAATGCATGTGTTGGAGAACGTTAAGATTCAGCTGAGACAGAACAGTTAGTCTAAGTAGCTTGGCTCTAATTTGGCTCTTTGTTTTTATCATTATTAGACTCTTATTTTTAACAGCATAAAGCCTGTTCTATTAACTTAGCAACTACAGCTGTTAAACAAATTAATTAGATCCTGCTTGGTCCCCAATTAAACGTACTGTAAAGATTATCTTCTCACAGCACATCAGTCATGCACCCAGAATGACCTGCATCGTGACTACGCTGTCGTAGTTGTTGTTGTTTTCTGCTACAAAGGAAAAAATGCAAATATCTTCACCACCCATGATACTACATTAGTCATTTCAAAATATTACACATTCAGTGAGTTTGCACACACACACACACACACACACACCCTTGTATTCCATTATTTGGGGGCCATTTCCATGTCTGTCATATTTATAACTATATAAATAAAATTATTATATTAATAAAATAATACATTTGCCAAATGTCCCTAGTGTCCAAATGGTCAAGGTTTCCAACGTGGTCCCACACTTAATTCAAACACAAACACCCCAATCAACCATAATATCATGACCACCTCACAGTTCCACTGACCATAAAGGAGCACACTGTAGTCCAAAGATTTTTTGACTCTTACACCCTGACTCTTCAATGGTCAGATCCCCATATGACACCCAGAGGGCAGGTATGATTTGAGCGGTGGATCATTCTGAGCGCTGCAGTGTCACTAACGACGTGGTGGTGTGTTAGTGTGTGTTGTACTTGTGCAAGTGGAACAGACACAGCAGTGCTGCTGGAGTTTTTAAACCCCTCAGTGTCTGAACTGAGAACAGTCCACTGACCAAAAACATCCAGCCGACAGCGTCCTGTGTCACTGATGAAGGACTAGAGGACGAGCGACACACACTGTGCAGCGACAGATGAGCTACTGTCTCTGAATTTACATCTGGAAAGTGGACCAAAAAGGTGGGTGTGTCTAACAAAGTGGACAGTGAGTGGAAACTCCAGCAGCACTGCTGTGTCTGATCCCCTCATACCAGAGCAACACACACTAACACCACCACGAAATTATAACTGTTCTGCGGTGGTCCTGAGACAAGTAGATTATGATAATGTTACATACCCCCCACCCTAAAGCACACACAACACAAAAATATCTCAAATAACCTCAAAACAAACCTGAAGCCGTAGGGCATGCTGGGAGCTTCCATGTGAGCTCCTCAGCTCTTCCCACACCCTGATCTGCCACAGTAATATTGGGTACTTATTCATCTTTAGGGGAATTTCAATTTAATGTCGGCCACATACACAAACCTGCGCTAAAAGCCAGGAAGCTCTAAGACTCTAAAAATTCCATGACATCTTTTCTTAACAGGACACCTGTCACACCACCCTGAGTGAACTCTTGTGCATGAATAGCAATGCACTTATCGTGGCTTTCTACTGAAAGCATCCACTGCCTCTAAAAAGGGAGGTAATATCAAGTCAGTGTCTACAGTGCCTTGGCCACAAGCTGCCCATTACTGCCGCTACAGAACGATATAATGAATAAAATATAACACATAATACACAGGGCTCTAGACTAACTTTTTTTCTTAGGGGCACCAGCACAAAAGTTTGTCATCTGCATTATATTTAACACAGCAGTTTTACAAGTGGTCCTCCTACCTGAACTCTGAGACTATCCACTAGTACTCTCCCTCCTTTTTTGGCTTAAGAATAAACAGCTGAACAAAATGAGGTGTAAACAAATATTCATTCATTCATTGTCTGTAACCGCTTATCCAATTCAGGATCATGGTGGGTCCGGAACCTGGAATCATTGGGCACAAGGCAGGAACACGGCAGGGTGACTGTCTGTGAGGAGTGTGGTGTGTTCTCCCTGTGTCTGCGTGGGTTTCCTCCGGGTGACTGTCTGTGAGGAGTGTGGTGTGTTCTCCCTGTGTCTGCGTGGGTTTCCTCCGGGTGACTGTCTGTGAGGAGTGTGGTGTGTTCTCCCTGTGTCTGCGTGGGTTTCCTCCGGGTGACTGTCTGTGAGGAGTGTGGTGTGTTCTCCCTGTGTCTGCGTGGGTTTCCTCCGGGTGACTGTCTGTGAGGAGTGTGGTGTGTTCTCCCTGTGTCTGCGTGGGTTTCCTCCGGGTGACTGTCTGTGAAGAGTGTGGTGTGTTCTCCCTGTGTCTGCGTGGGTTTCCTCCGGGTGACTGTCTGTGAGGAGTGTGGTGTGTTCTCCCTGTGTCTGCGTGGGTTTCCTCCGGGTGACTGTCTGTGAGGAGTGTGGTGTGTTCTCCCTGTGTCTGCGTGGGTTTCCTCAGGGTGACTGTCTGTGAGGAGTGTGGTGTGTTCTCCCTGTGTCTGCGTGGGTTTCCTCCGGGTGACTGTCTGTGAGGAGTGTGGTGTGTTCTCCCTGTGTCTGCGTGGGTTTCCTCCGGGTGACTGTCTGTGAGGAGTGTGGTGTGTTCTCCCTGTGTCTGCGTGGGTTTCCTCCGGGTGACTGTCTGTGAGGAGTGTGGTGTGTTCTCCCTGTGTCTGCGTGGGTTTCCTCCGGGTGACTGTCTGTGAGGAGTGTGGTGTGTTCTCCCTGTGTCTGCGTGGGCATCCTCCGGGTGACTGTCTGTGAGGAGTGTGGTGTTTTCTCCCTGTATCTGCGTGGGCATCCTCCGGGTGACTGTCTGTGAGGAGTGTGGTGTGTTCTCCCTGTGTCTGCGTGGGTTTCCTCCGGGTGACTGTCTGTGAGGAGTGTGGTGTGTTCTCCCTGTGTCTGCGTGGGTTTCCTCCGGGTGACTGTCTGTGAGGAGTGTGGTGTGTTCTCCCTGTATCTGTGTGGGCTTCCTCCGGGTGACTGTCTGTGAGGAGTGTGGTGTGTTCTCCCTGTATCTGTGTGGGCTTCCTCCGGGTGACTGTCTGAGGAGTGTGGTGTGTTCTCCCTGTATCTGCGTGGGCTTCCTCCGGGTGACTGTCTGTGAGGAGTGTGGTGTGTTCTCCCTGTATCTGCGTGGGCTTCCTCCGGGTGACTGTCTGTGAGGAGTGTGGTGTGTTCTCCCTGTATCTGCGTGGGTTTCCTCCGGGTGACTGTCTGTGAGGAGTGTGGTGTGTTCTCCCTGTGTCTGCGTGGGTTTCCTCCGGGTGACTGTCTGTGAGGAGTGTGGTGTGTTCTCCCTGTTTCTGCGTGGGTTTCCTCCGGGTGACTGTCTGTGAGGAGTGTGGTGTGTTCTCCCTTTGTCTGTGTGGGTTTCCTCCGGGTGACTGTAAGGAGTGTGGTGTGTTCTCCCTGTGTCTGCGTGGGTTTCCTCCAGGTGACTGTCTGTGAGGAGTGTGGTGTGTTCTCCCTGTATCTGTGTGGGTTTCCTCCGGGTGACTGTCTGTGAGGAGTGTGGTGTGTTCTCCCTGTGTCTGTGTGGGTTTCCTCCGGGTGACTGTCTGTGAGGAGTGTGGTGTGTTCTCCCTGTGTCTGTGTGGGTTTCCTCCGGGTGACTGTCTGTGAGGAGTGTGGTGTGTTCTCCCTGTGTCTGCATGGGTTTCCTCCGGGTGCTCCAGTTTCCTCCCACAGTCCAATAACACACGTTGGTAGGTGGACTGGCGACTCAAAAGTGTCCGTAGGTGTGAGTTTTTGAGTGAATGTGTGTCTGTGTTGCCCTGTGAAGGACGGGTCCCCCCTCCAGGGTGTATTCCTGCCTTGCGCCCAATGATTCCAGGTAGGCTCTGGACCCACCGTGACCCTGAACTGGATAAGCACTTACAGATAATGAATGATGAATTAAAATATAAGTAAACAGTTTTAACAATTAACTGTGATAAGCCTTCCAGCATCCAAGCATTTGTTTGATTCTGTAAAAGCTCGTTCTTAAGGTGGGATAGAAGAGAAAGAAGCAAACACAGCTGTTTATACTCTATCATGCAGCTTTGTGCCACCTTAAATAACGCAGTAGTTTTGTTCAGGCACTTGTAACGGTTTCACTGTTTAAGGGGAAACAAAAATGTCAAATATGCTGGTGTTAGTGTGACTGTGTGAATATCACGACAGAATTTAAGGTGGAATTGAAGTAGCCCTTGGGAATAACTACAGCATTTTTTAATGTGGAATGAAATAGTAAGCAGCTTTTAGACTGTACTGGTATGTACTAGACTGTAAAAAAAACATCAGTATGTGTTAACATTTCACTTTTCTGCTTCAAAGTTTGATTCCGTCTGGTCTGTAATTAACGCTGCAAGGCTTTTTGTAGGCAAGGTTTGTAGACTATTATTTATTAACTGTCCAACCTCGAGAACAGGTTTACCTCACTGCTGTTCCCTCAATTAAGTCTCGTTATTTCCTCTTTTCATATCCTGAAGTACAGTTTCTCTTCATCTTCTGATGATACACAAACTCTCACTAACATGAGACGAGGGGGCTTTCGTTAATTTCCTTAATACACAATGTGCGTAGTGAGTGTATAGGGCGGTCCTCAATCACTTCCTACCCCCCACACTCTTAAACTTGGTAGATGTCTCAGAATTCCATATGTGGTCACTTGGTGAAAGAATTGTGGGAACATGGAACGTTTAAAGAACGGAATGCCCTTGGTCACTGGTAAACATGGCTCTGTGGCAAAATTATGAAATACATCTCAGGACATGACGGAAATTTACTGTTCTGTACAATCCTTTCATTGAACAAGACTGAGGTTTGAGGGTCTGCTGGTAGCAACTACTACAACCCCTTTGAGATCCTTTGAGACTTCAAATTTCTCCCAAAGCCAAATGTGTGGAGGGATTTTAGAGTAAACCAAAATCACTTGGAGTGAGTTGCTCATTCTAAAATAACTGTTAGGCTACTGCTATCTTCTCATATCTCTGCAGGCATTGTGTAGCACTTGGTTAAATATGCATGGCCAAATTGGTCATAATTGTGTGTGTCTCTTATAATACGTTAACAGTTCCTGAAAAACCACATTTTGTCTAGTAGCCATAGCCAGCAATTCTTATACACACACACACACACACATTAGTCATAATTAAATAACTGGCCCTGAGTGAAGACTGACTGAAATACACCCTGTATCTGAATTTAAGGCATGTCATTAAGTGTCTAAATTTTAACTTTAATATGTAAAAACAGCAGTTTAATGCATCAATTTTTGAACCGGTGGTCTGCTGAAACATGCAACGCCTTTACAAGTGTGAAGTAAAAGAACACTGCTTGCTTTGATAGTAGACTCTGAGAATAGCTGCTGTATTGGAGCTGTGATGGCAGTGACCTGGTACAGACATCCTCTGACCGCGGTTTCACCAGAAAAGGTCAGCGCTACCCAATCATGCCTTTAGTCGAGGTCAGTTGGCAGAAACATTCTAGAAATGCTTCACATAACTTCAAAAGTGTGCTTGAAAGACTGGAATACAAAAGGTTTCTGGTATTTGAATTAAAATAAAAAAGAGAAAATAAATATATGTAGTAATAATAATAATAGTACAGGAAATATATTAAATAAATATGAAAAATTTAAAGACAATCAGGGTAAAATAAATGTATGAGCTCAGGCACAAAGATGCACATACAGATAGCAGTGGATATACAAATACAGGTTATCATGCAAATTTTGCATAGCTCCACCCACTAATTACTCACTGATGATGCAAGGGGTTTAAAAAGAACATTTTACATTTATAAAATATATGAAAATCTCTTAACAAAAAAAATGCACCTGGAAAGAAATTAACATTGAGAAAAAATCTATTCAAAGCCGGCTGCAACGAGTTGCTCACACTTTAGTTTAATGACAGTCATATGTAGTCAACCATGAGTGTAATCCCCTTTCTTGTATGATCCATAATTTGCCTGGCACCCGAATGCATATGCCTGAGGAAAAGAAGCACATTTGAATTTCACAATGCTCCCCGCCAAACGCTGTGCACTTAGGCATGTGTGCCAGTTTCATTCATAACACTCTGGCACCATGCACATGATCTGGGCCTCATACTGACGCAGAAGTCTTAGTACGCAGAGCCCTCAGTGTTTGCTCTCAGGAATCAGGAATGTTCTAGCTTTATCCTGCACAAACTCTCATTCTGAGCCTGCTGTGCCGCTGCGAGGGTGTCCTTTCCAATAGAAGAATAAAGGTTTATTGAAGCTTTAAGACAGAGGCAGACCAAAAGTCAAGGGTTTTATTGCAGCTACTTTCCTTTTAAAGCATAAAAGCCTACTCAAGTCTGACTGGCATTTTTAAATTGTGTATGGATTTGATATATTTATTAATGTATAAAAATAATGTTTCATTTGTAGACATACACTGAACAATCACTGGATTAGGAACACCTCCCTTGTATCTGCACTCACTTTGTAGTTCTACAATTACAGTGTAGTCCACCTGTTTCTCTGCATACTTTCGTATCCCCATTTCACCCTGATCTTCAAAGGTCAGGAACCCCACAGGGCATGTTATAGTTTGGGTGGTGAATCATCCTCTGTGCTGCAGTGACACTGGCTTGGTGGTGTGTTAGTGTGTGTTGTGCTGTTACGAGTGGATCAGACAGGACAGCAGGGCTGCTTAAGTTTTTAAAGCCCTCAGTGTCACTGCTGGACTGAGAATAGTTCACTGAAAAAATACCATAAATATCCAGCCAACCGCCTCCAATGTCTGCTGATGAAGGACTAGAAGATAATCAACACAAACTGTGCAGCAACAAATCAACCACGCTCACTTTACATCTACAGGGTGTTTCATAAAGGAAGCAGTTTTTAAAAATGCAATAAATCAGCCCAAATCGAAGCAAAATTCAAAATTTTTATTTAATTACATTCAACATATGCTTCAATTTAATAATGAAAAATGATATCGAGCATATGACCGCCTCCAATTTCTCTGCAGGCAGTCATCCGATCATTGAAATTAACGATAACTCCTTTTATCGTCCTCTTGTTGTCTAGTCAAATTCCAATCGACGAATCTTCGCTGTTTTGTATGATCTACTGGTTTCAGCTCTTATATCAACTGACTCTTGTAGGGGTGCATATGAAGATCTTTTTTCAGTATTCGATGCACAGAAGATGTTGACATACGCAGCTGTTGTGAATGACTTCACGGGGCTCATTTTCACACTTAGTCTTGCACTACCGCAATGTTTTGTTGCGTTCAAACACTACGGTTTTGACCGTGCAATTTTCTGGTTGCAACTTACCCAGATTCTTTGAATTTCTGTACCAACCTCGAAACTGTCGTTGCGGTAGGGGCATTGCCATGTCCAAAGATCGCCCAACGTTTACGGACAGCCTCTGTGTAGCACTCCCCGTTTTTGTAATGAGTTTTCACAATAAGAATGCGCTGCTCGATACTGAATCGCTCCATGGCTACAAAATGGAAAAACGATAAATGATCTTCTAATCGGAGTGATAATAGATAACGAAAATGGCAGGAACAGTGTTGACAATTTTCAAACAAAAAAACTCTATGAAACACCCTTTACAAGGTGGACAAACCTAGGTAGACAGGTGTCTAACACCTGGTGGACAATGAGTAGACCCAGTGTCTGATCTGCTCTTACATGCACAACACACACTAATCACACAAACATACCACCACCATAACAGTGTCACTGCAGCGCTGAGAACAACCCACCACCCAAAGCATACCTGCTGTGTGGTGGTCCTTTTGGGGTCATGGGCATTGAAGAGCGGGGTGAATTGGGGAAAGGAAAGTATGCAAAGGAACAGGTGGACTACACTCTGTAATTGTAGAACTACAAAGTGCTGCTGTGTGGTAAGTGGAGCTGATAAAATGGACAATGAGAGTGTAGATACAGGGTAGGTGCTCCTAATCCAGTGATTGTTCAGTGTATACAGCGTACAGCCAAA
Source organism: Hoplias malabaricus (assembly GCF_029633855.1). Lineage (NCBI taxonomy): Eukaryota > Metazoa > Chordata > Actinopteri > Characiformes > Erythrinidae > Hoplias > Hoplias malabaricus. The sequence goes on along the minus strand of NC_089812.1, from coordinate 38,752,565 downwards.
GTGCAAAACAAACTATTGGCACACTGTTTGAAACTTCAAGCCATTGATATTACATCTAGAACTGAAAAACTAGAACAGTGAAAGCAGAGGTGAACAAAAAATATTTGTTTAATAATAGATCAAGTTCTGCTGCATAATGAGTGTCAACAGAGGAGATGAAAGTACTACTCAGGGGGTAATAAGGTTAGGCCATAGCCATGGGCATAGCCTAAAGGGTGAGAGAGAGAGAGAGAGAGAGAGAGAGAGAGAGAGAGAGAGAGAGAAAACTAAGCCAGTCTTCTTTTTTCCCTTCTCTTACTCACTAACCTCCACAAACACACACATCAATATCTACTTCAAATTGTACACCTAGTATCAGCAGCTGCCCACAGAAGAACGATTAGGTTTTAATGACCACAGACGTAAATAAGTGGTGGAGCAACAGCAAAAACAGAATCAATGCACCTTGTCCAGCTAATCGAGTGTAAGCAACGGCCCAAGTTCATTTAACATAAATCAAGTGATTAAACAGCCAGCCAAAACAGTGCTTCATTTCATTCACCAACATCAAACCACTGACTGATGACCCAGTAACAACACAATGATCTCATTCAGATGGAACAAGCGAAGGTCCGGTGCCAGGAACCGACCGGTGGCCAAACCCTCCGCACTATCAGGGAATTCTCTAACTGCTCTGAGCTCTGATGCTTGTGGGCTGTAAAGCAGAGCAGGGCTTAGAAAAATCAATCCGTCGCTTCAAGCAGAACCATTTGAACATTTTTTGTTCATGCATCTCAATTTTAATACAACATTCCTGGTTCGAGAAAAATAAAAAGAAATGGCTATTTCTGTTTCTCTCTTTACATATACAGGGGTTAGACAATGAAAGTGAAACACGTGTCATTGTAGTGTGGGAGGTGTCATGGCTAAATTGGAGCAGCCTGGTGGACAATCTTCATTAACTGCACACTGCACCAGTAAGACCATGTGCATCCAATGGTTCAAACACTGTGTCCTGAAGGCGGTGGCGTGTATCAGGACGACAATGCACCAATACACACAGCGAGACTGGTGAAAGACTGGTTTGATGAACATGAAAGTGAAGTTGAACATCTCCCATGGCCTGCACAGTCACCAGATCTAAATATTATTGAGCCACTTTGGGGTGTTTTGGAGGAGCGAGTCAGGAAACGTTTTCCTCCACCAGCATCACGTAGAGACCTGGCCACTATCCTGCAAGAAGAATGGCTTCAAATCCCTCTGACCACTGTGCAGGACTTGTGTATGTCATTCCCAAGACCAACTGACGCTGTATCGGCCGCAAAAGGAGGCCCTACACCAGACTAAAAAATTATTGTGGTCTAAAACCAGGTGTTTCACTTTCATTGTCCAACCCCTGTATTTAACTAAACACTAAACACTAGGTTTGGAAAAATATTAAAGCAGGGGTTATGTTTGTATAGTTTTCAACTGCTTGACATGTCCACACATATTTTGGATTCACTAAACTGCTAACCTATTGCTATAAAAAACTATACAGGAGGTCCTTGAGTTACGTCAGTCCTGAGTTACTATGTTTCGTGGTTACGACACAGCTCCCATTTACTGTATAAAGCTTTGTTTCGACTTAAGTGGTTTGGACCGAGGAGAACGGCGTCACCCCAGTCGCATTGTACGCCATTTAGCTTGCTGCTACGTCGTTCTCTCTCACGTGCGTACGTATGTTCCGACTTTCACCGAAAATCGGTTTATGATGTAGGAACGGATCAACGTCATAAGTCGAGGACCCCCTGTAGCTGTTATGCTAAGTACTATAGCTGTTGGCATGCTACAGTATGTCCAAAAGAAACTGCATGATTAGAACTATATTTAAGTGCATGTACTGCACACACCAACACACACATGACCATCAATGTGTAGCTAATAGAGGAGAGGAAATCAGTTTCTACACAATCTGGCTGCTACAAAAGCTGCACATTGTTTTAAGAGCAACATTTAGTCTTTTTTTATTGTTTAAATTAACTGTCAAAGGCATATGTAAACATAGGAAAAAACGAACAAAATGCATGAGGTCACGCTTGTGAAAAATGTAGAAACCAATAAAACCTTCTTCTCACCTTCCCGCAGGTTTTGCTCCTGTTGTTTCCAGAAGAGGATGAGGAAGATGAGTTGACGTCCTCATGGATGCGGTCCAGCAGCCACAGCAGGAATTCCAGAGCATCATGCTGGGAATTCCCCCGGAACTGGGCCCCGTACTTGGACACAGTCATCTGGAATGGTAAAAACAAGATGTCAATGTTTTTAACTTTTCAATTTTCTTTTTTTAATTAACCTGAGCAGGAACAGTGCTTAGCAAACTACAGTTTCATGAATTAAACATTTTCCTCACACATCCATTTAGCCTGTCTGTTTGCTGTCCATTGAGTCCCAAATAAAAGCCGTGTTCAAAAATAGCAGCTAGCAATCTGATACAGAGACTGACAGCTTGTTAGGAGCTGGGATGCAAAAGGGACCAGCTGGAGGATGTAAATTGCATTCTGCTGCATAGGGTATGAATGATGTTTACTCACCGCTAGCAAAGGAAATGTGAAATCACTGACATATAATAACAGTGTTATATCATTCCTCAAAAGTGTTGACAAAAAACACAATTCTCAAGCATATCTGCAGAAACAGCACGTAGCAAATCGCATTAGCCCTGTTCTGTTTTATCTCCTCTTGCCATCACTGTGATATGGAGTGATAGACGGGAATCTATCCTCGAGTGCAGGCATGTTTTCAACAAAGCGTGAATAGTCTGTTATCTTCAAAATAAAAGCTGTATCAGATCTGTTTTTTTTTTCTAGTCTGGAAAAGCCCTGCCAATATTTACATTCAAAAGTCTAACTGAAAAATGGTTCACTAATGTTCTCATGGCTGAGAGCAATCAAACTCTACCGCCATATTTCAGTATATAGTTTAAAGGCTAAGCAGCAGCTCTATGAAAGTGTCAATCAAATAAATCCAGTGGAGTTTGAGTTCCTAACTTGTGTTTATTGAGAGTCAGAAAACATGTTATTTCTTACTAATTGAAGGAATAAGGTTTAAAAAACCGTTGGTCCCCCCCCCCCAGCGGTGTTGGGAAACTCTAATAGGCGTCTTGCCTGTGACGTAGATGGTGGACAACAACTCTAGAAGCTGCACTTAATTTAATGCAAAATGAGGAAAAGGTGTGTTGTTTTTGGCTGCAATCATTCAATGTACAGTGGGACATCTGTGAACAAATGACCCAAAGATCCCAAAATATCCAGAAAATGGACTAAATTTGTCCACTTTAAAGGGGCACTTTGGAAAGGACCATCCGCTCACTCCGTTATCTGTAGCTCATTTCACTGGCGCTTTTCCAACAATATGGGCATGTAAGGACACCAACGAAAGGTGTTCAAGAGCCTCTGTAACATGGAGGTAAACAGGGTAAGGACACTCACTTCGCCTGTTTTAGTTGGTGTTAGTTAACGTTAGCTTGACTTGCTAAACTCGGTGTCTCAGATTATACTCGGCTACGTAGCTGCATTACGGAGGTTTATAGTGTCGGATGAATTCGAGTTCGACTTCGATCACATTTACAAGAATAACGGTACCTCTACATTTGAGTTTAGCTTATTGCTAGGCTATTGTCATGAATAATGTTGGTTATTTAGCTAGCTACTGTCATAACAGTCAGTCATAACGGTGTTTTACCGCGGCATTGTTCAGCTGTGGTCCACCAGTGACGTCACGGTCGCGTTCGAGAATTTCCGTAGAGAGCTCGGGTTTTTCCGTCAATTTAATAAAATTGTCAGTTTTAAAGCAAATTAAGCTGCTATTTTCATTTTAATTCATACTTATATCTGTCAGTAACTACAATAATGTGGAATATTCATGGAGGTCCATTAAGTGCTGCTTAGCCTTTAAACAGGGCTTAATTTGTAAACCATGAGATAAAAGAACACACAGCAAGTGTACAAAGAGAGTAAAAGATGTGGAATTTCATGACAGTTGTGTTATGGATGGGGGAATGGGGGGAATTAAGGAACAGAAATGTTCTACATAAAAACGCAGAGGTGTCGGATCCACATGAATAGGTACTGAAATCCACACACCCCACACACAAGAGATTCCAGATCTTTCACTGCCACGATCAGGCTCAAATTAAACAGTGGCTGAAAGCCTTTCCAAATAAGTAGAGGCTGTCACTGAAGCATAAAAAGAAAACAAATACGTATTAATATCCTTTAACTTAGAAATAACCCATGAGCAGGGACCTACCTTATAGTTATCCTTAGTAAATATCCACCTATTCAGCCTGCAGCAGCTTAGCTCCATTCAATTACACAGAGGTTGTAAGGGGGGGAATCACAGTAATGTATGTTTACACACATCAGTCTGACATTGTAACTAATGCAGCCTGTTTAACCCCTTCAGTGCCTAAAACAGGCCTGTCTTTTAAAGGCATCAGCCTTTTTTTTGCAGTTTCCATGTCTCCATGTGTTTTCAATGAACAGCAAGCCCTAGAATGTGATGTTAATTCTGGGAAATAAATAACAATATTCTAACTTATGTATTTGCCACATAAATCCACACATCCCCTAAGTGAACTTCGCGGGAGAAAATGAAACACAAGAAAACTGCACATTGCTTCTTTAAAGAAATAAAGAGCTTGATCTTGCCACCAACAACGATTACCAGCTGTCCACAAACTAAGATCTCTGGGATGCCACCACGGACGGCGCTATCAAAAGACTAGGCTACTAGGGTGAGTAATTAAAAGGTAGTTGGAGGCTGGAGATAATATTGCATAAATATCCATTTTAATACTGACTGACACAAAGAGCAATTATACTGGCATTAACCACATGAACTTCAGCGAGCAGCGGGGAGGAAATGACAGATTATAAAGAACTGCAGGCTGAGATAACTTAATAATCCTAAATATTATTATTCGTGTGGAGAAGCGGTGGACATAAAAAAAAGGCCATATACTCAAGAGACTACATCAAAAGTAGGTGAGCTTGTCTTCGCAATGCTGTTCTCTATATGATGTAACCGTCCCAGTATTTCATCTTCAAATGCGTTATTCAAGCGCACTTCGTTCAAGGTGAATGCTGCATCCAGAAAGAAATCACTAATTATTAAGATGTGACGGAGCCGCTGATTCACTTCTCAAGGAAAAATGGCTGATTATACGACTCGTGAATATTCCAGAACACTTTGTACGGACAGACACACGGAAAAGACTTTTGTATCTTCCTATATCAGATATGTTTGGAATGATGGGGGCCATTTTAGTCTTCTGTTCCCTGTAATTACCCATTTAATCCACACCTAATGATGTGGGAATGGATGAACTACAGGGCTGTGACATGGCTTTGCAAGTTAAATTTTTGGAAAACATTATGAACATATAGACCTTCAGTAATTGATCAAGAGAATACAGCCATAAAACATTTTCTCCAATTCATCACAACACTCAAGGCTAGTTCTTTGGCTAGTACTTGGTATTAGGGCTGTGCTGTAATGTGTTGTTGGCGATTACATGTATATAATTTTTGAATGATTTTTTTAAAATCCACATCGTCATGATAGCAATGTTCTGGCTTGTTTACATAATGACATTATGCAGTTATTTATAATAAAGCACAGGTTAATTATATGAGTTATTTAGGCACGGCAGCACGTATACAGCGGAAATTGGTTCTGTTATGGAAGAGTTTGTTGCAAAACAGACGTGATTTCAGAAGCGTGGAGAGTTTGGTTTGGTTACAAAATATCAGATGTACTACAAACAACTTACAAGAAGCCTGTAATAACAAAAGGGGGATACATAACTAATCAGTTTCAACACCTCAAGCAGAATCGCCAAGATCAGTACAAGGAAAGTCAAAAATGCCACAAGGAAAGCACAACAGACAATGCAAGATTTAACCCAAACAGACAGACTACTGTGACTCAGAATAGCATTTATTTTCTTGGTCTTGTTATTTACTAAGAAGCTTTAAGTGTATTTTCGAAAAGATAGAAAGATGGAAAGATAGATGGATGGATGGATGGATTTAACGTTACTGTCATTGCTTAGTTCAAGTACAAGGCAACGAAATGCAGTTAACATCTACCAGAAGTGCAAATAGTAGCATAGTGCTATAGTCCTTACAAGTGTAAGAGCAATAAAAAATATGTACTAAATATTTCCTCCGGGTGACTGTCTGTGAGGAGTGTGGTGTGTTCTCTCTGTGTCTGTGTGGGTTTCCTCCGGGTGACTGTCTGTGAGGAGTGTGGTGTGTTCTCCCTGTGTCTGTGTGGGTTTCCTCCGGGTGACTGTCTGTGAGGAGTGTGGTGTGTTCTCCCTGTGTCTGTGTGGGTTTCCTCCGGGTGACTGTCTGTGAGGAGTGTGACGTGTTCTCTCTGTGTCTGCGTGGGTTTCCTCCGGGTGACTGTCTGTGAGGAGTGTGACGTGTTCTCTCTGTGTCTGCGTGGGTTTCCTCCGGGTGACTGTCTGTGAGGAGTGTGGTGTGTTCTCCCTGTGTCTGCGTGGGTTTCCTCCGGGTGACTGTCTGTGAGGAGTGTGGTGTGTTCTACCTGTGTCTGCGAGGGTTTCCTCCAGGTGCTCTGGATTCCTCCCACAGTCCAAAAACACACATTGGTAGGTGGATTGGTGACTCAAAAGTGTCCGTAGGTGTGAGTGTGTGAGTGAATGTGTGTGTGTGTTGACAAAATCAACATCTTGGTAAGTTACTGTTGTTAAATAATCAATGTTTGATACTGTAACATTTATAATAAAATATTTTAATGTTTACTTTGTTGCCAAATAAATTACTAAAATATTTTTCAGAGTTTTGTCATATAACCAAGAATATAGTATATCAGAAAAATGTCCTGAAATATCACTTCTATAAAATACAAATTCAAGATATTATCAATTTGCTCTGAACTAATTCTAAAAACTAACCAAACAAGAGTATCAATATCTACAGAGTTTACACATAACAGGGTTTCCCACAGATGGTTTGAGTGCTCAGCTTTTTGCAATGAACATTAAGCAGAGCTGAACTTCCCTGTAGGTCTAGCTATAACTGATTCTGTAACATTTCTCAGTATTAAAGACAAAAAACAAAGCTTTCTGTAGATAAAACCTTCACTGTGCAACTGAAATTTCTCAAGGACGTATGTTGATTTGGTCAATTCAAAGGTAGAACTACAACCAGGGGTGTGTCGTCTTGTTGCCTACGTCCCACTTCTGATGTAGCAAGAGTGAGCATCAGGCTAAAGGACTGAGATTTTCAGCTCTGCTGACTAAGAATGGACGTGGTAAATAGTGTTTTCTTCAGCTGAAGTCCACTCAGCATCTTTGCTCCCTCCCTCTTATTTTTCACAGAGCCATTCACACAGCCCACAAGCTGAGCACAAAGTAAATCAGCAGCCACACAAATGCCAGAGCAAACACAATTTAACACCTTTTAGATTCGTTCCCACGAGCACGCATAAACGTCTGCACTGCCGGATCCAAAAGAACTTCTTGTTCACGCTAAAAGTTAGAGGCTAGTGGTACAGTATCAGGAGTAAATGGTGCCTACAGCTTTTTATCTGTGTGATAAATTATAATCAGAGACTTCTCGTGAGGACGCAAGCCTTTATTAACTGGAAGTTAAGAGGAGAAGGTTTTTTCATGTGTGCTTTAATAAATTCCCATAGGCCATAGCCTAAAATAATCTTAATAAGACGGAGAACAATGGAGTCTGAGTTACGCAAGGCTGTTATCATAAAAGCTGCTATTTGCTGTCCACAGCATCATATAACTGTGCTCACAGTGTAAAATTATAGTTTTGAAGGTACTCTTTTAAGGACTTGGTCAGTCTGTGCTCCATCTAATCGGTCACTTGGAAATTGTTGTTGATTCCAAACACCGGTCATTATCTCGCTGCATAATGCTCACCTCAGCTAAACAATACCCCATAATATGAAGTCACTTTCATACAGAGATACTAACTAAAGGCTTCTTTTGCTTCCCATAAAGAACCTTTCAAGTGGGAATTCTCTCAAGAACCAGATGTGTTTAAGTTTACAGAACCTACACTGAATGTAAACCCTCTTATAGTAGATGAAGACCTGTATATACACATCAGGAACCGATTAGGAACTTAACTAACATACCTCAAGTACAGTGGCGGATGCTGGTCTTTCAAGGAGGGGAAGCTCAATTTCGGCCTACGTCATAAAATGTGTCGGTTTATTTATACGTAAATTCTACCCTCCGTTCCTTTTTAAGAAAATGATCTGTACCCTGTCGTACCAACAAGGCGTCTTTTCCAGGGACTTGACTAGTGTCCTCTCAATGGCCAGCAGAGCTAGGCTGCTTAAACGGCCTTGGCCCATGTGAAGTGTGTCCTCCTGTGAGTGCTTTGTGACGGTGGAGGGGCTCAGCAGCACCCGCTGGACAGAAACTGCGATAGAAGTCAGAAAGAGTGATAGAAGTCAGTCTCCAAACACAAGCAGCTACAAAAAACCTCCGGTCTCCGGTTCAACTCAGAACAGAATGAAAATGTAATGCTCCCACAGATCTTTACACCAAAGGATCGCTGATTCGCTCATTTCGCTGTCAATCAAAAAGGGATTCAGCCTCAGACAGATCATCCAATCATCATGCAGAAGCTGAGCGTCCGGGCCAGCCGAGGCCAGCCCACTGCCCCATAGACCCCCCAGAGACGCTGAGCGTCCGATGGGCGGGACAAAGCCCAGCATTTATCCAATGACTCGCCTTGTTTCGCTGCACTGTTTAAAGCACTGTGAAGCTGCGGGAATGATTGAGAGGAAAGCCGCGTCTTTACCAGTGATAAGAAGCTGATTCTGAACAAAAGTTGAGCGTGTTGAAGTGCATATTTATTCAATGACATGTACACACAACAGTATATATTTGATCACTTATTTTTTGACATTTTAGGGGAGGCTGAGCTTCCCTTACAGTCTTAGAGCAATCACCTCTGCTCAAGTAACAAAATATCAGAGTTATTCTTCTCCTCCAAGTACGCTGAGCTGGTAAATGATCTTCAGTTAGTGACACATTAAAGTGTCTAGAATGAAGACCCTCCCAGCATTTGAGATGCAGGACTTAAGGTGAAACGAGTCATTCTGATTTTGTCCTGCTTCTTACACAGACAGCATTCACTTCAGAGTGGTCCTGTCTCCTCACCTGAGTCTCTCTAATCACAGGGTTGGACCAGCCTGAGGTTCTCCAATCACGGAGTTGGACCCACGTTCATGAGACACACAAAGACAAGGTAAAGCCAAGCAAAACAAACAGAACAACTGCAGAGATACTTATTAAATATGGAGTAAACTGATACTGAAAAAAATATGAGCACATAATGAAAACTGAAGCTGGAGCAATGGTTAAATGACTAAAAGCCAGCTTTTCGCCCCTTGTTTCTTGGCTCTCGAACATGAAAGTAATCAGACGCACATTCTCAGTAGTTACTGAAACCGATCCGTTTAAACAGGGTGGTTCAGACAGCCCAGACGAGCCCAGGGAACTGTGATAAATTATGAAAAAGGAGGTGTAACCCCCTGTAAAACTGTGGGCAAAATTATATAAAAGTACAAAATACGCAAATAAATTAATTTGTAATTAACATTTTTGTTTGTTTTGTTTTTTAAATAAAGAATGAGGTATATATAATTCTATGGAAATGTGTGATTCTCAAGACTATGTACATCGAGGGGATGGTTTATGAACATATAATCTGTTGACGTTTTCCACAGGAGGTCCAGTTGGCCCATTTACTTTGTTTTTAAGTGAGTACTGAAGCTTCAGAAAATAAACATAGCTCACATATGCTTCAATAGGGTTTTAAAATGGCACAGCAGAAATTCCAGCTTAACAGCATCTTGACATCTCTAAGGCCTAAGACTGAAGCACTTCACCCCCTCGTACTGGGGGCAGCTAAAAACAACAGGCAGATTCTGGGAAAAAAAATGGCCCTGCAGTTTCTTCTACATGTTTATATTATGAGTTCGTTATCTTCCTCCATTTTGTTTCAAGTTAATCATTCCCCTCATTGAAACTTCTCAGCTGCTTCTTATGGAATCTGCCACTGGATGGTTTTAAATTATTTATATGTTGTATTTTTAAAATGCACCATGACAACCACGGGTTGTGATAATACTCCATCAGAGCTGCTACTGTTTTTCGTTCCACTGTTCTAATATTTTAATCTATCTATATAATCTATATATTTAATCTATATATATGTATATTTTATATATTATACAGGGGGTCCTTGATTTACGACGTTGATCCCTTCCTACGTCACGTCGTAAACCGATTTTCGGTATAAGTCGGAACATACGTACATACTGTACATAAAGCACTCATCCTATCCTCACACCTATCCTCCTCCGTCCCGAGCCGCGGTAACCGTGCATTCTTCCGGCCACCACACACGAAGTTCACGTTACGACGTTTACGACGCAAAACCACTTAAGTCAAAACAAGGCTTTATACAGTAAATGGGAGATGTGTCGTAACCACGGAACATCGTAACTCGGGACTGACGTAACCCGAGGACCTCCTGTATATTATTTTTTATTTTATAAATATATTAGTGATTTGTTCCTCAAAGGGGCTACACAGTGGCCTTATTTGGCACTGAACGAGACTTCATGGAACAAAACAGAACCTAATTCTGAGACCTAAGAAATGTCATTCGAGCTATGTCTCACCACTTCACAGGTCACCTACCCATTAAACAGCTACTCTGTTTGAGTTTCTGCTCACAGGCCGCCTCCAAACACTTTTATCACACTACAGCTATGTCAAGAATTTTGTTGTGACACTAGAGGTCAGGGTCACAGGCTGTTAGAGGCAGAGGCAACACACTATGTCAAAATGCTCAGTTGAGTTCGCAGTGGCAAACAGTATAGATCTTTGCTTAAAAGTCAGAGACCTGGCCAAAAGCCTGGCCCGTCCTACAGGACAATCCAGACGGTTCAGCAGCCGATTTGCTCCTCCAGACAATCGCAGGACAATTTTAGGGAGATCGTAAATGATTTTCTTCCCAGATTGTCCTGTAGTGTGAGCAGTACATAATCCAATTTTTCCGATTATCTCCCAGTGTGGTTCGAGCCGTCACGTTGTGAATTGGAAATATGAAACCTGTTCAATATTTACGACTCCGAATCCAGTCATGTGGGGTGGACGCTGACACTCAGGTGTGAAACGTGACATTAACGTCATGCCTGAAAGACCGCAAACCAACGAGAGGGTTATTTCACAGCCGTCTCGTATGTTTGCTTTCATCTAAGCTATGTCTGAATGACCGGAGTGCTGTTACTGAGGCAGTGTTCTGAAGGAGGGAGGCGCAGAGTTGTGTCTATTTAAAGCTTGTTAAAAATTCCTTTTTTGCTACAATATCTTCAAAGTTGTAATTGTTCTGGCGAGAACGCTTTAGTGTACAGGTGTCCTGTGACTCAGTTACAAACCTCTTTGTTTCCAAATGCTGCTTTCTGAGACAGCAAGGGAGCAAAGTATCTGCAGCTTTCTGTTTTAGACACAGCCAGAGAGTGCAAGAAACCCCCGGCTGCTCTCACGCTGTAGCAGTTCACAAGAAAATCCCACAAGGTTTTGAGGAGCAGAGCCGTTTGTCAGTGTGTGCAATCTGAAAGTCTGTGGTGTATCATTCAGAGCAGATCATGTTTTGTGGGGACACTGAGGACTAACAACGATCAAGTACAGAAAAATCGGTCAAATACGTCTTTATATGTGGGGTGTCTCAGGCTTTGGGTCGGGCGTTATTAAATCTCCAGGTGAAAACAGCTTTGAGTTTTTCTGCTTTAGGAAAAAGCAAAACAACTTTATTAAACCGAACCACGCAAAAAGGCAGCTGAGAAAGTTCATTATTCTAATTTCAAATGTGTAATTATTAAAGAGACTTGGGGCGGCACGGTGGTGCAGCAGGTAGGTGTCGCAGTCACACAGCTGTAGGGACCTGGAGGTTGTGGGTTCGAGTTCCGATAAAACCTCTGACCTTTACCCCTTTTAATCTAAACATAGGCTTTTGTATTTCTATATTTTTTTCAGAAATTATTTGCTGTTACTCGTTCAGCAGGAAATGAGCCGGCGCTGGCTCTGTTCTGTAGCGTTGCTGCTTGTAAACTGCCTCCACTTTTCAAACACAAGGCCAGTCTCCTCTCATTTTATTCTGTCTCTGGTCATGGAGGTGTTTAGAAGGGCAGTGGGGCTTTATGGGTCTGGTGAAATATAACATTAACTCTGATTACTTGGTCATTTCATGGCTGTGAGACTCTGTTTGTAGACCTGGACACACAGTGGACTGTAAAATGATTGGACAAAAGGGGGGGGGGGGGGTCATAGGAGCTCCACTCTGGACTGGGCACTTCTCAAAGAGAATATACTGCTTTATCAATGCTATGAGAGGCTGTAGTGTTTTAGCTTTGACTGTTTCTTTAATCTATGATCACACCCTGGACATTTTATGATAAGTACTGTAAATATCCTACAGATTGCTCCTTTAACTTTTTAAATATTGCCATGTTTGACTCTCTGGGCTACTGTAGGGTGTTTACTAATCGCACTTTAAATTCCTTAAATTCTAAGTTATGCACAGACACAGTTTGTTAGAACTTGGAAATTTGCTTATGCGGTGTTTGCTGTGTTTTGCTGCTGGCAGCAGTTTAAGCCTTTTTTTCTAATGCTTTTTCTCTCTTTCTTGTGTTCTCATTATGTCACTCAGGACCTATTTTCACTGATTATAAATAGACTGCTTTATAACACATGGCATTAACTACAGCAAACATCAGGATCAGAAATTCAGCGTTTCATTGGATATGTTCACCTGTTAATCACCTCCTGATTTGCTAGATGTTGGCTCTTTGTGTGGGAAACGTAGAATGATTAATAGTTACAGTACGCTGGCCTTGCCAAATACTTAATGGGGCAGCAGGTTTTAACGATGGTGTAATTTAATTGTTTATACATGACTCTCTTCGCCTGTTCTAAGGCCTCCATTAAGCCAATCATAAATATAGGAGCTGTGTTGAGTGATGATACATACGTGAGCATGTGCTGTAATTCATGAGACGACTTTATAGTTTTTTACCAACTCCCAGGAATATCTAATCAAGGCTTAATTAAGATGTGGCTGAGTGAATGACAAGCATCAACTTACATTACAACAACCCTTTAGATGAGAAAGTGCTTACGGTAAAAAGATAGCAATAGTTTCTAGAGAAATGAAGGAGAACAGCAGAGTCTCTGAGCCTCACATGAATCAGGTGCAGATCTAATAAGGACAGAGCCATCCATTAAGAAATAAAGAAATAAAATAGCATCCTCTAGAGCTGCTGCATATTAATCAAACTGAACTGTGTTCTGTGGAATGACTGAGTTTCACCCAACACCTTTAGAAAGAGCTGGAGTGGAGTGGAGAATAGGGCTGTGGCATATAATATATTCTCGATAATACGGATATAATTTTTAAAGTGATATTCTGACAATGGGCGGCACGGTGGCGCAGCAGGGAGTGTCGCAGTCACACAGCTCCAGGGACCTGGAGGTTGTGGGTTCGATTCCCGCTCCGGGTGACTGTCTGTGAGGAGTGTGGTGTGTTCTCCCTGTGTCTGCGTGAGTTTCCTCCGGGTGACTGTCTGTGAGGAGTGTGGTGTGTTCTCCCTGTGTCCGCATGGGTTTCCTCCAGGTGACTGTCTTTGAGGAGTGTGGTGTGTTCTCCTTGTGTCTGCGTGGGTTTCCTCCGGGTGACTGTCTGTGAGGAGTGTGGTGTGTTCTCCTTGTGTCTGCGTGGGTTTCCTCCGGGTGACTGTCTGTGAGGAGTGTGGTGTGTTCTCCCCGTGTCTGCGTGGGTTTCCTCCGGGTGACTGTCTGTGAGGAGTGTGGTGTGTTCTCCTTGTGTCTGCGTGGGTTTCCTCCGGGTGACTGTCTGTGAGGAGTGTGGTGTGTTCTCTCTGTGTCCGCATGGGTTTCCTCCGGGTGACTGTCTTTGAGGAGTGTGGTGTGTTCTCCTTGTGTCCGCATGGGTTTCCTCCGGGTGACTGTCTGTGAGGAGTGTGGTGTGTTCTCCCTGTGTCTGCGTGGGTTTCCTCCGGGTGACTGTCTGTGAGGAGTGTGGTGTGTTCTCCCTGTGTCCGCATGGGTTTCCTCCAGGTGACTGTCTTTGAGGAGTGTGGTGTGTTCTCCTTGTGTCTGCGTGGGTTTCCTCCGGGTGACTGTCTGTGAGGAGTGTGGTGTGTTCTCCCCGTGTCTGCGTGGGTTTCCTCCGGGTGACTGTCTGTGAGGAGTGTGGTGTGTTCTCCTTGTGTCTGCGTGGGTTTCCTCCGGGTGACTGTCTGTGAGGAGTGTGGTGTGTTCTCTCTGTGTCTGCGTGGGTTTCCTCCGGGTGACTGTCTGTGAGGAGTGTGGTGTGTTCTCTCTGTGTCCGCATGGGTTTCCTCCGGGTGACTGTCTGTGAGGTGTGTGGTGTGTTCTCCTTGTGTCTGCGTGGGTTTCCTCCGGGTGACTGTCTGTGAGGAGTGTGGTGTGTTCTCCCCGTGTCTACGTGGGTTTCCTCCGGGTGACTGTCTGTGAGGAGTGTGGTGTGTTCTCCTTGTGTCTGCGTGGGTTTCCTCCGGGAACACACCACACTCCTCACAGACAGTCACCCAGAGGAAACCCACACAGACGCAGGGAGAACACACCACACTCCTCACAGACAGTCAACCGGAGGAAACCCACACAGACACAGGGAGAACACACCACACTCCTCACAGACAGTCACCCGGAGCGGGAATCGAACCCACAACCTCCCGGTCCCTGGAGCTGTGTGACTGGACTGCGACACCTACCTGCTGCGCCACAGTGCCGCCGAATAATCAGAAATAATCTGAAATATCATTATATTATTTTAGAGCCATATCACCTCCTGCTAGTGGAGAAGTAATCATCATCAGCCAAATCCATCAGTAACTGACTAATAATACTCTGGCAGAAACCATCAAATACTCCCTGAAAGGGGGATGAACTCTCTAAACTGCCCATTAATATTCTTGATTTCAGATGTGCACCAATATTTGTCCAAACACAGAGGGGGACCATTATTGCCCACCTCTTCTTTTCTAGACACACTACATTCTATCTTTGTACTTCATCAAACAAAATGCTAGCCTCTTATCCTTTTACCTTAGCTTATAGCTACAGGAAATGAACAACAAAAGCAAACCATCCAGTGTGGCCTAGGCCTAAAATTAGTAATGCATCCAACGTACTGCCCACATATCATACAGGTCTATATTAACTGGTTGTGCTCCAGGAGCCAGTCATTGTAACACAATAAGTGCATTTAAAGAGCAGTATGAACCAGCCTTCTGCAGAAGCAGATGACACTGAAGTAAAGGCACATACACACACACACACACATATATATATATATATATATATATATATATAGGGAGTAAGAAGCAGTAGTCAGCAAACAGCATGGGGCTTCTGTTTCTCCGGGGCGGGGTATACCTTCAGGCTATATGAACATCACCTCCATGCCTTAATATTTCCAGTGGAGTAATCTTCTGTGGATTTCTCTCACACTGTATCATCTTAAGTTCAGTCCCTCCCACCTCGAGATACACGGCTCAGCCAGCTGTAAAACTTAAGATGAATGCATGGGATGTCTGTTCCCTCTGTGAAGTGGCCTATTGTGGTGGAGTCCACAGGGACCTGAACCTGTGAAACACCAATGTTAACAGACCTCCCCCTACTTTTCTGCTCCTCTATTTGGGTTATGTACAGCCATGCCCCATCCACAGACCCTGTTTGAATGGCTGTTAATTCAACACAAAGCTTTTGCAATTACATAATGGATCAGTTCACCTCGCAGCAAGCTGACAGCAAGCGTATTAATCCTGCGCTATGAAGATAATGTGTGTAACTCACAAACTTAAAAACAACTGCCAGTGATGACTGCGTGTTCTACGTATTAAAACATACCCTGTCCACACAAGCGCTGGTTTCTAAATCTCTGTCCCCATAAAACCATAAAAACACACTTGTCAGGCGAGGGATCTCATTACAGTTGCCTCATCAACAAATGCGATTTCCCCGACCAACAAATCATCTCTTGCCATTGTCCTGCAACAACCAGTTTGTTTTAAAACCCGACCCAATTAGAGGCCCGGTCTCATCCAAACCTGACAGCACTGGAGGTGGAATCTGTGTTGTGGGAGTGCTGAATGTAGCAGTGACCTCCGTAGCACATTCTGACACCTCTGTTCATTATAGTGTTAGTGTTACTGTACAGTTATTTGTAAAAATGGAACCGTTCTTGTTAGCTATATTAAAACCAGCACTATTCCACCAGTGGATGAAAAGCCAAAGACACAGACAAAAAACTACATTTTTCAAAACCCTGCTACAGGTCAAGGCCTATGTGATAATATCAAAATCATATCAATATTAACAGATATTTGCTGGTATATTAATTGCTCTCTGGACAAGTATAAATTAAGTGGTACTAGGCTACTGTACTAAAATCATTCATTCATTCATTATCTGTAACCCTTATCCAGTTCAGGGTCACGGTGGGTCCAGAGCCTACCTGGAATCATTGGGCACAAGGCGGGAATACACCCTGGAGGGGGCGCCAGTCCTTCACAGAGCAACACAGACACACACACACACATTCACTCACACCTACGGACACTTTTGAGTCGCCAATCCACCTACCAACTTGTGTTTTTGGACTGTGGGAGGAAACTGGAGCACCCGGAGGAATCCCACGCAGACACAGAGAGAACACACCACACTCCTCACAGACAGTCACCCGGAGCGGGAATCGAACCCACAACCTCCAGGCCCCTGGAGCTGTGTGACTGCGACACCTACCTGCTGTTCGACCGTGTCGCTACTGTACTAAAATGTCTACATTTAATACATTGGCTTGGTTTCTATGTTTTTGTATCTGCATCGGGTTTGAATTTAACAGGAAGCTTTGATGGTTTTGGGATCGTTGGCTTAGCCCTCACTGGCATGGGACCTTCAAGTGTACGTCTTCCGTGGTTCCCACTCTTCACACTTTGCCCCTACAACTTAGCCCTCACTCCGTTTTGCCTAGGGGTAGGGGTGTCTCAAACCTTGGGGTAGGAGTGTAGGGCCTAGTGGTAGGGCTTCGTAGCCCTTGAAACTGAGATTCTGAGAGGAACACTCGAAACGGGGAGTTATGAATGACTTCTAAATCACAGGCAAAATGGCCACAGACGTGACAAAACAAACCACATAAATGTCTGTATGTTCATTCATTCATTGTCTGTAAAACAGCATTGTCAAGGCAAATGTCTGCTACACTACAGTGACAATGTGTAGAGTCCTCCCCCATCCTGCACCACTTACTTTGTTCTAAAGTAGAAATTACGTTGTGTACAGACAATGGTCCAGGTTCATTGTGTGCATAAACTTCAAGACCATAAAAAATTATAGCTGAGTGTACACACACACACCACCACCACCCCCCTCCAGCACACACACACACACACACATCTGGGTTTCCAGCTCACAGTTTTGGACTCCGGCACACGGCATTAACAACCGCCAATCAAAGAAGCCGTCTGAAGGCTCTCTGTGTTTTATCAGCACACTCAGAGGCTGTTGTAACCAGATACACTGATAACATGGATAATCCCCAACTTGCATCTTTATGTTTCATTTTCTCAGACAAGCAAATCAATGCCATAAGCCCTGCAGCAGTGAAGGCACACATTCAGACAGGTTCTATTGTTCCATCTATCTTTCAGCGGCTGTGTTTCTGAGCATTCCAAAACACGGGGTGGCATTTCTCGCTTTTAAAAACTTCGCAAACATCTCATTTCTATTCTGCACCACACTTTCCCTTCTTGCTCCACACACTCCACATACCACGGGTGTTGTGGAATATGGCTGTAACTTCGATTCGGTAGTGTTCACTCTTGACTTCTAGACGTGATTAGAGAACCAAATATGAGTCGATTATAATTGCGCACTAACCTTTAATGGTTGAGAATTAGTATCAGTTGAACTTCTCATGAACTTAAACTATGTTTATATTGGATTTGGATCTCACCCTTAAAGAAAATATTGATTTTCCACTATTTGTTGACTACTTCCAATTGTGGTTTTTTTTCTGACTAATACTGCACATTTTATACAGTGATAATGGTCCATAAATGAATGTCCAGACGTCTTGTTTGGCAAAAAAGGACAGTCATGCAGTCAATGCAGTGATTAGTTACACACTCGGTTAGTTGTGTGTGTGTTGCTCTGTACACAGCACATGGATGTTTCTTTGCTTCAGACTGTGATAACTTCAGGCTGTTTGGAAGATGTGTGTGATTAGGTTTGATTTATAAACATAAAAAGGTATTGCTAGCATTGCTAATAATCTACACTCTATGTCCAAAAGTATGTAGACCCCACGTCTAATTGGTGAATGTGGCTAGTTTAAGCTGCACACAATAAAGACATATCCACTCATTCGCTTAAACACAGGTTGTGTGATCTTCACATGCATCACAAATCGAGCGGGATGCTCAGGAGCAGCTGCACATGAACCTAAAACGAGCATTCCTTATGCCGAGTATCAGCTACAGGGATATACACGCACCCCCCACCCCACCATTGCATTAAATATCAGTACTTGACCATCAGTACTTGACCTCACCAATGTTCTTGTGCTACTCATACTTCCAAGGCTCATCTGCAGGCTGATTGGTTGCTTCGGTTTATGATGTAAGAAACCTTGGCTGTCTGAATCTGCCTGTTTGAGACTGTTGTTGGGATGCTACAATTTTAAAGCGTACATGCTCTACCACATTAAAAACTCCATAGAGGCATGACAACTTTAAATACTAGGTGTTCAGTGGAAGGGGAGGTTTAAGACCCTTGATTGACGACAGAATTTAGAGAAGCAGGTGTCTACAAACTTTAAGACTTTGTGCTAAGATACAGGCTATGTTTCTACATGAAATACATACTGGTTTAATGGTTCTAGCAACAACAGTGTTCTACTATCTACTGTTGTTATGAGGCAGAGTTGTGAAAGGGTCTAGACTCTGTGAACTTTTTTTCACCTTAAAGTCCACGGAGAGTTGTGGCGTGTACTGTAGCGTCCACAGCGCGCGGACCAGAGCGGCCAGCTGCTCGGTGACCTCTCCGTGCCGAGAGTCCTGCTGTTCCTTGCCCTCCTCCCCCTCCTCTTTCACTCCCTCCGCTCTCCTCAGACTCCTCAGGTCGGACTTGTAGCGCTGCAGACCCAGGTACTCCGCCAGCAGGTCCGTGTTGCTCAGACACTGCACCACCGCGTTCATAAAGCACGTGTTTCCGTGGTTCTTCAAACCTTGAACCCCGGGAGTCCTGTCTCCGTACGACAGAGACAACCTCTCCCTCTCTTTCTCCTTCGCCGCCGAGAAGCCCCTCACTCCCCCGCGGCTGTCCTCCTTCCAGTTCCCGCAGACCGCCGCTGTCCCTCCGTCCCGAAAGCCCCCGTCGTCGTCCTCTTCCTCGGTGAGCGCCGCGGAGCCCACCGGCGTCTCTCCGCCGTGAGCCCACGCCCCCAGACTCCTCAGCACTTTACTCACGAAACTTCCTACAGATTTCAGTGACTTCTTTCGGAACAAAGCCTTCCCCGCCGGGTGTCTGCTCTTCTTCTCTTTCCTCTTCTTGTTGCTAACACTGTTGTTATTACTCTTAGCCGCTTTGGCTTTAGCTTTCTTCTCGCGCTGCTGCTGCTCGCCCCGCTCCATCTCTCCCGCTCCTCACTCACGCTCGCCACGGCTCTTCCCGCCGAAAACACGACCATAATCTCCGGACATGAAGACGGGACGAAGCGGCGGGCATCTTAGTCTCTTTATTCGCTTCCTTCACCTCCTTTTACCTTCTCACTTAACCGCTGTCCGGCTCTGACAGCGCTCACTGACTCCACACACACTTTTCTGCGCTCTCTCTCTCTCTCTCTCTCTGTGGCGGCAACTCCCACTGAAAAAGTGGCGCGGAGTTCGAGGCGCTCGCGCTTCACCACAGCCGCCCACTGCCTCAGCGAGCATTCGAGTGAATGCTAAAGCTAACGAACGTTTAAAAACAGACGATAACGCTTGTGAACAAGTCAAAACACGATTAAAAATGGGCTCTTTATTGAGGGTCCCTTCGTATCCCCACCTGTCTTTTACTCTGTAGTGTGATTCACAAGGATTGTGAATTCAAGAAAGGAATGGGCTAGAGCAGGGGTCGGCAATCCGCGGCTCTTTGATCCCTCTGATGAGGCTCAGCTTTTGAAAATAATTACTGAGTATTTTTAATTAAAATGTATTTTATTTTCAAAATGTAATTCTATGAAGATTATGGCGATCTTGTAACATCTAAAATAGTTTAATATTTTATATTTAAAATATTTTTGTCGCTCTTAATACACGTCACAACTTCCAACGTGCGACACCCGCCAGTGTGCGGTTTCTTGACCTTTTTGACCGCTGACTGCACGGCGCCAGTAAAATAATGACGGCACGCAGAGAGATGACAGCAGTGTTGTTTGCTGCCAGTGGATAATTTCAGTTCTGCGTTTTTTTTCCAGATTACTACAAGGACTCAAATAGACACTGAGTATTTTACTTGACCATCAACACAACGTCTTTTTTGAGTTAAAAATATTTTGTTGCACATAACACAAAGGCAAAAAAAAAATCCCTGTTATGTGCCACGTTACTTCATTTCAAATTTCAAAGGGGTTTTGTGGCTCCCAGTGTTCTTTACTGTGTAAAATGGGTCCAAATGGTTCTTTGGGTGGTAAAGGTTGCCGACCCCTGGGCTAGAGGGATTAGTGCAGTCCAGTACATTTTATGAAGCCCACATTGGGCCCAATGGGGCTTAAAAGAGATGCTCACTATTTTAATCCAATACAATTTTAATTCTGGGAATGTTTGCTAGGATTTGCTAGCGCTCTGGTCAGTTTGAATGCAGGACAAAGTTCCAGTGTACACAACATTGGCTGTGTAAATGGAGTATAAAAACAAAATGTCTCCATTCAAAATGGCTCAGGATTTCTCAGCCAGGAAAGAGCACCCGGAGGTGTTTAGATTGTAGAGAGAATTGCGAACATTGAAATCCATTAAAAGAGACGAAGATTCCACTAGGTGGATAATATTGACTTGTCTTGTTATTTACTTACGGTTGAACCTACTCCATTCACTAACTTTAGAAGAAGGTAAATGCGTAGGCTACTGATAATGCTACCAAACAACAGCTGGGTTTTTCTGGTCATTTGAACAGTGAATAAAAACTTACAGGCAGGTGAAACTTCAGCCATGCACAGGGTAAACAATACTTTTCCACATTTAAAGATGCTAAGCTTCTAAATAAAAACAAACTGCTTATTTTGACATGAATACAGCAGAATTGTTTACACTGGCTTTAATTTACAGAGATTGTGTGTTTTCAATTGGCCTTCCTACACAACCTGGTCTCTTGACAGATTCTGAAGGGTAGTGTGGGGCCAGCATTTAACCCATGAACAAAACTTGCCAAAATCCAGCTGGCCTGTGCTGCATTGACTGGGTTCCAGGTTATAATAATTACAGGTTAATAACAATGTGCGTAATTACGGCTTGTGTAGGTTAAGCAGACCCCTTACTGTTTAATTACAGCTAAGCCTTTGTTGATCCATGGAAGTCTGAAGTTGGGTCTCTCTCTCTCTCTCTCTCTCTCTCTCTCTCTCTCTCTCTCTCTCTCTCTCTCTCTCTCTCTCTCTCTCTCTCTCTCTCTCTCTCTCACACACACACACACACACACACACACACACACACACACACACACACATCCAGCTCCCTGGACACAAGGAACTGAAATTTGGAAACAGAAACCTGGTGACAGTAAACTCTAATCTGGAGTAAACCCAGATCAGGTGAGAGGTTGGAGGTTGTCTTTCGAGATTGCACGTTTGGGATTTGCAGGGAGTGAGGACTACCCTTGCCCAGGATTTCCACCTTTTGTGTTTCAGGAGTTCCTTGGAGTCTGGGGGCTGGATTTTTTTTAAAGCTATTGATACTTGAAATGATTTTTCAGCTACAAATTTGTACTTGTACTCAAGCAATATCCTTCATTCATTCATTCATTAATTCATTATCTGTAACCTTTTTCCAGTGCAGGGTCGCGGTGGGTCCAGAGTATACCTGGAATCATTTTGCGCAAGACAGGAACATACCCTTGAGGGGGCGCCAGTCCTTCACAGGGCAACACAGATACACATTCACTCACACACTCACACCTACGGACAATCCACCTACCAACGTGTGTTTTTGGACTGTGGGAGGAAACCGAAGCACCCGGAGGAAACCCACGTGGACACGGGGAGAACACACCAACTCCTCACAGACAGTCACCCGGAGGAAACCCGCGTGGACACGGGGAGAACACACCAACTCGTCACAGACAGTCACCCGGAGTGGGAATCGAACACACAACCTCCAGGTCCCTGGGGCTGTGTGACTGCGACACCTACCTACTGCTCCACCGTGCCGCCCCTCAAGCAATATTTTATCAGTAATATTTTTACTTTTACTGAAGTAAAGAAGTACTGCCTTCTGTCATCCTCTGGTTAAGAGCCTGTAAACAACACACACACGTCCATTATTTCTGACTTCTTTCTGCTTTTCTGTGAAATAAATCATGATTTGTGGCACAGTGATAATCTGACTGCTAACAAATCACAGAACCAATGTAACCTGTGGCCTAAACTGGGGGAATAATTACAAGATCTGAAACAACAGCAGCAAGCACTGAAAAACTAGAAGATGTAATCCTTCCGACATTTAGAGACAAAAAGTCTGTATTAAAAAAAACTGTAATTGCCTGGTTTATTGACTTCTTCTTCTATAACAGTGAGCTATTTTATCCATGAGATTTCCTGAGAGAACTGCATGTATAATACACTAGCATCAGAGGTACTCTGCTGCTAGTGTATTATACATATCTCTATATGTTTTTGCCATATAGAGGAACCCATCTGAACTGTTAATCTAGGCCTAGGTTTTACTGGTATACACTCCCCTCCAGACGTATTAGAACAGTGAGGCCAATCCCTTTATTTCTGCTGTAGACTGAAAATATTTGGGTTTGAAAATAAAAGATGAATATGAGACAAATAATCAACATTTCAGCTTTTATGTCCAGGTACTTAAATCTGGATCTGACACACGGTTCAGACGATAGCACCTTTTGTCTGAACCCTTTTTCTTGTGACCAAAGGTATTGGAACATGTGACTGTCAGGTGTGTCTTGTTACAATGATTATACAAACAATAAAAAGTGTTGAATGTCTACGCTCAGTTTCAGTTTTGGATTTTGCCTGAGCAGACCATGCATTTTTAGTTAGAGGAGTAACCATAAAAACCAGAGAGTATGAGTGAAAACAAGCAGTTCTGAAGCTGAGAGAAGGTGGAAAATCGATCAGAGCCATTGCACAAATATTGACCAGAGCCAGTAAAACTGTTTGGAATGTCCTAAAGAAGAAAGATGTCACTGGTGTACTAAGTAATCAATGTTGAACAGGTAGTCCAAGGAAAACAACAGCAGTTGACAGAAACTTTGTGAGCGCTGTAAAGAAAGACCATCAACAACTGTTAATGACATCAGCAACAACCTCCAGAGGGCAGGAGAAAAGGTATCGCCATTCGGAGGCTTCACCAGAAGATACAAACCACTAATTAGCATGAAGAATAGGCAGGCCAGGCTGGAATTTGTCAAGAATACAGAGACAAGCCTCAGGAAATCTGGGACAAAGTTTTATCTGCTCACGAGACAAAGATTTTGTCTGTCAATTTAAAGAAAGATGTAACCAAACTGATTGGGAGAACCTTCATCATGCAGCAAGATAATGACCCAAAGCACTAGTCTAAAACATCGCCAAATTTAACCATATAGAGCATGCATTTTACCTGCTAAAGAGGAGACTGAAGGGAGTACACCCCTCAAAATAAACACCAGCTGAAAGAGACTCCACTGAAACCCTGGAAAAGCATCACAAAATAAGTTTAGTGATGTCAGTGGGTCACAGGCTTGATGCAGTTATTGCAAACAAAGGATTTGCAACTAAATGTTAAGTCGTATTCACTTTAATATATTCTAAGTTGCTCTGTTCCAATACTTTTGGAGGGGAGTGTTTGTCTACACTGGCAGTGCTACCTCCATGCCTTTTCTCATGTTGCCCTCTAGGTAACAGGCCACCATCACAAAATTTGCCATCACCTACTGTAGACAGATACCAGACACAGTCAAAACCTCAGGCCTAGCTTAACTGGCTCCACTCAGAACCTATACGTTACAGGAGAGAAAAGATTGTTTCTGTTGCTGTGACACAATTGTTTCCATTGACGTTGTACCATCGGTGAAACCAGAAATAAATGTTTCCACCCTTTGTATTGGAATGGCTGTTTGTAAATAACTAGCGCTGCAACTAATTTCTACTGTATTTGTTTATTTCGATTTTTTCCAAATTCACCAACTTTTTCTTCTGATGTTCATTCATTCCAATAAACATTATGCTACTAAACTGTGAATAGAGGCTCTGCATTTCTTTCAACGTGTCACTGGACAGCTCAACATGCGTGGAGGAGAACAGTAACTGGCCTAGTCTTTCATATCACCCAACACTGCACTTGAGTGATGAGCAACCAGACAGAGTGAGACATCACAGAAGATCTCCCTATGACAGGATCAACTTCAAATCTTTCAGTCCTCGAGGACTAGTCAGCTTTATCAACGAGTCATAGTTGGCACTGCAAGCAATTCTCATATTTAGACTGGGACCTTCTTATGAGGTGGCTATGAATGTCGTGATGCTTTTGACAGTTGTGAATAACGATGCTGAATTCACTGTTTATTGGATTTTGCTCATTACATAATTGTCAGTGAGATACTGAAGCTAAGTTGGGCTCCTTCTCTTTTAATAGGTGCTTGCATACGTCAGAGTTTAATGGTTAAACAGATGCTATTTTTGGAATTTGAAACTCTGGCTTTGTGCTTCTCTTAATGTGTTCTGTATATGCAAATGGAAGGAAGGATAACGTCTATCAGCCAAGTGCCACGCACAGCTTTAAACATGTTTGTGTGTGTGTGTGTGAGAGGGAGAGAGAGAGAGAGAGAAAGAGAGAGAGAGAGCTGTAATCGTCTCTGGGCTTGGCAGCTGTCTTCATTCAGTGCTGGCCTCTCGCTGCAACGGGTATTTGAAGTTATTTTTAGAGCCTGAAATACTTCACATTAATTTGAACTGCAGGTGTTTTAATATTGTCCCCAATGGCTACAGTCAACGAAATCAGAGATTGATGCTGATGAAAATAGAGGATGTGCAGTTCAGAAACCATGTAGCTGTGTAGTTCTGCTCGGGGATCTATATCTGGTGGGTTTTTGATGTACAGCTCAGTGAAGAACCTTGTTCAGTGCAGATTTTAAAACTTCACCTTTCATAATGGTTCATTGGAAACATAAATTCATCAGAAAAATGCACAAAAACACAGCAGAACTCAAGGAAATAAAAACCTATATATCGATGAAAACAGTACTGAAGGAATGCAAAGAGGTGGTTATTGGAGTGTAGTGAAATTAAGAAACCAATAAGAAGTGCTAAATGAACACCCTAAAACCCCCAAGCCTTGGACAAAAATACCCCCACGCTGTGGAAAGCAATACTCCATATTATGACCTGGACAAAAGTTGAGGAGGCCAAGTCAATATTTATCTGATCTGTGTCTTGTGAAATGAACTTTCCACATCTGATATTAATGAAGCTGGATTTCTACAGGAGATTTTCTCTATCCTTTTAAGCCATTGGAACAGCACAAATATCCTGCTGCAGCGGTTGCACCAAGAACAACTGCTGTGACACTACTGCTAACAAAACCGCAGTTTAGCTCGGTTTATAGCAAACACTCTCTCCTGCACACCACTCAGTTAACATGTCCTAAAAGCCTATGATGATAATCTGCTTAAGAACAATGGCAGAACGTCCCCTCACAAAACATACGCTGGGTTGTATAAAGTTTGTATAGTGACACTAGGTGATATTTGACTTTATACTGGGCTCCCCCTACAGTTGCAGTGTGTAATACACATTTTACAGCGCTGTCCCAATGACTGGAGAAAACATGGACAGCACATTGCCACTCAAATTTGAAGCCAGCACAGGTTTAGTAGTGACTCCTCTGGCTGGTTGCAGTATTTTCAGTGTGGTTTCCTACCCTCTTCCAATGCTCCACGTTCTTTGGTGGTCCTGTGTGGACTGTAGAACAAAAATGTGCAAGTATATAGTCCATGGAGAAGATGTAATGGTCAGTGAGTCTAGAAACAAGGAGTTGGCTTCAATGTCCCCTTTAGTACCTTTAACAACAAGGGCACATAGTGCCATTAAAGTGAAGCAGGAAAGAGTGGCCCTTTGGGTGAATATAGTACATGTGCATGAGTTACAAGCCAGTTTCTTAAGTTGCTTTTCATCTAATGTGTACAGTACTCTGTACCTGTGAATAAGCTGCACACTGGGGCTGTGCGATATCGTAGAGTTCACAATAATATAGCCATCATTTTTAAAATGATAAATAAAAAATATATCGTGATATTAGTGATATTTAGACTTGTTTACGTAATGACGTCATTCAGTTAATCATAATACGGCATACGTTCTTTACACGAGTGATTTAGCCACAGTGAAATATGGTGGAAAGTGGAGGTTACAGTATATCAGATGTACACATTATGTTAGAAATGATAGAAGCCTTTAACATTATTAATAGAAATATTAAATCAATTTCATTTAATATAATGCATATTAATATAACATTGATTTCGTTGCAATAGTCTGCTCTTGAAATCACTATAAGTATTTTTCTGTGTTTTATTCGTGTCGCCAAGAATAATCTCATTACCAAAATACCCTGAAATATTGTGATATTATTTTAGGGCCATATCGCCCACCTCTACTGCACTCTGTGTTTTTTAACCTCTTATCTGGCCAACGTCAAAACAAAACAAACCAAATGCAGAGTATAAACATAGACCAGAATGAACAGTCGCCCAGAGGAAACCCATGTGGACACAGAGAGAACACACCACACTCCTCACAGACAGTCACCCGGAGGAAACCCACACAGACACAGGGAGAACACACCACACTCCTCACAGACAGTCACCCGGAGGAAACCCACGCAGACACAGGGAGAACACACCACACTCCTCACAGACAGTCACCCGGAGGAAACCCACGCAGACACAGAGAGAACACACCACACTCCTCACAGACAGTCACCCGGAGGAAACCCACACAGACACAGAGAGAACACACCACACTCCTCACAGACAGTCACCCCGAGGAAACCCACGCAGACACAGAGAGAACACACCACACTCCTCACAGACTGTCCCCCGGAGCGGGAATCAAACCCACAACCTCCAGGCCCCTGGAGCTGTGTGACTGCGACACTAACCTGCTGCACCACCGTGCCACCCTCTGAAATGTATCAAAAGGTTGGAAAGTTCAAGGGGGCCAAATACTTTTGCAAGGCACTGTATATATATAAAGGCAAATCCCCTACTTCAGCATTAATCAAGATAGGTTTAATATCTGAATTTACTCCATTTGTTTACTAAATGGAGCTAAGAACCTAGTGTAGCTAAAAGGTAGCTACAATTAGCTTATACACCACAATTACCATCACATTAACCTGCACGTCTTTCCACATGTTTTTTGTTTGTTTTTTTCCATATGTTTTAACCTGGAACTCCAAGAGTCGTTTAACTAAATGTAGCTCAGTTTACGCCATAGTTATCACTCTGTGAACAGCATTTGTGGAAAATGGTGGCGGTAAATGGTGTAAATTTCATTCTTGCTCACAACACCCTTGAGCTGTATATTTTTAGCAGTGTAGTGGCTGCAGGTTTTCATTCCAATCCCTGTATAATTTTATAGAACCAATGCATTTACTGATGGAATGAAACCTTATACCTCTTCTTTTCTCATTATTTTAAAGTACTAGCCGCTATTTAGCTTGTGTGCTACTTTCAAATGACCAAAAAATGTGATTTAATTGCTGTGAATCTTTTGTTTGTGTCTGACGTACAGCTTCTGGATAAAACTGAGGTCTGATCCACAGAGCAGGATTTTGAAGTTTGATCACTTAAGGCTGTAGTTCAGTATGTCCATTAGGAAAAGAGCCGAGGGTTATTTTCCTAGCCACTTTGGGCTGAAGTTATCAAGCTAACGTAGCTCATAAATCCTGCTTTGTGGCAAAGCCTCATGCTCTAGGAGATACAGGAAAATATTAGATATTATAACTTTCAACAACACTGGGAAGGAAAGGAAGTGAAGAGATCTCGGTACGGGGCCAGACTCTGAAGAACACAGCTTTTAAATGTATTTCAAACTAACTTTCTACCGCAGATGACATTTATTCACTTCAGTTTAAATCTAGGAGCAATTTTAAACAGAAAACGGCATTACTCAACACTTCCACATTCCATTACTGGTTCATATTTTATCGTTTTAGCCTTTTACGTCATCGAAGAGTGCCGTTACATCCTTTTGTATGTTTAATGTTATAGCTCCCTCCAGTGGTCAGATTGGGCAGCACACCCTGTATGTAAAATATTGTGTAGTTAATAATGAAATAAGCTTTTAACGTTATAACCTCTAAATAAGTCAAATATTCATTTAGTTATTTTGACAAATTAATTATATCAAAGTCTATTACGTTGTGACATCACCAAATGTGGGTAAATTAACACAACCATAAAGTCTCTTTAAAATCCACAACACCAATAAACAAACGCTGTGTCTGTTGGGAGACACAAGGCATGCTGGGAGTAGTCCAGACTCCTGCCTAATCCAGTGCTCAGTGCTCAGTGTGTGAAAGATAGATCTACATTTACATTTGAAATTATATTTTAAAATTATGGAGTAGATATTTCTGCACTTAGAATCTGCTTTTAAAAAATGCTTAACTCCTGTGGGAGGATGATTATGATTACAGCTATGTTTTTATAAGTGGTTATGCATTATGTACAATGTCTTGCTCAACACAGAAAGGGCGAGGAAAACAAAGAGAGAGTTAAAGGTGTGTAATCGGACTCTTTTAAACAGGTGTGCTATTAAAGCCAGCACAGAGAGTTGCTTTAAAGCTAAGGGCCTGTTGGTTGAAGAGGTGCAATATCTGTCAATTATAAGAATATTATTATAACTGAAAATAAATAATATTAATGAGCTTCTTATGCAGCACTTTCAGATTCAAATCTGGGCAAAAAATAAATAAATAAATAAATAAAAATAACGTCTAATGGCTCCGCAAATGAAGACACATGGGACTGATTTGAGAAAATGACTCCAGCCAGATTCAGTGGAAGCTGAGATATAAAAACTGTGAGCACTGTTAAGTCATACACTGAACACCTTATACCTCCGTTTACGCCTCCCCTGGTAAGTGCTGATGATTGTAGCTCATTAATAGAAGCTGAAAAAGAACTTTTCTAAGCAGTGAACTCAGCTGTCGGCTTCAGATTTCATCAGAACAAAACCTTGAAACTTTAAACGCAGAGCCCTGTCGACAGAAAACATGGGATATTTAGTAAATGGCAATAACAGCTAGAAACTGTGATTTGTTTATTTTCTTGAAGATTTATTCAACAAAGTGTCTGTGTGGGTTTCCTCCGGGTGACTGTCTGTGAGGAGTGTGGTGTGTTCTCCCTGTGTCCATGTGGGTTTCCTCCGGGTGACTGTCTGTGAGGAGTGTGGTGTGTTCTCCCTGTGTCCATGTGGGTTTCCTCCGGGTGACTGTCTGTGAGGAGTGTGGTGTGTTCTCTCTGTGTCTGCGTGGGTTTCCTCCAGGTGGCTGTCTGTGAGGAGTGTGGTGTGTTCTCCCTGTGTCTGAGTGGGTTTCCTCCAGGTGACTGTCTGTGAGGAGTGTGGTGTGTTCTCCCTGTG
Source organism: Hoplias malabaricus (assembly GCF_029633855.1). Lineage (NCBI taxonomy): Eukaryota > Metazoa > Chordata > Actinopteri > Characiformes > Erythrinidae > Hoplias > Hoplias malabaricus. The sequence goes on along the minus strand of NC_089812.1, from coordinate 38,722,593 downwards.
TCTGCGTGAGTTTCCTCCTGGTGACTGTCTGTAAGGAGTGTGGTGTGTTCTCCCTGTGTCTGCGTGGGTTTCCTCCAGGTGACTGTCTGTGAGGAGTGTGGTGTGTTCTCTCTGTGTCTGCGTGGGTTTCCTCCGGGTGACTGTCTGTGAGGAGTGTGGTGTGTTCTCTCTGTGTCTGCGTGGGTTTCCTCCAGGTGACTGTCTGTGAGGAGTGTGGTGTGTTCTCCCTGTGTCTGCGTGGGTTTCCTCCGGGTGACTGTCTGTGAGGAGTGTGGTGTGTTCTCCCTGTGTCTGTGTGGGTTTCCTCCGGGTGACTGTCTGTGTGGAGTGTGGTGTGTTCTCTCTGTGTCTGTGTGGGTTTCCTCCGGGTGACTGTCTGTGAGGAGTGTGGTGTGCTCTCTCTGTGTCTGCGTGGGTTTCCTCCGGGTGACTGTCTGTGAGGAGTGTGGTGTGTTCTCCCTGTGTCTGCGTGGGTTTCCTCCGGGTGACTGTCTGTGAGGAGTGTGGTGTGTTCTCTCTGTGTCTGCGTGGGTTTCCTCCGGGTGACTGTCTGTGAGGAGTGTGGTGTGTTCTCTCTGTGTCTGCGTGGGTTTCCTCCAGGTGACTGTCTGTGAGGAGTGTGGTGTGTTCTCCCTGTGTCTGCGTGGGTTTCCTCCGGGTGACTGTCTGTGAGGAGTGTGGTGTGTTCTCCCTGTGTCTGTGTGGGTTTCCTCCGGGTGACTGTCTGTGAGGAGTGTGGTGTGTTCTCCCTGTGTCTGTGTGGGTTTCCTCCGGGTGACTGTCTGTGAGGAGTGTGGTGTGCTCTCTCTGTGTCTGCGTGGGTTTCCTCCGGGTGACTGTCTGTGAGGAGTGTGGTGTGTTCTCTCTGTGTCTGTGTGGGTTTCCTCCGGGTGACTGTCTGTGAGGAGTGTGGTGTGTTCTCCCTGTGTCTGTGTGGGTTTCCTCCGGGTGACTGTCTGTGTGGAGTGTGGTGTGTTCTCTCTGTGTCTGTGTGGGTTTCCTCCGGGTGACTGTCTGTGAGGAGTGTGGTGTGCTCTCTCTGTGTCTGCGTGGGTTTCCTCCGGGTGACTGTCTGTGAGGAGTGTGGTGTGTTCTCCCTGTGTCTGCGTGGGTTTCCTCCGGGTGACTGTCTGTGAGGTGTCTAAAATGACAGGTGTTTCAGTTTCATTGTCCAACCCCTGTATATATATATAAAGACCAACAGAACTAGTTTAGTTACTGTTCTCTGAAGACTGACACAGGGAAATTCTCTTGTTTGTATTGGCTCATCTGAATTTTGCCAGAATTTTTTTTTTAATTATTTTGTCAGACAGTGTAACTGTAGAGCTGTAATATCTGTGATTTGCTGTATATTATTTTTCATGCTGCCCTTACTTTATGAATAGTCGTCTTTTTTGACACTGACAGTCATTTTCTAAAAGCTCCTTTTCCCCAAATCATATAAGGATTATTTGCTAAAGTAAAACAACAACAGCAAGTTCCAAATCCCTTCTGTATTTTTTGTTTTTCCTCTTGTCAAGTTCATGTGTAAAGTACTGCATGCAGTGAGAGAGCGCAACACGTGTCTCTGCCTGTTTCTGAATCTTTTCCAGCTGTTACACCAAGATTCAGACCCTTTAACCACTGAAACCACAGGCGGAACAGGAATAAGATACGCACACAATCAAGCACCAACCCTCACAAACTGAACGCAGCAGCAGTATACGCCACAGTTTAATAAAACTATTACTGGAATCTTACTGTGGTTTTAATCAGGGAGTCACCGTTCTGTGCTGCGCCACCTCCTACCACCAGGTGGCGCCGTGAGACCAATGACAACTCGGGTAAACGCTAGACGAATTAGTAAATAATATTATTACATCCAAGCAATGGCAACAGAATACTCGATTAAAAGCCACATCACAAATATATTACACCTCATTCTTACTAAATAATAGTCTGATATCTGACACGCAGTTATCTGCAGTCGTTTTGAGAAAAGTTCGTGGCCCAAAATATGTTTTTTTAAAAGAAACTACCACTTTTTAACCCGTATATAACACTAACTACATTTCCATTGTTCACATATAGCAGCTTCCCTCACAGTATGATTCATTAGATACAAACAGAAAATCCCTTTATAACGCCAGTTATTTTATTTATATATATATAAATATCATTATTAAATTCTTATTTAATTATTATTTAACATAAATACGTTTTAAGCGAACAACATATAGTCTGTGACTGTCTGTGAGGAGTGTGGTGAACCTTGTTCTATCGTTTAATTCACATATATTCACGATTCAAATGTTTTGGCACATGTATAGACCAAGTGTATGTACACAGACTTAATAATAATATTAATAAAGATATGATTTGACTGCATTAATAAAGTATTTGTGCTATACACTATATTTGCTTTGTACACTATTTCAATAAAAAACTGCAGAGAAATAGTTAAGAAACAGTGCAGTTCTCTACAGCGCACCACCATTTTAAGACTTGTTTGCTGTCAGTGTAGTTTACTGAAGGTGACACCTACGTTAGCTGCCGCTACAATAATTGAACATCCAATTATTTTAGCTTAATAATCATCACGTGTTTGTTATGTGAGGTGTAATCTTATACACAGCAGTTTGGCTGAAGCAGACTTGGCAAAGTCCTATGGATCAGAGTTAATTGAAGTCTGTAATGCTAAATGTTTTGAAGGCATGGAAACCAGGACGTCATCTCTGACCGAATTCTCAGTGATAACACACAACATGACGATGTCCGCAGCATTAGAAGTTCAGTGTAATGATCAATGACCCGTCGCCCGCTGTGGGGGTTGAAAACGTCATGATGGGCATCTCACTGCTCTGAGTGGGACAAAGTCAGGGTCAGAAAGGGGTTACATCTGGCCTGGACCACCCAACTCTCAGGATCACATCCATTCAAGGCAACATATGCTGGAAAGAGGACCCCAATAAAACGGCTGTGATAAAAGAGGAAAAAATAAGGGGTCGGCTGGCGCAGACACAGCAGCCTTTTGACAGTCAGTTGAAAGACTGTTCGCAGGGATGTTCACTGCTGACCTCTAAATGGATGCTTGACTAAAGGCTCAGAACTGTATGTGACCTCATAAAACAAAGAATCACTTTCAACTGAGAAAGAGCTGCAGTTTAAGAATCCTTTGCACAGGACGGATATGAAGAGTCAAACTCTGATGACCTCACTAAATCATTTGGAAATATTTGCTCTTGTGTGTCTCACATTGTTGGGAAGCTTCGTGTGGATTTATAATATGTATTTTCATAAAGAAATGCTTGGATATTTATACAAAGACTCGAAAAGCTTATGCCAGTCGTCTCAGGATGATTTTAAAACGTATAACACTGTAATAAAGCAACATTTTCCAGTGGCACAGACACTGAACAGGGAAAGGAAGTCATTTCAAATGCGTATGTATTGAATTAATGTAGATATCGATATTGTGTGTGTGTGTGTGTGCTGATGTGGAACACCTGTTGGATACCTTTATTCTCTTTGACCTGAGGGGGCCCGTGGTCTGAGAGAAACTGTAAAGCCTCCTGATCTCGATGAGTTACAGTGGTCCTGTGGAGGCACTGTGGAATCTGTAATAAATGTGTTTTATTGAATATTTATTTTGTAATAAAACAGTCAAGAGTCAACAGTCGAGTGAAGCATAAAAGTAAACACTCTTTAATCTTGTAATTTAATTGTAATTTATTATTTAAAAAACATAACAAAACGAGATCACAGGAATGTTGCACACTCAGATGCTAAAATAAACGTTATTACCGTAGTTCGTTTATTGAGAAATTAGGGTTGTGTTTCTGTAAACAATTGTGAGTTCGTGTTGTTTATTTTATGACCTAGTCTTTTGATCCCTGATTAAAATTCAGTGATGGTGTTTGACACACTGCACCAGGACTCTTCACGGTGGTGGAACCAGACGTCTAAAGAGTTCACCACCTCTAAAATAAAAGTGAAATTGTTATTCATGATAAAACAGTGAGTGTTCTTCCTAAAGCTCAAGACATTGATAACTTTTCTTTTTTTTAATGAATATTTATTGTTAAACATATATTTAATTGATAGAATGAAATTTTCTACATTTGCGTGGGATGAAAAAGCTAACATTAGATATAACATTCTTTGGCTGTTGTGAGTAGTAAATAAAATGACTGTATAATGGTGTTGTAGAGACCCCTTGTGTTTGGAGGGGCTCTGGCTGCCATTAATAACGAGAGTCTTCAGGTCCCTCAGGTTAGGTCTGGCTCTATCTTTTTAGTTAACACTGACTAGGACTGGGGTAGGACATGGAACTGTGTAAATCTGCTCTGTGAAAACATCAGTTGTACAAAAAATAAATAAATAAATAAATAAATACAAAACTAAACAAAGCAAAACAAAAACCAGAAAGGTGCTATGGAACATGCCCAGCGCAGATGTTCAAGCCACAGAACTGTGTAGCTGTAGTTTGAGCTGGGATTAATAAAGGGCAGTAGGTGGGCAGGTTGTGTGTGTGATCTCTGAGCTCAGCCCAGTGCAGTGGGAAAAAGCTGCAGGATGCTGTTAATTGGCTCAGTCTGTAATTAATTGGATCAGGGCTTAATCTTTGTGATCCTGAAGAAAAGAAGGCCACCAAGCACGCTGCACTAGCAGATCCTGAAGCCCACCACAGAGGAACGAGGGAGGAAGCCCACAACCTCCCCCCTCAACACACACACACACACACACATACACACACCCCACAAATATCTTCAAGTTCTTATCCAGGCCTTGACGTTCCCACACTTTACGTGAAGCTGCATGCGTTGGCTCCATAACTCCTTTTTCCGAAGCATCTCTACACTTGTGGCTGTGGGCTGAGAAAAGTGATATTCTCTCTCTCTCTCACTCTCTCTCTCTCTCTCTCTCTCTCTCTCACTCTCTCTCTCAGTTCAGTTCAGTTCAGCAGTGCTTTATTGGCATGAATGTAAAACAATACACTGTTGCTAAAGCATAGTACAGAAAATACATAAACATATAGATACAGATACAATTACAACAACAGGAAATGATATTTACAAGATTAATGATAATCAAACAAAAAGGAAAATAAGAGCATGGAGACAATATAGATGTTAAATAATCATTAATAATCAGTAATAATCAGTAATAATTAGTTACACTGTTGATTGTCCACACTGGTTGTCCCTCAGGTTGTGGCAGTCTGTCACATATTTGGCTGCGTGTGGGATCAGCTCCTCCTTCTCTCCCAGTACATACTGGAGCTTCTCTGTATAAGTGAGGAGCAGGAACTCAGGACAGACTCGACTCGCTCTCTGGTAGAACCTGCTTCTGACGGACTCATACTTGGGGCATTGGGTTAGGAAGTGCAGCTCTGTCTCCACCACCGAGAGCTCACAGTGAGAGCACAGCCTGTCCTCTCTGGGGACCCAGTTCTGTCTGTGACGGCCGGTCTCTCTCTCTCTCTCTCTCTCTCACTCTCTCTCTCTCTCTCTCTCTCTCTCTCACTCTCTCTCTCTCTCTCACTCTCTCTCACTCACTCCTCTCTCTCTCTCCTCTCTCTTTTCCTCTCTCTCTCTCTCTCTCTCTCTCTCTCTCTCTCTCTCTCTCTTTCTCTCTCTCTTTCTCTCTCTCTCTCTCTCTCTCTCTCTCTCTCTCTCTCTCTCTCTCCTCTCTCTCTCTCTCGCTCTCTCTCTCTTCTCCTCTCTCTCTCTTTCTCTCTCGCTCTCTCTCTCTTCTCCTCTCTCTCTCTTTCTCTCTCGCTCTCTCTCTCTTCTCCTCTCTCTCTCTCTATCTCTCTTTCTCTCTCTCCTCTCTCTCTCCTCTCTCTCTTCTCTCTCTCTCTCTCTCTCTCTCTCTCTCTCTCTCTCTCTCTCTCTCTCTCTCTCTCTTGCCTTCATAAATTGCATGACAACCTCTGTTCGTTATTTGTTATTGTAATGATCAAATTTCACGCCAGTCCACAAACAATATTCTTGAAGACTTTGAATGTCTTTTTAATCAAAGCCTGCTGCCGCTCCCAGTTCAGTTCTCTGTGCTCTCTTTAATCTCATTTATATCAAATGACCACAGAGATGTTTCATAAACAGACTGTAAACACTTTAAACACACTGTTTGTCCCTTTG